>NC_136416.1:25285000-25352500 GCF_051521515.1 Lactuca serriola | reverse complement strand
TGGGTTGAAGGCCCGGTGCGGGCGGACCAACCACACTGCAGACTCGATGTATATGGCTAGACTCGGAGGGTGGACCAGGTGGACTGTAGGCCCGGTGCGGCGGACCAGTCACACAGTAGACCTGAAGTGCTTGGTTGTTCTGTTCTGGCTATGATATGATATGTGTGGTATATGTGGTTGGTATTTTGGGGGTATCTCACTAAGCTTTCTGGCTTACAGTTGTGGTTTATGTTTCAGGTACTTCAGGAGACCGTGGCAAGGCAAAGGCGTGATCGTACCGCTCCTCATGTTTATGTTTCATGAAATGGTTCTGGGAATACTCTGATAATAAATGTATTGAAAACCTTTTTGTCATGATTTAATGAATATGGGTTGTTTTTGAAAAGTTTAAATTGGTTGAAATTTTTAGAGCGTTACAGGATGGATGGAGTTAAGACATGAATTAAGTCCTTAATCACACTTTGTGGCCATCTAACACTTACATGGTTGTGGCTTAACCATCAAGGTCGGATTTTTATGGTTATAAATGCTTCCAAGAGCTCAAAAGGACAGCTCTTAAGGACTGAAACTACACGAATACAAGAAACCTCAACTTTGGAGCCAAAATGCCACATAAAACACCCCAAAACCATAACTAAGCATGCAATGGTCAAGGGTAAAGCTTGATACCTCAAATGAGTCAGAATAGATACCAAAGATCTATAAGCTCTCTTCACGTTCTTGCTCCTTCTCCTAACTCTTTCTTCTTCAAAACACCAAAAATACTCAAAAGTGCACCAAATTAGCTCACAAGGCATGCAAGAGGCTTAGGGTTCGATTTATACTCTTTGAGAACAATGGAGACTGAGAGAATGAAGGTTGGGGCGGACATAAGGTCTTTATATATGGTGCAAACCCTAAAATTTAGGGTTTGCAACTGAACAGATTACGCCCAGCGTACGCAAGATTTCTCATCGCGCCTCAAACATGTACATTGTACGTACACTATGTATGCCCAGCGTACGGCCTTCCTAAAAAACACTTAAATAAATCGAAGGAAAATACATGGCGACTGGGCATTACACGTTTGATTGCCAGGTCATAATGCATTTTTCCTTAATTAATTTTGGTTTTTGTACAAAGCCCTTAATTGAATATTGTTTGTTTGAACATGTCAAACTTGGTTGGTGTTTAATAATTTTGAAACTTAATTACCCTTTTAAGTCATTTCCCTTAAAAAAATCCCAAACGTTTGTAAAAGTCATGACTATATCTTTGAACAAAAAAAAATGGTTATATCTTTGGGATTTTTTACCAAACAAAAAATTTTCATCTTGTTGCGGGGTTTTTTCTGAGATATGAAGTTTTTTAACGGTTTTTACAGGGCTTTTCAACAACTTATTATACAAGTCTAAGAATATAAATATGCAAAACTTTTATTGATGTCTGCTGGAATGTTAAGTTTAGCCAATGCTGATGTTACGGAGGTTTGTTATCTGCAAGAATTGGTTTACTATCCACCTTTTTCAATCAAAAATGTGTGTATCAAAGCTAATCCATCCAACCCATTATTACTGAGGCAAAAAATCAAATAGGATGGAAATAAATAAAGTTGCTTTATCACGATAAATTATATTTGTTCGATATAATATTGTCAATATAAAGGGTAAGAAAAGAATACAGTGAAAAAAATAAAAGTTGAAAAAAAGATGAAAGGATATGTTTGTAATTTACCAGATAACAAATATTTTCTAGCAAAAAGCCTAAAGGATTTTAATTTTCTTAAATTCCAAATACATGCAACCCCTTAACAATAAGGAAAAAGGAATTTAGCCATAAGTAGCCTCTTCATCTTAGGCCAATTAATTGGACTTTTTTTATCAACTTGCATGCTTATATCTTGGATACGTTTCCACCATTTGGAAGCCTCTCCATCTGGCAGAAATTTGCAGCTGACCACATCTACTTGTTCATCTTCTGGGACAAAACAATAATTAAAAGCTTCTTCTACACCTTTTAGCCAACAGCGAAAGCTACGAAGATCAAAATGCTCACTAAAAGGTCTTATAAGTAACTGTGGTTCGATTAGATTTTTTGGAATATCAGACGGAGGATGTTGCTTTATTAGAAATTTTGGCAACTCCCCCTCCAAATATTCGACACGAGCGCCCAGTCTTTCCATCGTTTTTGACATGGACACAACATCGCTCAGAACTTTATTTAAATCGCTGACCAAAGTTGAAGTGATTCTGAAAAAAAATATACAAATAAACTTTACTTATACGAGAACAAAAACATCAAGAGCAAAACAAAAGACAGTTGATAACAAATCAATTCTTGAAATGGATCACTTGTAAAGGTTATCCTTCATTCAATAACAAATTCAATTCTAAACCCACTTCACAATTTTCTCCCTCACACACAAAACCAAAGCAAAGTAATTGATCTTATAGATGTACATTTGAAGTTAAATTGCAAATTTATCAAAGATTGTTTAATAGAAAACTAAAAATATAAGTATTTAAAAATATATAAAAAAAAAAATTACTTTATTTAAAAAAAAAAAAAAAAACCTTTGGGCAAATATGATAGTTTGATGTTTATCACAGGTAAATATGATATTTTGATAAGTATTTAAAAATATAAAAAAAAAATTACTTTTTTTTTAAAAAGAACCTTGGGCAAATATGATAGTTTGATGTTTATCAAAGGTAAATATGATATTTCGATGTTTAACAAGAGTATATATATGCAATTCTCCCGCACTTTTTTATAAAACAAAAATTATGACATTCAAAAATAATAAAATTTTCTAGAAACCTGGAGCCAATATGGTGTCCTTGATCTTGATCCATGTCTTGTGGCTCGTTCCCTGAATCAAAAAATTTAAAGTCAGTATAAAGGTTTATTTTTTTCAACACCATATTCTAATCTTGGAATAAAATTTAATCAAACTCATCCTAATAAAACCTTAATCTTCCAACCAAAGGATTTACACCTTATTCTTTCAAGATTTCCAATCGATTTATAAATATCTTTTAATTATATTAATTTTGATGATCAAATTGTAGAGAGTGATCCAAAGAGAAAGCCAGATGTCAAAACCCTAAACCTTGATGACCGATCTAGGGTGTTGGCTGTTCCATTCTCCATAAAAGAAGGCATTACTGGTGTATAAGTAATTAGAGAGTTACATAATTAACAAATCACAACTTAAAGATTTTAAATCAACTTCTTCTCTGTATATCTTTTACATTAAAGGATGGATAAGTGCTAAGTGAGTATCTATAATTCTAATTGAACATATTTAGAAGAAACTTTTGCAACAGAAACTAGCAATTGCAAACAAACCTGATCCAGTCTTCTTTTCCCCATCCATCTGGGGTTGGTTGACTTTTGAAGCCTGAATAAGAGTTCAAAAACCAAAGCCCAAAACCAATTCAACTGCCTTGTGATATACATATGGATAATTAATTCACCGGATCCCACTTAAAATTGCCCAATCATTGTTAATTATTGATGCAGACTACATATGCTTATGCTATGTATGTATACATGTACATAAACTTTTGTATTCATACTTAAGTTGTTATAAACTGACAAAATACATCTTACATAATTCTTTATGTATGAAAACTAATGTCATAATCATAGCAGCAAACATGTTCAAAAGTCAAAGGTACAAATGAGCTGAATAAAACCAATCAAGAGAGTTAAACAATACCAAACATACAGCAGATCCATGAATCAACCACATAAAACCATGGGAAAACAAATTTTACATTAGTATTCGACTTTTCTTGCCCCCCTTCAAAAGAAGCCAAACTAAGATGAAAATGAAACAACTTTGTAAAGGCATTAAAAAAAACTAACTTTTCGATCAATTTGAAACTTTTTTACGCCTAAATGTGATGCAAAATAAATAAACTTAATTTCTTCAGAGTCGATGAACCATGGAAACTTATATCAGGATGAAAAAGAAACACAGAAAACAAACCCTAGAAAATAACTAAACAAAACCATTGTCCTCGAATCGGGATCGAGATCAGTATCAGAAATCATACAGTAATGAGATTAGTAGACTCGGAAGATTGGGTTTTCACGATTACCGTTATTACGTGAAGCAATCGTCCCCTGATTTGCCGGCTTCTCCTCCGCTCTACGCTGTACCGGAACCCTAAGGTGGAGATGGATCAATTTTTATAGGTGTAACATCAAACCGTAAACTTATCCCCTGGGCCGTGGCCCATTCAACTGTGAAACAAATACCCAATCGACCAATAGCATAACTTCGACTTCGGCTCTTTTATTTGAGCCGGATGTGAGTTTACATAAATTTTTCTTGATTTTAAATAAATTCTTTGATAAAACAATAATAATAATAATAATAATAATAAGCACTTAATCACTTCAGCCTTTGCTCCAACTCTCCATTCTCACGGATGACTTAATACTTAAAGTTGTGATTAAGCCTAACAAGGTGTTTCACATAACATTGCATTTTTTTGCATGTGGCTACAAAACCAATTCTTCGTCCTTCATCTAGCATGCCATGAGGGGGTGTTGTTATTTACACCCAATTTATACAATGTTAAAACCATTTTACAGAAAGTAAAACCACTTTGACTTAAAACCCCAAATTGAAATGACATCCTTCTTTTCTTCACATTATTTTTTTTAATCGTAATGTTTCTACTTTCTTTAATTAGTTAAAAAAAATTAGAATGATTAATAATTATTAATTATTGATATGCATATATTAAATTATCCTGAACAAAAAAGTAACTAAACTGAATGATAAGTATTAAGAAGGTTTATAACATTCATCAAATGTGGAAAGTTGTGATGTCTTGGATAAAACAAAGACCAACTAGGACCAATTTATGAAGTGTTTTGATAAAAGCTACACTAACTCTTGAATATTTGCTTGTCAAGAAATGGTTATTGACAAGAGAATATTATAGGTCAAGGTGTCAGTGGGAGTCTTAATTGTCTTGAAAGGTTTCAAGAACAAATCAAATAAACCTTATCGATCATCACTAGCACACGAGTTGAGGTTTACAACCTATCGTGTCGACACCATTTTGTTTCTGTGCCATTCCAATTGAGTTAATTATGCATGTGAGTTCTATGAGTTCTCATTTAAATGCATAAAAGGCAATGACCTTGATCAATGGAAAGTACATTGATAGGAAAGGGTGAGTTACTTAACTACTTGGAAGACATAGTGAGCAGCTGTGTTACCATAAGGCAATAAGTCAAGATTTAGAAAGTTCGGTCCATATGAGTTTGAATTTGTCGTAAACTTTGGTTTTGACAAATTCACATGGATAGGAACACATACACCGTTTAAATCTAAGTGTCATAAGATTTCCTCCTTCATGAAAATGATTGTGAGGAAATACTTTCACTAAGAAAGATTTTAAGAAGATAGTGATTGTAAAATTGCATTCTCAAATTCGATTATGGTTACGGTATCCTTTCCATAATTTGAATTGTGAGGTTTGACAATTGTTTAGACACACATATGAACTATCTAAGGAAAAGGTGTATAAGTTCAAGAAGCCTTGATAAAAGATTATCAAAGCACCAAGTATTAGAAACATGAACTTAAGAAATTCAATAAGTATTGTTTTTCCTGAAAGTTAGGCTGTTTCTGAATACATGTCAAAGCTAGTGGGAGCATAAGTGTTATGTTTATAATAATCATCTTGATAGTGGGAGCATAAAAGTTATGGTTGTATGATTATTAAGGAAAGTATTGCAAGTTGGCAATATTAATTATAGAAAACAAGAGTCATTTTTTGCAAAGTCGTAAGGATGGAATAGTTGTTTTGCTATAATTAAGGGAGAGAATATTATGCTTCATTTCAAATCTAAAGGCTTAGGTTGTGGAATGTTAATAATATTAGTCAAAGGTACATAGTGTGTTCTTAAAATTTCGATTATGATTACGACATTCCTCTTCACAATTCGAATTTTGAGAACATAGCAAATAAAACATTAAGGCAGAAGATTGATAAAGTATCAAATCTTTATTATGCATCGTGTCCCATACGCTTCGGGATAGGATCGATTGCAAATGCTATAATATTTGACCATTCTAAAATTTTCCAAATGTCTAGCGCATTTAGAGGGAAAAGGGACAAGAATCGGTTTTGACTAAAATAATTAAACAACTATCAAAGGACAATCCAAAGTTCGTTTAGGATTGGTCGCTTGTGAGTAGTTGGAAGTATAGTATTGGATAGGGCTGTGCATGGGTCGGTTTGGGTCGGTTTTGGACCCAAACCCAACCCAACCCATAAATGTTCGGTTTCTGGTTTTCAGAACCCAATAGGATCGGTTTTTGGTCGGTTCGGTTTCTTGGGTTCTGAGGTCGGTTTGGTCGGTTTTTCGGTTTCTTGGGTTCAACCCATACACTCATGGGTTCTTGGTTTAAACCCATGGGTTTTGGGTTTTAACCCGTTTTCCAAAAATTAAGCAAGAAGTTAAATACTTCAAAAACACCAAATTGAAGTTAAATACTTCAAAAACACCAAATTGAAGTTAAATACTTCAAAAAACATGAGTCTTACAACCAAATAGTCTAATATAAGTTACAACCAAAGCCCGAAATAGTCTATTATAACCAAAAAACAATCAAGTTTGAGTCGGTTTCACGGGTTGGATGGGTCGGTTTCTTGGGGCGGTTTGTCGGTTTTAAGTATGGGTTGGTTTCTCGGGTTGGATGGGTCGGTTTCTGGGTAAAAACCGAAACCGAACCCAACTTTTCGGTTTTTAGAAAATTAAAACCCTAACCGTCGGTTTTGCTTCGGTTTCGGTTTTTTTGGTTTCGGTTTCGTCGGTTTTAGTCGGTTTCTCGGTTTGTTGGTTTGGGTTTGCTCACCCCTAGTATTGGAAGATATGGAAATGTTTCCATATTGGATGGACCATATCGACATTATTATGAATAGATAAGATTCTATTAAGAATGAGTTGTCATATGGAAAATATGGAAACGTGTCCATATTGGGAATTGAATATTGAAAATCTATGTCTAGATTAGAAACTTTTATGCAAAAGGATGTTCAAAGGAAAGTACTTTGAGTGAGAGACATCATATCTAAGGAATTGTATTGTAACAATCTCCGATAGAGGACTTTGTAATATCATTGACAATAGTCTTTGTGACTTTGGTGCAGTGATATCACGAAAGGATCATTGCATAAAATGTTAGAATCTAGCATAATCTATAAGTAGCAAGAATTTGATATTCTTTCACTTATGGAAAAAGGATTTGGAGTTGTGAAATGAGAATGATTAGAAATGTGTTCCATTTGATCTATTTCACAAAGTAAGAACCATAGGTAAACATTGTGTGCATGCTAAGAGCATGGGACAAGTGTAATAATTCAAGTAAGAAGTTGATTACCCGAAACAACAAATAATGAGTAATCGATATGGTGATAAATAAAAGGTGTTTTATTTATGCTCAAAGGGTTGAGGCCATATGGGATTAGTATTATTCTTGTGTTTCACTTTGCATGTTTTGACTTCCTGAATAATTTAATTGGTTAAGAACAGTCAAATTATTCGAAAGGGCCACAGTCGTTCATATGTTGGAAGTAGGTATGAATGAAGACTGTCGTGAATTGGTGTGTGGATTGTCTAAAGGGCATTAGACATAAGCACATTTTTGCTGCAACGTTCATGAGTGCTTATGAATATGATTTGAGCATTGGATTAAACCCACGCTCACTTGGATCACTCCATGAATTGTATCACAAGTGATTGGTGAGACGATAACATCTTATATTCTTGAAACCGAGATGTGTGAGTTGTATCTTGCAAATCGGTTGCACATTGATAATATGTAAACGCACTAGTAACTTGGTGTTATAAAACATATTGTTGTGTGTAATTCGGTAAGTGAGTGCAAGCAAGCATTGTATCAAAGTTTATCCGTTCCTTTTATCCAAAGTAGGATAAAAGCGATATCTTTGGGCCCCTCGATGATTTAGTGATGACAAACGTAAATGCTCGGTCGGGCTAGGGCTAATTTGATTTGTTCAATTAGTCAGTCATCATAAATCAGAAGTCGAGATATAGTACAAAGAGAATGATTTGAAATCATATCTCATATGATATCTATAATGGAGGAATATATGATCCCTTATCTAAGGACACGCGTATCTGATAGGATCAGAGTTGACAGCGGCTTTGGAAAGCTACGATTGCAGATCAGGATCTGAAGTCATACGCATAATAGTTATTAGACTTATCCAAGTGGGAGACTGTTGGATTAGTGTCTAAGTCCATAACTATTTTGGTATGTACTTGACCCGATGGTGCATGGTCCTTTTGGGTTGCCTTCACCAAAGCAACTTGATAGGATGAATTATAGAGAGAAAGGATTTAAATATGATTTGTTAATATATTATAAGAATAATATATTAAAGGAGAAATCATATTGTTTAATTAATATTAGTCAATAATTAATTGGTAATTAGTTTTGTGACTAAAAGAGATTAAGGGACTGGAATTGTAATTATAAGATAATTGCAATTTGGGTCATGGATTGCCTTGTATTAAGGAGTGGACGAATTCTATAGGGAAGCCCATAAGAAATCGTCCAAGGCCTTAAGGAAAGGGATCTATGGGTTGCTTAAGGCTTAAGCATCCAAATTAGGGTTTCCTTGTTAGATAACCCTAATAGCCTCACTATATATAAGACCCTTATGACCCAAAAACGTGGCTAAGCATTCTTCTAGGGTTTCACACGTTTTTGGGCAGCCTCCATCCTCTCTCCTCTTCATCCTCTTGCTCTTGGTGTTTATGAACCATTAGAGGAGTGACATTTGTGACTCTAAGCTTTCTAAAGTCAATACAAGAAGAGGAATTGGGATTGTTATTGCTATATAACAATCAAGGTATGATCTAAACCCTAATTATATGTTATATTGGTTATCATATTCTAGATCTAGGGTTTATAGTCTTGGATAACTTGCATGTACAATAGAGAAACCTAGATCCAAGCATTAGGGTTTGTATGAGCACATAGGATGTTCTTATTGCCAAAACCCATCAGGAACTTCGAAAGGTAATCGAGTAGGAGTGGCACGCAAAACAAGGTAGAAAGAGAGTGAGAGTTTAAAAGGTGTGAGGAAAGGATTGATCAGGGCTCCCTATTTATAGTGGTTTTTGATGTGCGCGTCGGGCAGTGCGCACCGGCCATCCTGGTGCTGACACGTGTCCTTATCCTATGGTGTAATGTCATCCCGTATCCAATCGAATCATGTGTCAGAAAGCACGTTGGGCACTGCACGCAAGTAAAAAAAGAAGTTTGTAAATTTCCTATCTCTCACATACGAATTCCGTTTTCAATGACTTTTATATATTCGCAAAGTTTTTGACGAGCACTACAACTTTCATTTTGGTCGTTTTGGCTAGTTTTAACTTGTTTTTCGATCAAAATTTCTAATCGTTAAAATTATAATCTCTCCCATGATATCTATTTTAGTTGTTCTTTATCTCATAATTTCTACTTTTCGGTGTAGTACGTTTTTCCTTTTGGCGACATTCTTTAAAAGTCGACTATTCTATTCGTAGTTTTCGTCGTTGTAATTTCTTACCAACGATAGATCTATATTTGCTATAATTGTTATATTCCTCTTATTTTAAGTTGGATTTCTACGAAAATTATATTTTTGAGATCGCGGTAATGTGTATATCTTAAAAATATTAACCTGCTCTCAAAGTGACGTAACTTTCCGTGCACTTTATCTTTGAGCCTAATGTTGACGTATATAAGGATGAAGAAGTTGATAGCATCTAGAATGTAGGGTTACAAGGGCGCCCTATTATCACTAGATTCTATGGTGGTTGATGACGTATTTCTCTTGATTGTCATAAGTTGTAAGATACATGCTTTTCGTTTATTGGAAATTCTTGATATCTTTTCTACAAAAATCTTTAGGTCAATGCATCACAATTCCCATGGTTGGAAGACATCTATTTTTTTCAAATTTCCTCTTTATCCTACAACATGTTGTTCCCTGACCCATCAAACATAAAAAAAAAAAAAAAAGAAGTTATGTGCAACACACGTGCCTCTTTATTAGTTCATGATAAATCATCATTTTGCACCACATTTATTTAAAATCTCCACAACCCTTCAACGTTTAATTAATTAATCACAACCGTTGAAAAGATTTTTTAACTTGATTTTTATAATTATTAAGTTAATGACATTTAATCTTTGATCTTTTATTTTTTCTCACATTTATACATGTTGTATGCATATTAATAGTATATAAGTAAGAATTTGTTACAAAAACATTTATGTTGTTGAATAAGTTAATGATTCAAATACGAAGACTTGAAGAATGACTTTTCCCGCATCCATGGTTACTTCAACACGAAATTTTCTTGATATAATTATGTTTGAGATGAAAGGTATATTAAAGATCAACAACCTTCCTTGTTATAGAAAAATATAAATTGTGTTTTTAGAATTTTTTTGATTTTTTTATAGACTTTATAAGTGTTTAATATGTTTTTGAATGCAAATATGATAATCTCTATTTGTTTTAGTGCTTCTATGTTATTGAAATTTATATTATCTTTATTTGTTTATGTTATTTCTTATTTATTATATCTTTACTATATTATTAAACATATTAACTATTTCTTGAAATTTAAAAGGTACAACTATTTGAACATCATGTATAATCGGATTAAGCTTGTAATCTAAATATTTCAATAATCTATAAGTGTATACCCTATTAACTCCGAGGAGCCCTAATTTCCTTTACACGCTACCAGCTGTCGTCAAAGCGCATATCTTCTGTCTCTCTCTTTGCTCTCTTCAGTATCCGACAACTCTCTGCTACCACAAAGCCGCCGTTACAAACTCCGCCATCACCTCTCTCTCATCTGCCAATGGTACCTAAACCCCTAACCCTAATTTTCTTACACCATCGCTACCTGACATCGGCAACATCACACACCATTCATCAGTAGTATAACCCCCAATGACGAACCAATAATTCACCACCACCCATTCTTCGTTTCTTACACCACCAACTGTCTCCACCCAATTGCCTCGCAAACCCACCACATGCCGTCTCTATCTCTGTCTTTCTATAAACCCTTAGGTCATCCGTTATACCCACCACTAACCACTATAGTGGTGGGTGCCACATCATCACCACTAACTACCACTAAAAGCTTGGGATACTCACCACTATATGTCTTTTATTTTTTGATTATTAAAATAAAAAATATATATATTTTAATTAATTAAATTGTAGAGAGAGAGGTGGAGAAAGGTAGAGAGAGAAGCAATTTTATTGGCCGTGGTGTTCCGTTCTTCCCACCACATATGACAACGAAATAGCTCCACCACTAGCCACCACTAAAACCTTGGGGTGGTGTTCACATCCGTGGTTAGTGGTCACGTAGACCACGAACCCTCTCGTGATGAGCATACCATAAGGCCTTAAGCTAAAGATACACCATCACTCATCGTCATTAATAGCACCATCGCTCTCACCTCTACAACCAATCGCTGACTAATCGTCGATGTCGATTTCCACCATGTTAATCTCTATACAAAAAAAGGTGATACATTTTTTCTATATTTGATTGGTTTCCCCTAGAAGACTAAAAGTATATCCACTCTACCATTTTGGTTTCTGAATAATAGCTTTTAATGATTGTTAAATCGGAATAAATTGTTATAGACATTCTTCCCCATGGTTTTTTTTCTTATTGGATCTGTCAGGTAAGAATGGAAGGATGATAAGGGAATGGAGAGCAGGTTTGTTTTCATTTTTCTCTCTTCAACTGCTAATCCATCAACATTATGTTTTACTTATATTATATAGACATAATCAAGATTAAGATTGACAAGTGTGTCATATGATACTCCATTTGTCTATTGTTAGTGCTAGCTATGGTGTTTTGAGGGTTGTTAATGAAAATGGAGCAAAAGGATATGAGGTATTTGAATACAAAGAGTCTATTTCTCTTTCCTATACATGTTTATGCGCTCTCTAACATTGTTTTTTCATCAATGTCAGTTTATTGTTAGTGGAAAGCTTGAGAACAACATGCCAAGTTAATGGAGTTCAAGTAAAGGTACACATTGTCATCTGGTGAATCCGTCAAGGAGTTAATTGACTGTTGTGAGACTTGTGCTTTTTAGACAGGTAAACTCATTTCATTTTGTTATCTGCTTTGTTTGTTTTACAGTATTTGATAACTTCCTTTTGGGTTAAATGTAAGATTTTGCAACAAACTTTCACTATACTTCCATTTCTTCTTGATATAACATTATTTTTTTGAAAATCTACAGAGTTTTAGCATTGTCATTTAAAATCAAAAGCAATTTACACCGATGTAATTTTGTAGGTTATTCAAAGTATGATGTTCTAATAATTAAAAACATATGTAAGCACAATGCTTTAATATGTTGTTTTTAATTTATTTATTTCTTTAACAACAAGAAACAGGAACATACTTTAGTTTTCATCATCTTTCGTATTTCCAGCTTTTTAAACTCTAATGCTCTTTGCTTTCTTTCTTTTTAATTTTTTTTTTCAGTTTTCATCATAGGTTGCTAACCAACCACTGTTTTCACATCTTTTCAGGGTAAGGATCAGTTGTTACCAAGTCGACAAGAAGGTGAGACACTTCAACGACTACTACCAAAATTTGACATTCGTATATTTGAGGATAATGGTTACATGATCTTATGGTAGCAATCCTCAACATTTGTTTTTATTTTCTTTTTTCTGAATGAATGCTAAAGTGTAATATCTAAATGTGACAACAAAATCTTTTAAAGTATTGAGTTGAAGTTGAAGTTGTTTCTGATAAAACTCGAACATGATATTTTAGAATATCTTTGTTTATTTATGGTGTTTTTTTTTTTTTGCAGTTTTTACCTTAATCCATGGATCTGGAAATGCAGTGTATACATTATTGTGCTGTTCATCTAGGTATTTGCTTTCTTAGTTTCATCTCGAAAGGTAACATTTTGATTTACCTAAGAAAGCATGTTTATTCTATAAACTCAACCTTATTTTCCTGGTTATGTGTTCTCTTTGGTAGCCTATTCTCACTGGTTTTAATAAATTATTCATGTTTTGTCAAAAAGGGGGAATTTGCTTGGGATGTAACCGGTCAGAAGAAAGGAAGAGAGTTTAAGATCACTTTTGTAAGTTTATGGCAATCTGAAGTTGAACAACTTCATTTTCTACTTGAATGGTTGCTCATTGTTAGTTTCTTCTTTCGATTTATAATTTTTTTCCAAATATGATTTGTTGTTTTCTAACTTGAAATTTTATTTGTTTGAAAGATTTTTGCTTTTTAGGGGTTTGATTGTATGATGGTAGCTAAAAAGAAGTGAAATCATATTTTTTTTTCACATTTATATAAGGTATTATTATATGATTTTTGATATACTCTTTAGAAAAGTATTCATAGTACTATGTCTCCGGGTTCCTTTTTTTATGTTTTATATGCTTTAACTCTCAATATATCTTTGTGGATGAATCTTACTAGAGGTTTTGATTTTGGAGGCAATAGGCTACAAATTTTGATTCAACAAGATTGAGATGGAGCAAGTTTTCGGTTAAATCTACTTTAAAGCTGAACTTCTCTCTATGGATGAATGGCTACAGGTTTGATGTTGTCATGCTATATCTCCTTAAAAGTTTAAAGCTTCTCTATGTTTTTCTTATTTCCTCTTTTATATGGAAATTATGTAATTAAGCTTTTGAACATATATTTGCATGTACTTGAATATGTCTGTGTGTAGGTGGGATCGTTTCTCATTTCTCGGCTTGGTAAATCCATGCCATAGCTCAAGAAAAAGACATATACCATAGAGGATATATTAGTAATATGAAAGGATTCATGAAAGTACAAATATGTCATGTTAGTATTTGGTATTTGAAAAATATGGGGCTTATAATGCATTGATATTGAAAAATTATTAATTTTTCGTTCTTGGGGTTGTTATTGTAGGCATGTTTCCATCGGTGGAAAAGAGCTTCACAAGCACCTAGCTTGTGAATTGTGTGAAGATGTTAGAACTAAGCGGTTAGTGAAATCTCACAGCTCTAACATTCGTAAATTCCTACTTTTCAATTTCTTATATGTATGCCCATATTTATAAATGTGATTGTAGTAAGTGCAACTTTTTAAACATTATAACTGAGGTGGCCAAGTGGGTCTCTACCATAATCATGGTTATAATTCTGTTATTATCTCTAAAAAACAATACGAGTTAGTGTCTAAAGCATAACTATCTAAATATTAATTAGTAAGTCTTAAATAGTATACTTATATCTTTGAAATATGCTTTGTTTTAAAAAGACATAACAATAAATATATATTTGTTATAGTAAATTATACCATCAATAAAGATATCATTTTCTAACATTGAATTTAGTGGATATTGTTTTCATGGGACGGTAACCATGCACTCAAATATGTACATAAATATAGTAATAAAAAATGAGAATATTTTATGGTATGTTATTTTAATGTGTACATGACAGGTAGCAGAGATGTAATAGAAGGAAATGGAAGTAAGTTGTAATTTCTTGCTAATGAATGAAAGTACGTTGTTATTCATCACATTTAATTTGACGTAAATGCAAGAAATAACAACGTACTTTCTAAGTACATTGTCATCATGAGAATAAATTGAAAGTAAACTACCCTTTCTTGCTAATAAATGAAAGTAAGCTGCTATTTGCATTTATTTTGGGTACAGTGCAAGAAATAGCAAATTACCTCAAAATTAAAGTGCCCCATAATGAGAATAAACTTGAAATTAAATTACTATTTCTCGCTCATTGGCTTATTTGGCATATTTCTTTAAAATAAAATCAACGCTTTTGGGTAAATTGCAGGAAATGGCAAGATACTTAAAACCACTATTATGATTTGAAGTTGATTACATTTTCTTTTGTAAGTATAGTTTATTTTTTTGGAAATAACTCTGAAGCTTCTAATTGTTTTCTAATTTTGAACCTTCTTTTGGCCAATTTGCTCCAAGCATGTTTGTGTTTGAAAAAGCACCACAAACCAAGCGTTAGGCATGGAGTTGGAGTATGTTCTTGGGAAAATTAATGTTAAAAAATATCGTATTTGTGTGCCCTTTAAGACCAGAAGTAAAATTCTAAACAGTTTCTCTGTGTGTTTCTAAATGCTTTATTATGATGAATCATCATTTTCCTATATTTCTAAAGTACATGCTCAGGTAATTAATATTTTCGTGAGCAAGTGTTGTTTTAATTGTATGCTTTTAAAATAATTAAGCAGATGGAGGTTACATTATATCCATACAGTCAAAGCCGTACAGGCCTTCAAATAATTTGTAGAAGATATATTAATTGAGTTATGTAACTAAATCGATTAAAAAATGGAAAAGGAAAGAGTTGTTAAATTCATCAAACAATGACAAAGTATCCAATATGTCCCATGTTGTAAGAATTAAAACAAATATAAGACTTATGAGGGGATGCTTGTCTCCCCACTCTCTATGTTTATCTCAACCACCCTACTTCCGAGCCCCTATATCTCTCGGAAAAAGATGTATAAAAGACAAATTCTCACACAAAATTTTGTATTTTAAATCTTTAATGAAATAAATCAAACTCTAAATAATAAAAACTAAAACAAAATTTCTTAGTTACTTGGACCATATACATTTCGAAAACACACAATACTACATTCTACTTTCAAAAACATTTTCACATACCTTTCTTTACAAATAGATTAATAAAAAAGAAGACCACACTTACTATAAAGAATAATGTTTACAAATAAAAGATATACCTTGCATGATAATATTAATTCATAAATATCCGACTTATCATAAAACTTTAAGAACGTGATTTTGATGCCCATTCATATCATATTTACCGGTTGATTTAATCCTTCTTTGAGTTCACTTTGACCTACTTTGGTTATTGAAGTTGGCACATACCGCAATCAGACGACATCAAATAATATTTGTTAATGCATTGTGTGGTAAATGATAGAAATAATATATTTTAGATATTTGTATCAAGGCTTGAAGAAATGAGTCCATACTTATTACCTAAATTTTTCTTGGTATAATAGTGTTTGAGATTAAAAGTAAATTAACGACCAATAACTTTCTATATTATGAGTTCTTTTTTTGAAATTGATGATATATTTTTATTCCCTTTATAAGTGTTTAAATATAATATTTTGAATACGTCTTAGTGTTTTTTATGTATTAAGAGTTGGTATTTGTAATAGATAATAATTAACATAAATTAACGAGTGTACGTACAACTTGACACATCATAATGTTCCATGGTAAATTTGAAAACATTACAAGGATGTTTTGGATTTCTTGTTGGGTACCAAAAATTCTGGAGAAACGAATTCAGCCATAAACAGCAACTTCATCTCATCCCAAGTAAACGGGCGCTTATCGACTTGCATGCTTAAATTTTGGATACCTTGCCACCATCTGAAAGCCTCTCCTTCCTGTGGCAATGTGTTGAATACAAGTTTAGCTTTGTCAACCCCTGACAACGGAAAACACCCGAAAGAGTTTTCTACACTATCTATCCATTTACAAAAACCTTGTAGATCATCAAACTTCTCAGGGAAAGATGGTAGAAGAACCTTTCGCCATATTTCAACTTTATTTGGGCCGTCACCAGATTTCTTCTGCTCTACTGGCTCTGGCTTTGGCTTTGGCAGTAGAAAATATCTTTTGAAACGCTCTTCAATAGTGTGTGCACTAGTGTCCAGACCTTTGAGTGTGTTTGACATGGACTCAATATCATTCATAATTTTTTTTATATTGTTGGCCAACAAACCCAAACTATCTACGCTGAAAAATATAAACAAATGTACTTTACTTATACAACCATAAAAAGCTCAAGTGCAAAAAATAAAAAAGAGATAGTTGATAACAAATCAATTCCTTCTCAAAATTTTCCCTGATTCATTAACATATTCAGTTCTAAACCCCCTTTACAATTTTCTCACTCACACACAAAACCCTAGCAAAATATTGGAATAGAACCCTTCTTCCAATACAAGGATTTAAAAAGTTTGTTTAATAGAAAATTAATAAATATAAGGATTTAAAAAGATCATAATTTTTTTTTAAAAAAAATGGGAATTGGGCAGATATGATATTTTGATGTTTAACAAGAGCATATATATGCAATTCTCCCGCACTTTTTTATAAAACAAAAATTATGTCATTCAAAAATAATAAAATTTTCTAGAAACCTGGAGCCAATATGGTGCCCTTGATCTTGATCCATGTCTTGTGGCTCGTTCCCTGAATCAAAAAATTTAAAGTCAGTATAAAGGTTTATTTTTTTCAACACCATATTCTAATCTTGGAATAAAATTTAATCAAACTCATCCTAATAAAACCTTAATCTTCCAACCAAAGGATTTACACCTTATTCTTTCAAGATTTCCAATCGATTTATAAATATCTTTTAATTATATTAATTTTGATGATCAAATTGTAGAGAGTGATCCAAAGAGAAAGCCAGATGTCAAAACCCTAAACCTTGATGACCGATCTAGGGTGTTGGCTGTTCCATTCTCCATAAAAGAAGGCATTACTGGTGTATAAGTAATTAGAGAGTTACATAATTAACAAATCACAACTTAAAGATTTTAAATCAACTTCTTCTCTGTATATCTTTTACATTAAAGGATGGATAAGTGCTAAGTGAGTATCTATAATTCTAATTGAACATATTTAGAAGAAACTTTTGCAACAGAAACTAGCAATTGCAAACAAACCTGATCCAGTCTTCTTTTCCCCATCCATCTGGGGTTGGTTGACTTTTGAAGCCTGAATAAGAGTTCAAAAACCAAAGCCCAAAACCAATTCAACTGCCTTGTGATATACATATGGATAATTAATTCACCGGATCCCACTTAAAATTGCCCAATCATTGTTAATTATTGATGCAGACTACATATGCTTATGCTATGTATGTATACATGTACATAAACTTTTGTATTCATACTTAAGTTGTTATAAACTGACAAAATACATCTTACATAATTCTTTATGTATGAAAACTAATGTCATAATCATAGCAGCAAACATGTTCAAAAGTCAAAGGTACAAATGAGCTGAATAAAACCAATCAAGAGAGTTAAACAATACCAAACATACAGCAGATCCATGAATCAACCACATAAAACCATGGGAAAACAAATTTTACATTAGTATTCGACTTTTCTTGCCCCCCTTCAAAAGAAGCCAAACTAAGATGAAAATGAAACAACTTTGTAAAGGCATTAAAAAAAACTAACTTTTCGATCAATTTGAAACTTTTTTACGCCTAAATGTGATGCAAAATAAATAAACTTAATTTCTTCAGAGTCGATGAACCATGGAAACTTATATCAGGATGAAAAAGAAACACAGAAAACAAACCCTAGAAAATAACTAAACAAAACCATTGTCCTCGAATCGGGATCGAGATCAGTATCAGAAATCATACAGTAATGAGATTAGTAGACTCGGAAGATTGGGTTTTCACGATTACCGTTATTACGTGAAGCAATCGTCCCCTGATTTGCCGGCTTCTCCTCCGCTCTACGCTGTACCGGAACCCTAAGGTGGAGATGGATCAATTTTTATAGGTGTAACATCAAACCGTAAACTTATCCCCTGGGCCGTGGCCCATTCAACTGTGAAACAAATACCCAATCGACCAATAGCATAACTTCGACTTCGGCTCTTTTATTTGAGCCGGATGTGAGTTTACATAAATTTTTCTTGATTTTAAATAAATTCTTTGATAAAACAATAATAATAATAATAATAATAATAAGCACTTAATCACTTCAGCCTTTGCTCCAACTCTCCATTCTCACAGATGACTTAATACTTAAAGTTGTGATTAAGCCTAACAAGGTGTTTCACATAACATTGCATTTTTTGCACGTGGCTACAAAACCAATTCTTCGACTTTCATCTAGCATGCCATGAGGGGGTGTTGTTATTCACACCCAATTTATACAATGTTAAAACCATTTTACAAAAAGTAAAACCACTTTGACTTAAAACCCCAAATTGAAATGACATCCTTTTTTTCTTTACATTATTTTTTTTAATCGTAATGTTTCTACTTTCTTTAATTAGTTAAAAAAATTAGAATGATTAATAATTATTAATTATTGATATGCATATATTAAATTATCCTGAAAAAAAAGTAACTAAATACAAAAGAGAAACAAGTAATATAAAAATAAAGTATCACTTTAGCTATAAGTTTATATTTAATAATTTTCTAACTATTAACTTGGTTATTTATTTCTAAATAACTACTATATTTGATAAAACATAAATTAGATCAAAGCATAATGTTTGAAAGTTGATAACGGAATGCCAATAGGATGGTTAGTTTTAACGTTTTAAAAACGGTTTGAACCGGTTCTATCGAGAATCGGGTAAGTAATCAATCATCAACTAACATCGGTTTTATAGACAGATTCCTTATACCCTTCTTATAGATTAGCTTCATGAATTAGACATACTAACGACTCTTTCTCAACAAGTCTTCATTTCAATTACTAGGTTTTGAGGGAACCCAAAAAGGACTTTGTCACTATTAATTCAAGTATACCAATTTTAGTTATGGGCTTAGACACCTAATCCAACAATAACTAAAATTAATATTAATTATAATATCCTAGCATTTTAACCTGTATCCCCCCCCCCCACCCCCGAAAGCAGTTTGAAAATGGGGTCGTGAACTCACCGCAAAGCATGAAACCACTGATGTAGGGTAGAAATCCATGAGGCCGGAACTGTTGGATTAGTGTCTAAGTCCATAACTATTTTGGTATGTACTTGACCCGATGGTGCATGGTCCTTTTGGGTTGCCTTCACCAAAGCAACTTGATAAGATGAATTATGGAGAGAAATGATTAAATATGATTTGTTAATATATTATAAGAATAATATATTAAAGGAGAAATCATATTGTTTAATTAATATTAGTCAATAATTAATTGGTAATTAGTTTTGTGACTAAAAGAGATTAAGGGACTGGAATTGTAATTATAAGATAATTGCAATTTGGGCCATGGATTGCCTTGTATTAAGGAGTGGACGAATTCTATGGGGAAGCCCATAAGAAATCGTCCAAGGCCTTAAGGAAAGGGATCTATGGGTTGCTTAAGGCTTAAGCATCCAAATTAGGGTTTCCTTGTTAGATAACCCTAATAGCCTCACTATATATAAGACCCTTATGACCCAAAAACGTGGCTAAGCATCCTTCTAGGGTTTCACACGTTTTTGGGCAGCCTCCATCCTCTATCCTCTTCATCCTCTTGCTCTTGGTGTTTGTGAACCATTAGAGGAGTGACATTTGTGACTCTAAGCTTTCTAAAGTCAATACAAGGAGGAATTGGGATTGTTATTGCTATATAACAATCAAGGTATGATCTAAACCCTAATTATATGTTATATTGGTTATCATATTCTAGATCTAGGGTTTATAGTCTTGGATAACTTGCATGTACAATAGAGAAACCTAGATCCAAGCATTAGGGTTTGTATGAGCACATAGGATGTTCTTATTGCCAAAACCCATCAGTGGTATCAAAGTCTAGATTGGTTTCTATTGTATTGATGCCTTGTATGTTAAAAAAAATTCGATTTTTGTGATTCTGCATGATGGAATCGGCGAGTCCCACTGTGGACTCGGCGAGTTGCCCCATACTCGGCGAGTCCATGGGGGTACTCGGCGAGTTCGAGCGTCAGATGGAGCTATTTTCGGGATTTCTTGTTGTTTATCTTTGAGATACTTGCCTTTATCATAATAGATCAATATAAATCCGATTTTATGATATATATGAGTATATTCTTGATCTAATTGAAGATATTTATCAATTAATAAAATATTTGTTTCCTTATGTGATAATTGATTAATTATTTTGATTAAATTGGTAAATTATTTTACAAGATGTAACACCGAAAATTTTAAAATAATTTTTCACAATTTATAAAAACATTTCTCATTAATTTTTCATAAAAACATCAGGTTTAAATCTCAATTCACATTACACAAAATCCCAAGATCAATGTACATATATCAAAGTCCCCTGCGTGTGTACAGATCAAGCCGGCGCCTTCCCACGGTCATCGCTAGTACCTGAAACAACAACACTAACACTGTAAGCACGAAGCTTAGTGAGTTCCCCAAAATACCACATAAGACACGTATTAGCCACTCGAGGCTATAACTCTATGGGTCCGTGCACCCAACTCTGTGAACCCTCAGGTTCTAACTCTAGGAACCTTCCGGTTCCAACTCTGTAATCATGCACAACATAAATCACATAGAAATAATGCAGTACAACACATAACATACACATAACATACATACACTAACACATAACTCTGATTACCTACTCAAGGTAAAGTATAGTGAGAAGACTCACCTCGCGGATCTCGATGACTCACAAATCCTGAATCCCTCGTGCCCGGTCCTCCGAGCTATAATCCTCCTATAACATCATATGTCTCTAATTAACACTTTTTATCTCTAAGGTTGACTATCCCTAAGAAGTCAACACAGGTCAACTCTGGTCAACGGTCAACGGTCAACTTTGACCGGACTCGGCGAGTGCACGAGGGCAACTCGGCGAGTCTAGACGTTTTCACCAACTCTCTAGGATTCCCTTCTTACACGTCGAGTACTCCCCCTGACTCGACGAGTTCCACCTGGAAGAATCGCGGGGCCACCCCGACTCAACTCGCCGAGTCTCAAGAACGACTCGGCGAGTCCCAGCTCGACTCAGACCACTTGACAACCCTCTCTAACTCGCCCTGACTCACTGAGTCAATACATGACTCAACTGGACCACTCACTGGTCGGTCCAAGGCAATCTTCAAGCTACTCGCCGAGTCTGCTCATCGGACTCGGCGAGTCCATGCCATGCAATCACTCAAACTTGCTTCTAAGGTCAGATCTGTTCCAACAACTCATAGATCTGGCCTTCCTAGAATGATTCACCACGTAAAGCCCCAGACTTTGTGCATAAACAACCTCTATACAACCATATATGAAGAATCATCAACAAATCCCACTACTCAAGGTCATAACCTCCATTGTTCTATAAAAAGCTTGATGAATGAGGCTCTCTGGACCTCTATGGATCCAAATCCAAAGTCTCATCACTAGCAAGGGACTATTTGGCCGTCCAATTAACTCAACAAGGTCACAAGAAACCCTAAAATCAATTATACTTCACAAAACAGGAGATGAGCCGAAATCATACCTTTAGATTGAAGGGCTAAGCTTCAAATCCACCGAATAGCAGTCCCCTTTGCCTCCTCTTGGTTAGAGCCTCCCTCTTCTTTGCTAAACAACACACAAATGTCAAGAAATGCTTCCTTTCTCTCTCAAATCGCTAAAGCACTCTAGGGTTTCTCTCTATGGACTGTTGGGTGCAAATGACGGCCATAAGGCCCTTTAAATAGGTCCCAAACCCGAGAAATTAGGGTTTCATTAAATAGCGTGGACTCGCCGAGTCCATATCCTGGACTCGCCGAGTCCAGACGAATCCCGCGTCCAGAATCGCGACCCTACTCGGCGAGTCTGAGCTCCAACTCGCCGAGTCCCCTCTCAAAACACCAAAAAAAAATCAAAACAATAAAATACCTGGAAATCCGGGCTGTTACAACTCTCCCCCACTAGAACTAGACTTCGCCCTCGAAGTCTCGCTCTGAAAATAGCTCTGGATGCTGCTCCCGCATCTCGCGCTCCGGCTCCCAGGTCATCTCTGATCCCTTCCGGTGTTGCCACTGAACCAACACCAGAGGTACCTCCTTGTTCCTCAGTACCTTGATCTTCCGATCTCTGATGGCTACTGGTCTCTCGGCATAATTCAGGCTCGCATCCACCTGAATATCCTCTAATGGAACTACTGCTGACTCATCGGTAATACATTTCCTCAATTGCGACACATGAAAAGTGTCGTGGATTTGCCCCAACTCTGCTGGCCATTCCAAACGATAGGCTACCCGGCCTACCCTTGCAATCACGCGAAATGGCCCAATATACCGGGGCCCCAACTTACCCCTCTTCCTGAATCGAATCACTCCTTTCCAAGGAGAGACCTTCAGGAGAACGAAGTCGCCGACCTGGAACTCAAGCTCGGACCGGCGTCTGTCTGCGTAACTCTTCTGTCGGCTCTGGGCGGTCAATAACCTCTGTCTGACCTGCTGAATCTGCTCTGTCGTCTGAAGCACGATCTCTGTACTGCCCATCACTCTCTGCCCAACCTCTCCCCAACAAATGGGGGTCCGACACCTCCTACCATACAACAGCTCAAAGGGTGGCATACCAATGCTCGAATGATGGCTGTTGTTGTAGGAAAACTCTGCCAAGGGTAAATACACATCCCAGCTACCCCCGAAATCCAACACACATGCTCGAAGCATGTCCTCAAGCGTCTGAATCGTCCGCTCACTCTGACCGTCTGTCTGCGGATGATATGCGGTACTAAAATGCAATCTAGTACCCAACTCCTCATGAAATTTCTTCCAAAATCTGGAAGTGAAGCGCACATCACGGTCTGAAACAATCGAGATCGACACCCCATGCCGAGATACCACTTCTCTCACATACAACTCCGCCAACTTCTCTGCTGAAGAACTCTCACTGATGACAAGAAAGTGAGCGCTCTTCGTCAACCTATCCACAATCACCCAAATTGCATCAACTCCTCTGGCCGTCCTCGGCAATTTGGTGATGAAATCCATAGTGATCTGTTCCCACTTCCATTCGGGAACCTCCAATGGCTGCAACTTGCCATGCGGCCTCTGGTGCTCGGCCTTAACCCTACGGCAGGTCAAGCACCTCTCAACGAACCATGCGACGTCTCTCTTCATACAGGGCCACCAATACTCTTTCCTCAAATCCAAATACATCTTCGTAGCCCCCGGATGGATCGAAAATTTCGACCGATGAGCCTCCTCCATCAAAGAAGTGCGCGTACCACTCACAAACGGTACCCAAATCCGACCCTGAAAAGTCATAAGCCCTCTCCCATCTGTAACGAATTCTGAAACCAAACCAACGACCCGTTCCCTCTTCTGCATCTCCGGCTGCACAGCCTCGGCCTGTGCCCCACGAATGGCATCCAATACTGGAGCTATCATGGTCAATCTCAAACATACATCTCGCAATGGAGTGCTCTCCGCCCTGTGGCACAACGCATCGGCCACCACGTTGGCCTTGCCCGGGTGGTACAGGATCTCACAATCATAATCCTTGACCACATCTAACCACCTCCTCTGACGCATATTTAGATTGGGCTGATCCATCAAGTACTTCAAGCTCTTATGGTCCGTGTATATCGTACATCGAACCCCATATAAGTAGTGGCGCCAAATCTTGAGGGCGAACACTACTGCCCCCAACTCTAGATCATGCGTGGGATATCTCGTCTCATGAGGCTTCAGCTGCCTCGATGCATATGCTATCACATGACCCCTCTGCATCAACACCGCACCCAACCCCAAAATGGATGCATCACAATATACTACAAAATCCTCCATCCCTTCCGGGAGAGCTAATACTGGGGCTTCGCACAACCTCTGGCGAAGTGTCTCAAAGGAGGTCTGTTGCTCGGGACCCCATGAGAATGCAACACCCTTCCGGGTCAATCTGGTGAGCGGCACTGCGATCTTGGAGAAATCCTTGATAAATCTTCGATAATACCCTGCTAATCCAAGGAAGCTCCTGATCTCAGAGGGTGACTTTGGCACCTCCCAACTCATCACCGCCTCAACCTTGGCCGGATCGACCAGAATCCCTTCCTGGTTAACGAGATGTCCTAGAAACTGGACCTCCCGTAACCAGAAATCACACTTGGAGAACTTTGCATAAAGCTTCTCCGATCTCAATACCTCAAGGACCTCCCTCAAATGCTCCTCATGCTGCTCTCTAGATCTCGAATACACCAGAATATCATCGATAAATACAATCACCGACCGATCCAACATCGGCCTGCATACCCTGTTCATGAGATCCATGAACACCGCCGGGGCATTGGTGAGCCCAAAAGGCATCACCACAAACTCATAATGCCCATATCGCGTCCTGAATGCTGTCTTCTGGACGTCGTCATCCCGCACTCTCACCTGATGATATCCCGACCTCAAGTCGATCTTGGAAAACCAAGATGCTCCCTGCAGCTGATCAAATAAATCGTCGATCCTCGGCAACGGGTAACGGTTCTTGACCGTCAGCTTGTTCAACTCCCGGTAATCAATACACATCCGGTGTGAACCATCCTTCTTCTTGACGAACAGAATAGGTGCTCCCCACGGCGAGCTGCTCGGCCGAATGAATCCCTTCCCCAGCAACTCCTGAAGCTGCGAGGATAACTCTTGCATCTCTGGAGGTGCAAGACGATAAGGCACCTTAGCTATAGGCGCAGCCCCCGGAACCAAATCAATACCAAACTCCACTTGCCTCACAGGAGGTACTCCCGGCAGCTCCTCGGGAAAGACATCTGGAAACTCACGCACCACCGGTACCTCCCCAACTGAACTCGGTCTCTCGGAAGTCGCTCGCGTATCCATCACATACGCCACAAAACCCTTACAGCCCTGCTGTAGACACTGCCTCGCCCTAGCGGCCGAACAAAAGGCTGATCCCGAACGTGTACCCTCGCCGTACACCGAAAGAACTCTCCCACTAGGGTCTCGTATAGTCACCAGCTGACGCTCACAGTCGATAACCGCGCCGAATCGGCTCAACCAGTCCATGCCCACAATGACACAAACATCACCCATCGCAATAGGAATCAGATCAATCGGAAACTCAACCCCGAAAATCTCTAACACACATCCCCGGAAAACCTCCGTGGCACAAATCACTCTATCGTCAGCTATGGAAACTCTCAGAGGCCGACTCAATGCCTCACGACTAACACTGATATGCTGACCAAAGGCCAAAGATACAAAAGACCGACTCGCACCCGAGTCAAATAACACTAAAGCAGGTACGGAGTTCACAAGAAAGGTACCTACGCATAACATAATATAAGCATAACATCATATATCAAAAATAAATACACGAAAGGAAACATACCATCCACAACATCGGGCGCAGCGCGGACCTCCTCCGCAGTCAACTGGAAGGCTCTCCCTCGAGCTCTCGGCGCCTCGGCCTTCACAGGCCGACTCTCTGTAGCTCTGATGGCGGCAGGAGCAGACCCCTGAGATGCTCCGCGCAACTGCGGACACTCGGCCTTCCGGTGTCCGGTCTGGTTGCAGTGAAAGCACACTGCAAACCCCTTGGGGCAGTCCTTGGCCATGTGCCCCTCCTTGCCACATTTGTAGCAAGACCCCGCTCGGCAAACTCCGTCATGACCCTTGCCGCACTTTCCGCAAGTGCGGCCCTTCTGGTTCCCTGGTCTGGGATCAGCAGGCTTGGCCCGCTTGGCGGCCGGCTGCGACAGTGCCGGTCGCCGATCCCTCCCCTGAGACTCCGCCTCCTCCCTAGCCTGAGTCTCAAGCTCAATCTCCCTCTTCCGGGCATTTGCCTGAAGCTCGGCAAATGTCCGGTACGAGGAGTTCGCAGCGAACTCCCGAATATCCCGCCTCAAGATGCTCAAGTAGCGGCTCATACGTGCCTGCTCAGTGGACACGTGCTCAGGGCAGAACATCGCCCTCTCGTGGAACATCCTCGTGATCGTTGTAACAGACTCAGTACCCTGCTTGAGGGTCAGAAACTCCTGTGCTAAACGCTCCCTCTCCACCTGGGGAACGTACTCATCCCGAAACATGGTGGTGAACCTCTCCCAGGTCACCGCAGAAAGCTCAGCAGGCGTATATTGCGCCGTCACGAACTTCCACCAGTCCTTCGCTCCCAAGCGAAGCTGGTTCAGCGCGAACCGGACCTTCAAATGCTCAGGAGACGAGCAAGTGAAGAAACACCCCTCAATATCAGATATCCACCTCATAGCTGCCACCGGATCCTGAGTACCATCAAACTCCGGTGGTTTTGTGTTGCTGAACTCACGGAACAGCAACGCATCCCCACCCTGCGGCCTCGCAGCAGCAATCGCTGCGGTAGCCGCTACAGCCGCAGCCTCAGAAAGAGCGGCATAACGCTCATCAAACGTCTCAATCAATGTGGTCTTTATAGACCCAAACATCTCCGGTATCTCTGCCCTGATGGCCGCAGCCACCTCCTCCTGAATGATCCGGCGGATCTCCTCCTCACTGGTACCACTGCTCTCGGGCATCAAACGAGTCCTCACCATGATCTACCTCTGAAATACAACATACGATAAATTAGAATCCATACGAGTATGCTCACACTCGTCAACTCTTTCCTCCTCGATTCTTGGCATTCCAAAGATTCTGACTTGGGTTGCACACCGCCCCGGTGCTTCCAGTAGTACGGGCCCAATACTACTGTCCGCACCGCACCGGAATACACCCCAAGTCCTTCTCTTTGGATCCCAGGTCTCAAGTACTCTATCATGCATAGACCACTCTCTAATAGATCTCTCATAAGCCCCTCGCTGCTACCTACTCACTCTCAAGCATCTCATAGCAGCTCACATCTCCCTAGGCTAAGGCATCACAAATCAGGCCACTCTAGTCCTAATAGTAATACCTAGCCTACTCTAGCATGCAGATACACCATATCAATATCACATAATATATAAAGGTATTTTGGGAAATCACCGTCCGGGCGCTGACTGATCGTACACACATCTCTTGCTCTGCGTTTTTCAAAAAAAATCTTTTACTCTTTTTGAAAATACATTTTAAATCCTCAGTTTGAGTTCAAATACGCCCGAAGGTGTACTCGAATCCCTCAAACCAAGGCTCTGATACCAACTTGTAACACCGAAAATTTTAAAATAATTTTTCACAATTTATAAAAACATTTCTCATTATTTTTTCATAAAAACATCAGGTTTAAATCTCAATTCACATTACACAAAATCCCAAGATCAATGTACATATATCAAAGTCCCCTGCGTGTGTACAGATCAAGCCGGCGCCTTCCCACGGTCATCGCTAGTACCTGAAACAACAACACTAACACTGTAAACACGAAGCTTAGTGAGTTCCCCAAAATACCACATAAGACACGTATTAGCCACTCGAGGCTATAACTCTATGGGTCCGTGCACCCAACTCTGTGAACCCTCAGGTTCTAACTCTAGGAACCTTCCGGTTCCAACTCTGTAATCATGCACAACATAAATCACATAGAAATAATGCAGTACAACACATAACATACACATAACATACATACACTAACACATAACTCTGATTACCTACTCAAGGTAAAGTATAGTGAGAAGACTCACCTCGCGGATCTCGATGACTCACAAATCCTGAATCCCTCGTGCCCGGTCCTCCGAGCTATAATCCTCCTATAACATCATATGTCTCTAATTAACACTTTTTATCTCTAAGGTTGACTATCCCTAAGAAGTCAACACAGGTCAACTCTGGTCAACGGTCAACGGTCAACTTTGACCGGACTCGGCGAGTGCACGAGGGCAACTCGGCGAGTCTAGACGTTTTCACCAACTCTCTAGGATTCCCTTCTTACACGTCGAGTACTCCCCCTGACTCGACGAGTTCCACCTGGAAGAATCGCGGGGCCACCCCGACTCAACTCGCCGAGTCTCAAGAACGACTCGGCGAGTCCCAGCTCGACTCAGACCACTTGACAACCCTCTCTAACTCGCCCTGACTCACTGAGTCAATACATGACTCAACTGGACCACTCACTGGTCGGTCCAAGGCAATCTTCAAGCTACTCGCCGAGTCTGCTCATCGGACTCGGCGAGTCCATGCCATGCAATCACTCAAACTTGCTTCTAAGGTCAGATCTGTTCCAACAACTCATAGATCTGGCCTTCCTAGAATGATTCACCACGTAAAGCCCCAGACTTTGTGCATAAACAACCTCTATACAACCATATATGAAGAATCATCAACAAATCCCACTACTCAAGGTCATAACCTCCATTGTTCTATAAAAAGCTTGATGAATGAGGCTCTCTGGACCTCTATGGATCCAAATCCAAAGTCTCATCACTAGCAAGGGACTATTTGGCCGTCCAATTAACTCAACAAGGTCACAAGAAACCCTAAAATCAATTATACTTCACAAAACAGGAGATGAGCCGAAATCATACCTTTAGATTGAAGGGCTAAGCTTCAAATCCACCGAATAGCAGTCCCCTTTGCCTCCTCTTGGCTAGAGCCTCCCTCTTCTTTGCTAAACAACACACAAATGTCAAGAAATGCTTCCTTTCTCTCTCAAATCGCTAAAGCACTCTAGGGTTTCTCTCTATGGACTGTTGGGTGCAAATGACGGCCATAAGGCCCTTTAAATAGGTCCCAAACCCGAGAAATTAGGGTTTCATTAAATAGCGTGGACTCGCCGAGTCCAGACGAATCCCGCGTCCAGAATCGCGACCCTACTCGGCGAGTCTGAGCTCCAACTCGCCGAGTCCCCTTTCAAAACACCAAAAAAAAAAGCAAAACAATAAAATACCTGGAAATCCGGGCTGTTACACAAGAAATCATTAAACAAATCAAATATGGATAATTATATGATTAAATGTTAATTTAGATTATTTGTTATTTGATCCTTGTGTTATGAAATGTTTCATATTTTCCCCTTTAGGTTTTATAGTTTAAATTTGACCTCAAAAGTTTTGTTGTTTTGAAATTTAAATAGTTGAAACCCTAATGTTTTGTAAAAGGTTTCAAAACTTGCCCTCAAGTTTTGGAATTTAAATTTTGATTAATAGTTTAATTTTGATGTATATTTAAATTCTAAACCCTAATGTTTTGAAATGTTTCAAAACTTGCCCTCAAGTTTTGGAATTTAAAAGTTGATTAAAAGTTTAATTAGGAATGTTAAATTCTAAAACCCTAGTATTGTTTTGAAAAGGTTCAAATCACACCCTTATGGGTTTATTAATTAATTAAGGTGTATAATTAAAAGAAGTTTAATAAATCCATAAAAGTTTTGGTTTACAATTTAATTGAATTAAAAGTATAATTGTTAAATTTAACCATCTAATATTTTAAAAGTGTAAAATACACCCTATACTATATATAACATTAAAAGTCTAACATTATATATATATATGTATGAGTAAAAGTCAGTCTTACCGTTAGTAGGCCTCATTCACGAAGCTGGTCTATAAGGGGTGTTTAAGGAAATTGCCTATAAAATGACGATTGAATGGGTATCCACTCTTACCCACCGCACTCTTGACTAGTGGAGGGTCGTTAGCCGAACGGGTAGGATAGGACAAAACCTTCCATTATAAGTATAATGAAGTACAAAAGTAACTAAATGTTTTTACAAATTCCCAATCTTAGTTACTTAGGCAAAAGTGAATTGATGCAATTCCATGAAATTACATTTTGTGCCCTTGCGAAGACGTTAGTGGAGCGTGTGTGGTTTACCGGCACACTAAATGGTTCTAAGCAAAGGTAGCAAAGGGTGACTCAATGTTTGTCATAGTTAGGTGGAGCATGTGTGGTTTACCGGTACATCGAGTAGGTGACTGTAACATGTGAGGGCACCATGTAAGTTTGCATGGTTATTCACACCCGCTTTGTGATCCTCAACATCCCAGTCACAAACAAGAGGGGCATATCGAGATTTAAACATGTCATTGAAATGTTCAATGAATCTCAAAGGATCTAGGAGTTTTCATAAATTTAAAACTTAAATTTCTTTTTCGTTTTTCATGGTGGAAATTAGTGAATCGTCATTCACTTACCTTTAAATATTCTGCAATTAGGGTTACGACATCCCTCTCCCGAGTTGTGGAATATTGTGTTGGGTCCTAGCCTTAGTATCTTATTTGGGTGATTTACTTAGGACTCAATCAATCAACTAACTTGAATTTGTTTTCTCCCGTTTTGTAGATGTCAAAGTTTGACAACTATGGTCTTCTCAAATCCCGTGGAACAAGCATTCCACAGAAGATGATATTCCACGATTCGATCGAGGAACAAGAGATCATACTTCACTTCCTCCTCCTCATCCAATTATTCTCCCTAACCCACAAGTTCGAAGGCTTGAAAAGTTCAAGATCACCCAAGCCCTTTTGGCAAGTAAACATAAAGAAGGAGAGTCGGTGTGTGCACACGTCCTAGGGATGAAGTCACACATTGATAGGTTAAGAATGTTGGGATCCGTTGTCTGTGAGGAAATGGATGTTGATTGGGTTCTTCAGTCACTTCCTAACTCATATAGTGAGTTCGTAAGAGAGTACTATATGATGAACTGCGACGTAACCCTTACAGATCTCACCTATATGCTTATTGTTGCTGAATCAACAATGGTTTGGCGCAATAGAAAAGCAAAGTTGATTGGTGAATCTGCCTTCAAGACCTCTATGGATATAGACAATGGCAACGAAAGACATGCTATGATCGAAAAGATTGATCATAAGAGAAAGGCAATGTCCGAAGTAGTTCCATGTCATGTTCCAAAAGAGTCAATTTGCTTTTATTGCCAAGAGAAAGGGCATTGGAGACGAAGCTGCCCCATTTACCTAAGAGATCTAAGAGATGGGAGAGTCGAAACGTATGGCTCTAATATAGGTAAAATCCATTAACTAACTCTTTTAAGCTTCTATTCTAGATTCTTAATACATAATGTGATAAGATTACAATTGATGTTTTGTAGGATCGAAGAAAAGAAAGGAAGCTTAAGGGAAGAAGTGAGCAGAATCTAACCATGAAGGAATGAATTTCGATCGCATTTCTCGAAGATTAGATTCTTGAGCTACTACTTAGAGTTAGAATTAGATTGCTAAAAAAGATGTATTAGCATAGTTTTTCAATGAATTGCATTGTAAGGACAAATTTTTCCGCAATAAAATAAATTTTGATTTTATATTATTTATTTATCCTTGCAATGGCGTATATGAAAAATTGATGTTTGAATATTAGCAATAATGGATTTGGTTCTTATTATGTTATTTATGGAAAGTCAAGAATTTACCAAATAGGGAGAGTTTTCATCGCCCAAGTTTCAATTGGACAAAAACTTGGAATAATGCAACTTTGTTGCACGATGAATGAGAAATTTCATATTTTGGAAATTAGACTAATTCATTGACAAAGTGTCAAGTGAAGGACTAGGAGATCGAGTACACAAAGTTGCGTGTTGATCAAGTCCACCATAAGAGTAACAAAGATATTCGTCATGATTTACTAAAGGTTTAGTAAATATGATTATGCTTATAAGAATAAGTGTAATTCTGAATTGGTTGAAAAAGTTTAAATTAATAGTAGAACGAATAAGAAGAATCAAGTAGGCAGAAAGATAAAAGTTTCTCCATTCCAAGAAGAATGGAGAGTACCTTTTATGCTTTATGATAGGTCTTAATGATTAAGAACCATATCTCAATTGATCCTCTAAGTGAGTCTTAGCACAATTGTATGTCTAAGAAGAGGAATCAAGAATTGAAGAAATGGTTAAATCAAGAAGTCAATCATAATTCGTTCCAAAACAAGTCTTAGAGTTAAGATTGTGAAATTGAGTGATAAGTATTAAGAAGGTTTATAACATTCATCAAATGTGGAAAGTTGTGATGTCTTGGATAAGACAAAGACCAACTAGGACCAATTTATGAAGTGTTTTGATAAAAGTTATACTAACTCTTGAATATTTGCTTGTCAAGAAATGGTTATTGACAAGAGAATATTATAGGTCAAGGTGTCAGTGGGAGTCTTAATTGTCTTGAAAGGTTTCAAGAACAAATCAAATAAACCTTATCGATCATCACTAGCACACGATTTGAGGTTTACAACCTATCGTGTTGACACCATTTTGTTTCTGTGCCATTCCAATTGAGTTAATTATGCATGTGAGTTATATGAGTTCTCATTTAAATGCATAAAAGACAAGGACCTTGATCAATGGAAAGTACATTGATAGGAAAGGGTGAGTTACTTAACTACTTGGAAGACATGGTGGGCAGCTGTGTTACCATAAGGCAAGAAGTCAAGATTTAGAAAGTTCGGTCCATATGAGTTTGAATTTGTCGTAAACTTTGGTTTTGACAAATTCACATGGATAGGAACACATACACCGTTTAAATCTAAGTGTCATAAGATTTCCTACTTCATGAAAATGATTGTGAGGAAATACTTGATGAGTTTCATGCATAAGAAACATTCCTATGTGCTCATGCAAACCCTAATACTTGGATCTAGGTTTCACTATTGAACATGCTTTGATTCCAAGACTTACAAACCCTAATCTAGCATATAAACAACTGAAATAACATATAGAATCAGATTTAGATGTTTACCTCTTCAATATTTGGCTTAGATCTTGTATATCTTCTTCTTTTGAGCCTAAAGTCACAAATGCAACTCCTCTAATGGTTCACAAACCCCACAAGCAAGAAGGCAATATGAGAGAGGGAGAGAGAGGCTAGAAATCGGCCTAGGGTACTCCTAGAATCAAGTGGTAGCCGAATTCATGCCCTAGGGGTCATATTTATACTTACAGGTTACTAGGGTTTCACTCTAAACCCTAATGGACAGCTTAGCCACCAAGCAGCCCATGGAACCTTCTGGAATAAGGCCCTTGGACGAAAATATGATGGATACCCATCATAATTTCGTTCCCCCTTAAGCCCATTAGGTTTCCTTAACCTAAAACTCAACTATCATACATTTGACAGTTTATACCCCTTTATTCAATTAATCTCTTTTGACCACCAAATTAATTCCAAATTAATTTATGACCAATACTAATTAAATAAATATGATTTCTCCTTTAATATATTATTCTTATAATATATTAATAAATCATAATACTCTCTCTTTCTCCTTAAATTACCTTGTCAAGTTGCTTTGGAGAAGGCAACCCAAAAGGACCATGCATAACCGGGTCAAGTACATACCAAATATAGTTACGGGCTTAGACACTATTCCAACAGTCTCCTACTTGGATAAGTCTAGTAACTATATCTCACATATGACTTCAGAATCCGATTAGCAATCGTAGCTCTTATACTTCGCTGTCAACTCTGATCAACTTGTCCTTTAGATAAGGGATCGTATAATCCTCTGTTCTGGATATCATGCTGACAATGCTTATTGTCCAGCAGTATTTCCTTGATTTCCGATTTGTTCGACATAGAATTTAGTTGAACACATCAACCTCATTCTGACCGGGCCTGACACATAAGTCAAACCAAATCATCAAGTGGCCAATATATCACTTTTATCCTCATAGAATAAAAGGAACAGATCAACTTCGACTCATATGCATCTATTATTTACTAATGGATCATACACAATAATGTGTTTTATAACATCAAGTTACTGATGCGTTTACACATTATCAATGTACACACCAACCAGCAAACAACAACCATATCTCTAAGTTTTAAGACTATATGATGTTATCGTTTTGCGATCACTTAAGATAAAACACCACTAAGTGATACAGCAACCTCGGGTTTAATCCAATGCTCAATTCATATTCATAAGCACTCATGAACTTTGCAGCAAACCTTTGCTATGTCTAAAACCTTTCAGATAGTCCACAAACAATTCATGACAGTCTTCATTCATATCTACTTCCAAAATATGACCGACTGTGGACCTTTTGAATAATCATATCATTCAGGAAGTCAAAACATGCAAAATGGAAACAATAGATAAATAACCAACACAAGATAGTAGCTTTACTCATAAATAATACATTTTATTTATTCATCGAATGTCAAGTACAAACTATATATTACACGTTTCCTATCTAATCCAAACTTATATCATCCTTCAGCCCAATGCTCCTAGCGTGCTGCAAGTGTTTAACCCTACTCAGTCCCTTCGTAAGGGGATCTGCTGGGTTCTCTTCTGATGATACCCTCTTCACAACGAGGAGTCCCTCTTCTACCCGATGTCTGATGAAATGGTATTTTTTGTCAATATGTCGAGATTTGCCATGATCTCTCGGTTCCTTGGTCAAGGCAACCGCTCCTTCATTATCACAGAAAATTTCCATCGGCTCCTTTATGGATGGTACAACTCCAAGGTCTCCAATGAAGTTCTTCAACCATATAGCCTCCTTTGACGCTTCACTCGCCGCAATATACTCTGATTCGCACGTTGAATCAGCTACGGTCTCTTGCTTGGAACTTTTCCAAGTCACTGCTCCTCCATTTAGGGTAAAGACCCAGCCCGACTGTGATCGGAAGTTATCCCGATCTGTCTGAAAACTAGCGTCACTGTACCCTCGTACCCTTAAGTCATCACTCCCACCGAGGACTAGAAACCATTCCTTGGTCCTCCGAAGGTACTTAAGAATATTCTTAACTGCAACCCAATGAGCTCTACCAGGATTCCCTTGATATCTGCTGACCATGGTCAAAGCGAAGGCCACATCAGGGCGAGTGCAGGTCATAGCGTACATGATAGAGCCTACTGCGGAAGCGTAAGGTACTCGACTCATATCAGTTATCCCTGTCTCTGTACTCGGGCTCTAAGTCTTACTCAGCTTGGTATTGCTTTGGATTGGCAACTCCCCTTTCTTGGAATTTTCCATACTAAAACGCTTCAGTACCTTTTCCAAGTATGTATCCTGACTGAGTCCTATCAGTCTCTTTTCCCTGTTCCTTACTATTCTTATTCCCAGAATATAAGCAGCCTCTCTGAGGTCCTTCATAGCGAAACATTTCCCAAGCCAGGACTTGACCTCCTGCAAGGTTGGGACATTGTTTCCTATGAGTAGTATGTCGTCAACATACAATACGAGGAAGCTTACTATACTCCCACTGGCTTTGACATACACACAAGATTCATCTTCGCTTCGCAGAAAGCCAAACTCTTTAACCTTCTCGTCAAAACAAAGATTCCATCTGCGAGATGCTTGTTTCAATCCATAAATGGATTTCTCAAGCTTGCATACTCTATTTGGATGCTTCGCATCGACAAAACCCTCTGGCTGATTCATGTAGACATCCTCAGCCAACTTTCCGTTAAGGAAATCGGTTTTCACGTCCATCTGCCATATTTCATAATCATGAAACGCAGCTATGGCAAGCATCACCCTAATAGACTTTATCTTTGCAACTGGTGAGAAGGTCTCATCATAGTCAACTCCGGGAGTTTGAGTAAATCCCTTCGCAACCAATCGCGCTTTATAAGTATGCACTTTCCCATCCATGTTCGTCTTCTTCTTGAAGATCCACTTGCACCCGACTGTCTTACGACCCGATACATTATCAACCAAATTCCAAACTTGGTTGTCGTACATGGACTGAATCTCGCTGTCCATAGCCTCTTTCCATTTCGCAGACTCCGGGCCTGCCATGGCTTCCTTATAGCTGCTAGGTTCATCCAAATTTACTAGTGTACTATCACTAATAAATGTATCCCCTTCAGTAGTAATATGAAAACCATAAAACTGGGGTGGAACACTAGCCCTAGTGGAACGTCGAAAAGGTAGGGACTCGTCAATGGGTTCAACAGGAGTTTCCTCCTCAAGTTGAGTGCCAGTGTCAGAGGTTCCTTCATCGCTTTGATCTTGAATTTCTTCAAGTTCAATTTGCCTCCCACTGTCTTCTTGGCCTATCAATTCCCTTTCTCGGAAAACTCCTCTTCTAGCAACGAAGACAACATTGTCACTCGGTCTATATAAAAGGTAGCCAAAAGACTTATGCGGATAGCCGATGAAATAACACTTCTCACTACGAGGTTCTAGTTTGTCGTGAGTCTCTCGTCTTACGAAAGCCTCGCAACCCCAGACCTTGATATGTGCCAACGAGGGAGCCTTCCCTGTCCACATATCGTGAGGAGTCTTGGAAACCTTCTTGGTGGGAACTAAGTTAAGTATGTGGGCGACAGTCTCTAAGGCATACCCCCATAAAGCTATTGGTAACGAAGTCCGACTCATCATAGAACGAACCATGTCCAACAAGGTCCGATTACGTCTCTCAGCCACACCATTCAATTGTGGCGTCCTCGGAGGCGTCAATTGCGAAACGATTCCGCATTCTTTTAGATAGTCGTGAAATTCAAGACTTAGGTACTCTCCTCCTCGGTCTGACCGAAGCATCTTGATTTTCCTACCCAACTGATTCTCCACTTCATTCTTAAACTCTTTGAACTTTTCAAAGGTTTCTGACTTTTGCTTGATTAAGTAGATATATCCATATCCACTATAATCATCTGTAAAAGTCACGTAGAAGCGGCAAGCATCCCTTGTGGTGGATCTAAAGGGCCCGCATACATCGGTGTGTATGAGATCCAATAAACCCTTACCCCTTTCACAAGTGCCAGTAAAGGGTGACTTGGTCATCTTCCCAAGTAAACAAGATTCACACGTGTCATCGTCCCTAAGGTCGAATGACTCCAACACTCCATTCTTTTGGAGTTGGGCTATGCGTTTCTTGTTGACATGGCCAAGGCGACAATGCCACAAGCATGCTTTGTCTAGACTAGTAGACGAATCAATATTCAAAACATTATTTCCAAAATTATCAACAATCATCACAGATTCATAAATCCCATTACAAGGTAATGCATTGAAATAAAAAACACCATTCAAATAAACATTAATAGAACCATTACTATTATCAAAAGAATATCTGAAACCTTGTCTAAACAACCCGTGAAAAGAAATAATGTTTCTTGCCATATCTGGCGAATAACAGCAATTCTCTAAATCTATTCCTAACCCATTACTCAACACTAAAGAATAAACACCGACTTTGGTCACAGGCGACGATCTTCTGTTTCCCATAATCAGGTTCATCTTCCCATGCTCCATCTCCCTACTTCTTTTTAGGCCCTGCAAATCAGAACAAATGTGGTAACCACATCCTGTATCAAGAACCCATGAAGTAGCAAATGATGAGTTATTCGATTTAATAGAATACATACCTGCAAATGTGGGCTTGATCTTCCCATCTCTTATGTCCTGCAGATATTGAGGGCAGCTTCGCTTCCAGTGGCCCTTTTGGTGGCAATAGAAGCACTTTGCTTCTTTAGGATCGGAAGAGGTTTTAACGGAGACAGCTTTGGTCCCACTTGAGGACGAACCATCACGGAGTTTCCCCTTATGGTGGCTCTTACATGGAGCCTTCCTCTTTTTGCCCTTTCCTTGACCTATTGCCATCACAGGAGCGGCCACAGCAGGGGACGGTGCAACGGATTTGTCTTTGAGGTTGCTCTCAGCAGTCCTCAAGAGCCCTTGGAGCTTGCTCAAGGAGACCTCCTCTTTGTTCATATGGTAGGTCATCCTGAACTGATTGTAGCAGGAGGGCAAGGAGTGGAGGATTATGTCGATGGCCAAATCCTCATCAAACTTAACATTAAGTTTGAGAAGACGATCAACATACCTCTGCATTCTTTGCAAATGAGAGGTTAGGGATTCTCCACTCCCCATCTTAGCGGTGATCATGTTAGTAATGATCTCATAGCGCTCTTGCCTCGCGCTCTGGTGATACCTGTCCAGCAAATCCTGATGCATTTCATATGGATACATGTCCTCATAGGACTTTTGGAGTTCGAGGTTCATGGTGGCCAACATGATGCAGTGAACTTTCGTGGCATCACGCTCGTGGGCCTCAAAGGCGGCCAATTCCTCAGGAGTAGCAACATCTGGGACGATCTTCTCAAGCTTTTCATCGAGGACATATTCTTTGTCCTCGTAGCGTGTGATCATGCGGATATACCTCATCCACTCGTTGAAGTTTGAACCATCAAATGTCACTTTCTGACACAAGTTCATCAACGAGAATGACCCAAAAGCGTTGTTGTTGTTGTTTGCAGACATCTGAAAAAGAAGGGAACAAAGTTTGATTAGAAATGAATCCCCAATTAAACACCCAAATGAGAAATTAGGGCTAGGATCCAACAACATTATTTACAACTTAGAAAGGGATGTCGTACTCTAAAAGTAAATAATTTGAAGGTAAGTGAATGACGATTCACTAATTCTCACCATGAAAAACGAAAAAGCAATTTAGGTTTTAAATGTATTGAAAACTCCTAGATCTTTGAGATTCATCAAACTTTTCAATGGCATGTTTAAATCTCGATATGCATTTCAAATTTGCGACTGGGATGCCGAGGATCGCAAACAAATTTGTGAATAACCATGCGAATCAACGTGGTGCACTCAATGTCTCTATCACCTAATCAATGTGCCGGTAAACCACACACGCTCCATTGATCTATGACAAACATCGAGTCACCCTTCGCTACCAATGTTATCCCCAAATTGATGTGCCGGTTAACCACACACGCTCCATCAACATTTGACAAGGGTACGAAGTGTAATTCCATGGATTAGCATCATTTTCACATTTTACCCTAAAGTAACTAGGAATGGGAATTTGTAAAACATGTAGTTACTTTATGTTCAACATTATACTTTTAATGAGGAGAGGGTTTCCCTATCCTACCCGTTCGGCTAACGACCCTCCACCAGTCAAGCAAGCGGTAGGTGTGAGTGTACACCCATTAAGCGCCATTTTATAGGCAGCAACCTTATACCCACCTTATAGACCGACTTCGTGAATGAGGCCTACTAACGGTAAGACTAGCATTTAAAGTTATACTTATATATATATATTAATTAAGCTTGTAATAATATATAATAGTATAGGGTTGAATTTTAAACTTGTAAAATTCTAAGGGTTTGAAATTTAAATTATTAAAAATTAAACTTTTAATTACAAAATTCAAATTTCAAAACTTGAGGGCAAGTTTTGAACTTTTCAAAACATAAGGGATCAAATAACAAATAATTCAAATTAACCAATTAATTTCATAATTATCTATATTTGACCTAATCTTAATTTTAGTCATTAGATAATTACCAAATAATTTTTTTTAAATAATCCATATTTATCACATAAATAACTAATATTTAAAAGGATTTGAAATTATCTATTCTTTTGGCAAGGATAAGCACTTAATATAGATAAAATTCCAATTTTAACTTCATAAAACAAATTAAGCATCAAGTCCAAGTCAAAACAGCAGCCAAAACCCGAAAAACCCTAATTCTGACGAACTGACTCGCCGAGTCAGGCCTGGACTCGCCGAGTAGGGGCCAACTCGCCGAGTCCAGGTACTGACTCGCCGAGTTGAGTCGGGCAGGGACCAAAAATCGTTTTTTCAGCAATTAAAGCAGTTAAGCATCACATACAACTGAAACCAATCAAAGCTCTGATACCACTGATGGGTTTCATGCATAAGAAACATTCCTATGTGCTCATGCAAACCCTAATACTTGGATCTAGGTTTCACTATTGAACATGCTTTGATTCCAAGACTTACAAACCCTAATCTAGCATATAAACAACTAAAATAACATATAGAATCAGATCTAAATGTTTACCTCTTCAATGGTTGGCTTAGATCTTGTATATCTTCTTCTTTTGAGCCTAGAGTCACAAATGTAACTCCTCTAATGGTTCACAAACCCCACAAGCAAGAAGGCAATATGAGAGAGGGAGAGAGAGGCTAGAAATCGGCCTAGGGTACTCTTAGTGTCAAGTGGTAGCCGAATTCATGCCCTAGGGGTCATATTTATACTTATAGGTTACTAGGGTTTCACTCTAAACCCTAATGGACAACTTAGCCACCAAGAAGCCCATGGAACCTTCTGGAATAAGGCCCTTGGACGAAAATATGATGGATACCCATCATAATTTCGTTCCCCCTTAAGCCCATTAGGTTTCCTTAACCTAAAACTCAACTATCATACATTTGACAGTTTATACCCCTTTATTCAATTAATCTCTTTTGACCACCAAATTAATTCCTAATTAATTTATGACCAATACTAATTAAATAAATATGATTTCTCCTTTAATATATTATTCTTATAATATATTAATAAATCATAATACTCTCTCTTTCTCCTTAAATTACCTTGTCAAGTTGCTTTGGAGAAGGCAACCCAAAAGGACCATGCATAACCGGGTCAAGTACATACCAAATATAGTTACGGGCTTAGACACTATTCCAACAATACTTTCACTACGAAAGATTTTAAGAAGATAGTGATTGTAAAATTGCATTCTCAAATTCGATTATGGTTACGGTATCCCTTTCCATAATTTGAATTGTGAGGTTTGACAATTGTTTAGACATACATATGAACTATCTAAGGAAAAGGTGTATAAGTTCAAGAAGCCTTGATAAAAGATTATCAAATCACCAAGTATTAGAAACATGAACTTACGAAATTCAATAAGTATTGTTTTTCTGAAAGTTAGGTTGTTTTTGAATACATGTCAAAGCTAGTGGGAGCATAAGTGTTATGTTTATAATAATCATCATGATAGTGGGAGCATAAAAGTTATGGTTGTATGATTATTAAGGAAAGTATTGCAAGTTGGCAATATTAATTATAGAAAACAAGAGTCATTCTTTGCAAAGTCGTAAGGATGGAATAATTGTTTTGCTATAATTAAGGGAGAGAATATTATGCTTCATTTCAAATCTAAAGGCTTAGGTTGTGGAATGTTAATAATATTAGTCAAAGGTACATAGTGTGTTCTTAAAATTTCGATTATGATTACAACATTCCTCTTCACAATTCAAATTTTGAGAACATAGCAAATAAAACATTATGACAGAAGATTGATAAAGTATCAAATCTTTATTATGCATCGTGTCCCATACGCTTCGGGATAGGATCGATTGCAAATGCTATAATATTTGACCATTCTAAAATTTTCCAAATGTCTAGCGCATTTAGAGGGAAAAGGGACAAGAATCGGTTTTGACTAAAATAATTAAACAACTATCAAAGGACAATCCAAAGTTCGTTTAGGATTGGTCGCTTGTGAGTAGTTGGAAGTATAGTATTGGAAGATATGGAAATGTTTCCATATTGGATGAACCATATCGACATTATTATGAATATATAAGATTCTATTAAGAATGAGTTGTCATATGGAAAATATGGAAACGTGTCCATATTGGGAATTGAATATTGAAAATCTATGTCTAGATTAGAAACTTTTATGCAAAAGGATGTTCAAAGGAAAGTACTTTGAGTGAGAGACATCATATCTAAGGAATTGTATTGTAACAATCTCCGATAGAGGACTTTGTAATATCATTGGAAATAGTCTTTGTGACTTTGGTGCAGTGATATCACGAAAGGATCATTGCATACAATGTTAGAATCTAGCATAATCTATAAGTAGCAAGAATTTGATATTCTTTCACTTATGGAAAAAGGATTTGGAGTTGTGAAATGAGAATGATAGTAATCTGCGAGTGACACGTGGCACAATCCTGACCATTGCTTCCTCCCCACACCTTGCCACCAGATGGTGACACTTGGCACTCAACTCGACGATTTTGAGGCCCAGAACTCGCCGAGTTGGCCAATTTCACAGCCTATAAACAGAGGCGCAAATCTTCAATTTCCTTCATACCTCAACCCTTCTTTCTCTCTCAAACTTCTCTCTAAACCCCTCCCAATCCCTAGTAACTCCCAAGTGCTAGAGGAAAGTCCCGGAGTGCCAAAAGGCTCCGAGAAGAAGAGCTTTCAACTCGGAATTTCTGCCCCCATAGAGCCCGGTTCCTAGCCAAACCTCCTAGTAAGTAAATTATGCTTACCCTACTTTAAGTATAGCTTATGTTAAAGTTCAATATCGTTATTATGAACTTATAAACAATAAATATATTATAACATATAATATACAAAGTGTTATTATAATATCTTTTAACTACTCGCGGTACGAGGAATCTGATTTGAAGGGCCGCATAGGGTTGTTGGATTTCAGAAGTGCTATAATGCCAAAATGGTCATGCCCTCCGGTGTTTCATGTTTGGCCCTTTCTGTACATAGTGGTTGAAAAGTATTGTTTAAGACTTATAAAACAATATCGTTCATAAATAGTCACAATAAATATTAGACTAAAATCTAGTGGTAATAATACGAGGTTTCATCGAAGGAAATAAAATTGTTAGAAGCGAAGCGCTGAACGAGTTTGGAATCATCACTTTAACAAGTGAGTGCATAGTTACTTTCATCTTACACATAGATATGAAGTATGTAATATAAATTACGAGCTATGTGTGTATATTATCTGTGTTCTTGATATCTATATTGGATAAACAAAATATACATGTTTTATTTGATTTAAACTGTATATGTATTTTATATCTATTGGGTGAAGATGGGTAGATGAAAGATGATATAGATGAACATTGGCAACTATGGACTTAGTACCCTATAGATGAACATTGGCAGCTGCGCCACAACCTGTAGATGTACTCTAAACATCCTAACAGCTGCACCTAAAGGATAATATCGATAGCTGCGCCTAATAGAGAATACCATAATCTTAGCAGTTGCGCCTAAAGGATAATATTGATAGTTGTGTCTAATAGATAACATTGACAGCTGTGCCATTGGCAGCGATGTACTTCGTGCCTATTCCTTAGGACAATCCTTAGGAATGAATGAGTGAATGATAGATGATTTTTAGGGTAGATCCTTCATAAATAAAGGGGATGGGTAATTAGGATAATTGTTTGATGCTGAAACTTAATAACTGTATTATTGTGGGTTGAAAACCCTATGTACTCACCAGGTTTCCCAACCTGACCCACTCAGTTTATTCGTTTCATAGGTGTCGATACGAAGCTACATTACACTGAGAGATTAAAGGAGATGTAAATCACCAGTGTAAATGAATGTAAGGTCTATTTATGTGTAAGGTTCTGTATTGACAATGACATCTCAAAGTTTTAATATAAACAAATTACATTTCTTTTGAAATGCTTTGATAATATATTTATCATGTTTTCTGGGAACGAATTCCGTAATATTATTCTTTAAAATTAATACTCTGGTTTTCAAATAAGCATAAATTAAAATTTTAAAATGACCGTGAATTTGGGGATGTCACATGCCAATTCAAAAAAATGTTTAGAGCAAGTAGGATGTTGATCAATTTCAATTATATGCACCTTACATGGATTCGGGGACATTGAGTATGTATGCAGTTTGGTTTCCCCATGCTCTGTGTACACATCTATCAGCTTATGTTGACCAACATATCGAGCCAAATGGCGAACATCATCATCAAAACCCAAAGCAAAAAGACTAAAATCCAAATCATGTAAAGGTCTTTGAAAATGATAGTACATGTTCTCCGTCACCAGGTGGGGTTCAACATACCCTAGTATTTCCTTTATACTGTCGATGCCATGCACTGAAAATGTTTCAATATAAAGTAAGTCAACATAATGTCGTTTTCCCCTGATATACTTTCTTCTTGGAAAATCAGTAAAATTTCCACCATGGTGTAACCTTATGGAAAATACAATCGGACACCCAGCTATTTTGAAATGAGAAGATTGACATTAACCTTTATGTGAAAAGAATGAAAAGATTAAAAATTCAAAAATCTTGGTTTTAAAACATATCGTATTTGGAATGAACATCAATTTCTTCCATGTTTGCATGTATCCTCCAACTTGCCATGCTTGTTCGTCAATGTCTCAGTAGGGTTTTAACGTCAATTAGGGTTTTTGTTGGGACGGTGATTTTTTGGGTTTTCTTATCTGTGCGAATAGCTTGTGATCGTGTAGATGGTTTGCATTCTAAATGGCGCTAAGAACTGTCTTAATGAATGAACGAAAATAACCCCATCGTGTAAGGCACGTAAGGCATTCTAACCGAGAAATGGACAGAATGTTAAGTTAGGGACCAGGCGGGTAACAAATGTCAAACGTTTGGATGGTCCGAGTTAAAAAATTAAGTTAGGGACTAAGTGTGAAAGTAACCCCAAACCACAGGGACCATTTGAGTAATTTTCTTTATTTTCTTTGTATGAAATAATCAAATCATAAAGTTTGTTTACATTGCTCAAAATTAATACTTTTTTTCACATGTAACCAATAGCAAAAATTTAATTTCAATTATGTTTAATGGTTTATGTTATAATGCCCTTAATTGTTTATACTAACATTCTATTATGAATTTCTTATGCTATTATTCTATTATGAATTTCTAAATACAACTTAGTGATTATGTATTTATTCTATTATGAATTTCTACATACATCTTATTAGTTTATGTTATTATTCTATTATGATTATCTATATATAGATTACTTGTTGATATTGTTATTCTGTTACAAATATCTACATACAATTTACTAGTTTATGTTATTATTCTATTATGAATTTCTACATGCAACTTATTATTTATGTTTTATTTTTGTACTTACAACTTAAAAGAACTCGAAGAAAGAAACATAATTGATGCCAAGAAAAAATCATAATCAAAACAAAGAACATGAGAATATAAGAAAACTAGTTTAATACATACAACTTATGTAAATATTTTGTCTAAAATTTATATGTATATTTTTTTGTAGACGTCCATCTTTTTATTTATGTTGTTATGAACTTTGTACAGACTCATTTTTGTTTATATCATTATTTAATAAAAACCTCATATATTATTAATTTGTATGAAGTTATATATATATATATATATATATATATATATATATATATATATATATATATATATATATATATATATATTCAAGATCAAATAATAACGAAAATTTTGGTAGGAAGGTAAGAAGCTTTTTTTCTACTTATTTTTTTAGCGAACAAAAAAATTGAATCATTAGATGATTCAAAAGTTAGATGATTCACAAAAAAAAATTCCCAAAAAAAATATTCATGATTCATTTTTAAGTAAATTAAGAAAAAATTCACTTTTTTGACAATTTTAGTGAATGATAACAAAATCATTGTATAAATGAATCATCGAGATGTTTTTTGAGATTTTTTTTGTGAATCATGTTATTTTTGATTCATCTAGTGATTCATTTGTTTTCTTCGTCAAAAAAATATATAGAAAAAAAAACTTCTTACCTTCCTACTAAAAAAAATTTCTTATCGGATATATATGTATAGGTGTAACATCCTGATTTCCCAGGTATATTATTTTATTTAATTATTTTGGATTTTAAGGAGGAACTCGGCGAGTTGGAGCCAAGACTCGCCGAGTAGGGTCGCGGATGTTCATTCGGGTTCACGTCCGGACTCGGCGAGTCCATTAGTGGACTCGGCGAGTCCACGATGTTTAATGAAACCCTAATCCCCCGGGTTTGGAGCCTATTTAAGGGCACTTATAGCCTCCCATTGCGGCTACCAGTCCCTTTAGAGAACCCTAAGTGAGCCAAAGCATTGTGAAGGAGAAGAAGTCACTTTTTGATCCTTGAACCCTTGGTTTAGCATGAAGAAGGTGACAAGAGCAAAGAGGAGGTGCGATTCAAGCAGTTCCAGAGTTTAGAGACATCATTTTGAGGTAATGGTTCGAACCTCCTTCAATTTTCGTGTTGATCATTAGATTTAGGGTTTTCTAACCCCTTTGGAGAGTGATTATATGGAGAAAATGTTCCCTCTTCGAGTTCGTGCCTTGGATCTGGACTCAAAGAGGTCCAGAGACCTTGACCCTTGGAGCTTTATGGACCAGTTTGGGGTTATTGGCCTTAGGTTGCCATTTTTGGGACTAAATCTCCTTTTGATGCCTTGTTGTGGTTATACAAGCATCAAGTTTCGAACTTTACGTGACATTCATGCTTGGAGAGGCCAGATCTATGGTTTGGGGAAACAGATCTGACCTCAGGAGGTCAGTAGAGTTTGTGCATGGCATGAACTTGCCGAGTTGTTCTTGAGACTCGGCGAGTAGGGTTAGGGTTTCACGTAAATTGCTCAGTGAATAGACTTGCCGAGTTGGGGGATGACTCAGTGAGTCAGGAGGGGGTTAGAGGACTGGAGTTCAAGGCGGTACTCGTCGAGTTGTTCTTGAGACTCGGCGAGTTGAGTCGGGGTGGCCCCGCGATTCCTGTCTGGTATGACTCGTCGAGCGTAGGGAGGGACTCGACGTACCAAGCGGGACAAAGAGTTAGTGGACATGTGTGTACTCGCCGAGTCACCGGAGTGCACTCGGCGAGTTGGGTCAAAGTTTGACCGTTGACTTTTGTTGACTTTTAGGGTTTGGTCAGCAATGTGGCCTTTGGGCCAAGAAGGGGGTAAAATGGTCTTTTACCCTTAAGAGGGTGCCAAGAGAGGATTGAGTCTAGTCTCAAGAGTTATGTTCATGAGAGCATTTGCCTTATGTGATAGATGGTGGCGAGTTCGAGATGCAAGTGTGAGGATATCTGATTCCTGCTTGCCAGGTGAGTCTTCTCACTATACTTTACCTTGAGTAGGTAACCAAAGTTATGTGACAAAGTATTTGTATGCTATGTATGTTATGCGTTGTACTGCATTATTTCTATGTGATTTATGTTGTGCATGTTTACAGAGTTAGAACCGAAAGGTTCCCAGAGTTAGAACCGGAGGGTTCACAAAGTTAGAGCCGGAAGGTTCACAGAGTAGGGTCCATGGACCCACAGAGTTATAGCCTCGAGTGGCTAATATGTATTATGTGTGGTATTTTGGGGAACTCACTAAGGTTCGTACTTACAGTGTTTTGTGTTATGTGTTTCAGGTTTCTCTCAGGATCACGGGACGGCACCGACTCGATTGTACACATCAGAAAAAGAGTCATGTTTTGAGGATCCTGGTTTATTATGCAAGTGAAAATGGAGTTATGTTTTGTAATTCGATTATGAATGAGATTTTAAGAAAAGTGTTTTTAAGAATTAAACGATTATTTTTAAATGAAAAATTGTTTTGAAATTTACGGTGTTACAATAGGGCTAGGTTATAATGTGGATTATATCTATTGTGTGGTCGTAAGGATAATTCTGGACCAATAGATGAATTGAATGAATGGTCATGAGTTGAGGGTCTATGATATTACTATGAGATATCATGTACTATATAATTACATAAATTTTAGTATAAGGGTATTTTAGTCAATTAAACTACATTCAAAAAAAGAAATTTCGGATTTTTAGAGGTTATTAATTCTCTTAATTTTAAAAATATAATTTAATAGATCATAATTCTTTTAATTCGGGTCATTCTAACAGAAAATGTTTGAGTATCTTGAAACATTCTTGAACCATAAAAGAATAAATATTCTGATAGAATACATATTTTGATAGAATGAACTTCTTGAAAAATAACAAATTTTTGAACCATCAATTGAAGAATAAAAACAAAATTTACACTAATTCTTAAAGAATACAGATAACAATTGCTAAGAATTACATTTATTGCCAAATAATAAAACTAAGAACGGTTGAAAATTGAAAAAAAAACATCAAAATCTAACAAAAGATACTAATACATTCTAAAAGAATATTGTTGCTGAGAATCACTTTCAGTTTTACAGTCCGTTCTTCAAACATCTGTGAAACCAAATTCAATTGTAGTTTAGAACCCAATAATACATTAGCAACTGAAAAATAAAAAACTAAAGTCTTTTGTACAAATTTGAAGACCTATGAATTGCACCAAAATCTATAACCAAGAATTGTAGAAAATGCACAAACTAGTAATGAAATATCATGATTCCTTTCCAACAGAGTTGAAATTCCTGATTCTATTCCAACAAAATTGGAATTCCTGATTCTATTCCAACAAAATTGGATTCAATTCTGGCAAAATGATCCCTCACCAATATATTAATGCAAAATGAAAATTTAGAATGTTAAACAAACCAAAAAACGGAATGTAACATGTAAGAAAGTAAAAGAAATATAAAAATAGAAACAAACCATTAATTTGAATGGTCGAGATAGTCCATATGGATTTGGGGATCTTTATTTTTGATGTACATATCAACCTAGCACAAATTAGTATAAGAAAAAGCGTTCGATCAACTAAAAAACAAAACTACAAAACTAGAAATAAAGAATTAATTGTATAACAAAAATCACAATTCACATCTCTCTTTGAGGCAAATTATCAAATAGGTGGAGGACATAATCAAAAGAGTCACTCCATATCTCTCTTTGAGGCAAATTATCAAACAGGTGTTGAAATATTTTAGTCGCCTATGAAGTTATAAAAAAAAACTTGTAGCTTCGTATTAACCCGACAATATTTCCCATTTTTGTGTTTGCGTATTATTATATAGCATGTTCATTTCATATACACATAATAATAAATAACAAAGCTAAAGTTTTGGAGAAAAAAGTTGAACGATTTGGGGAATCATGGATTTGTATTGTTATATATTGTCCAATGAAAGAAAAAACAACATTTCATATAAGATTATCTAGATTTGAATTGTGCTCAAGCAGAGGCATTTTGTCGAACACAAGGTGTGTAGGAATGAAAATCAAAATTTAACACTACCACCTCTAGCTATATGAAATTGATATAGGGGACATCTCATTAGTTCAAGATTTACCACAATTAGAAATTCCAATGATAACTAAAAGTATAATTACCTCGAACCATATAAGCAAGAAAGGAGCATTTTTTTTAGGAATAAGGCAATGATGATTTACCGAATGATTACCTGGAACCATAAGAGGATGGTGATTTAACCTTGCTAGAATTGAAAAAGGTAAAGAATGATTTTAGTAAAAAAAATAAAAAAAAATAAAATAAATTGTGGCCTTGTTGTGCAACATCATCAATCTGACAATGGTTCTTAGGTGCATCGGTAAATCACGGTGGCGGCTCATCAAGGTCTTGTGGTGCACCGGCAACGGTGATCTTTGATTAGGGCTGGATCGATGGCGGCTTTTTGTGTGATCCTGAAGGTTGTGAAAACGAGATCAATGAAGGTTTTCCACAAGGTGTGGTATGGTTGAGAGGGCCTTCGATTTCTGCTACATAATGGTGACGACGGTGATGTTGCTCTGGTGAAGCGATGATGAGAAATTTGTGTGGAACAAAGAAGATGAACACACACAGAAGATTATTGAGATGCAGGCAAGATTTAACGAAAGTGATCCATTATTTTAGGATTATAATTTTGGAAGATAAATCAATCGACTAATTACCCTTTCTTGGTTAAATAATGATTTATGTTTTTCTAAATTTTGATTAAGTCCACACAATAGTTGTTTGTCCACACACAATATATATATATATATATATATATATATATATATATATACACACACACACACACACACACACACTAGCCGTCTACCCGCGCAAAGCGGCGGACGGTGAATAATTTGATCTCTTTAGAGTTAAAACCATTTTGCGTTCACTTTGAGAAATGAATATTAAATGACACCTATTTTTCAAGAGCATTACCATACCATATTAAGGGGGTGTTTGACTAAGCTTTTTTAAAACAACTTATTAGGTTCCACATCACTATAAGTTAAAAAAGTGTTTGGATTAAAATAACTTATTCCGGTGGGGAACCTCTAATACGCCATTTTTTCATAAGTTACCCTACACTTACTTATTAACTTATAAGCTAATAAACTAATAAGCAATAAACTTTTTTGCCAAACACCCCTTAAATGGTTATTACTTCCATTTATACATACCCTAACCACTTATACTGTTTATCGTCCTCTTTTTTTTTTCGTTTTCCTTAATTCCTTTATTAATTTAATGTCCTACTAAGTAAAATGCTAAAATATATAAATAATAGTTTATAAAAATAAACCTTTAGAATATCAGGTGTTGTGATTCAAAAATCGATAAATAGGCCTTTGAGAAGGCCAAAATACTCAGGTGTCAACTTGTTCATTGTGATTTTAAACCAAGTTTGGTCACAAATTAAAACATTTTCAACGATGGTATATAATTCAATGATTCATATTGATTTAGGTTCTCGAAAACTTAAAATATTGAACAAAATCTATATAGAACCTTATAATAAGGACAATAATCACCGTAATCAGGAAGTCCATGTGATGAAACTTGATATTATAAGGACCAATAATGAAAAAGGTTTCATTTTTAGACTAAACAAGATGAAAAATATACAAACTACCTTAATCATGTCAAATCTTGTGTTTAACCGTTCTTTATTGCAAAAGTAAGATGCCAAAATATACAAACTAATGATAATACAATGCTCTAACTGGCCCTCTTGGTTGAGTTCTTTGAACCTGCAAAGCCAACACATTAAAGAAACATATTAAAAACCTTTTTAGGAACAAACTTGATATAATAAAGCTTTCACTCAATATATTTATAAGATAAAAATACAAAAAGTTAAAAATGATGAAATCAATTACAAGTAAAGATGAAAATAAAAACCTGTTAAGAAAGAGCCATCTGCAGGAGGGATATTTGAATCAACATGTATTTTCTGATGGTTTCAAATTTTGAATTATCCGAAATTTAAGGAAGGAGATAGAATTTGTTGAGAAATATAAGGATTCAAAACACAAGTTAAAATTTAATATTATTTTATTGATGACTACTTGTACTATTAGCTTAATGATTTGAACGTCTTAAAAAAATAATATTATTATATTCAATCTATATTTAGAAATAGTAAGATTTCTTTTATAATATAGTAAAGATATATATATATATATATATATATATATGGATTATTAATTTGAATGTTTTTAGTATATAATATATTATTCTAAACTAATTATCTTCTAAAATCCGTAACTTTCACATACGATCTCCGGTTTTTACGTTCTTTATATCCACACATAGGTATTGAAAAGATTTACAACTCTCCTTTTGAATCGATCGACTAATTCTCGACCGATTTTAAATTTAACAGTGTGAGAAGATTACACTGTTTAACGACCGTGTAAAATTCATTACTTCTACATACGACTCTGTTTTCGACTGTCTTTTTTTTTCGTTGAATTCCTATTAATGAGATATTCAATTCTCATTTAGGTTGTGTCGGCTAAAAATCAATCAATCTAAAATTCGATTTTCGGGTTGTGCACTACTATGATAAATCATAGAAAAATCGTAATGTCCTCATACGAAGTCAAATTTGGACGTTCTTTTTATGTACGTTCTCGGTTTAACATATACTACGACTTTCGTTTAGGTTACTAAGGCTATAAGTAGTTTATCAAAAATTTACTTATTACGACACACAACGTCGTGCCAATTTTGTTGTAAAACTTCAACGGATCATAACTTCTTTGTTATAACTTGGATTTTAGCGTTCTTTATATGTACGGAATCCTTGTGACATATACTATAACTTGGTTGAGATTATTTATTCTAAATAATCTTCTATCAAAAAGTCATTTTTAACGTTCATTGTCTCTAAATTGACTACCCGAATCTGCGGGGGTTACATGGCATGATAATATTGAACCCAAAGTTGAACCCCAAATTGAACTCCAAGTTGAACCCCAAGTTGTAATTGGGCAAGATAGTGTCACAAACCAAACCAATGAATTTGGTCATGACAATTTTACAGCTAATATGGACATGGAAAATGTAAGTGATCATGATAGTTTTGGAGCCAATATGGACATGGAAAGTAAATATGATACCAACAATGATGATGAGGATTATCTTGTGAACGTAGATAATATGATACATGATGTAGATGTTGATATGCATGATTTCCAGAAGAACATTGAACACAATGTTGAATGGGCTGGAGGTGCAACTAGAACAACCATGCCTGGAGCCATATAAGAAGATGAAGAACTTGAAGTGCTCGATAATGATGTATTCTTGACTGAGTCTTCATCAGATGAAGGAAATGAGGGTCAATGTAGGAAAACGATCAAAGTTATACGAAAGGCATATGTTAATGAGAATGCCCAGGTTAGTGATTCATTATATATATATATATATATATATATATATATATTATAAATTATAAATATTTACATATATTAATTATATAAATATAATAAACAATAGAATGATTTTTACATACTAAAAGTCAACTAAAACATATTTGTAAGATGTTTGTAACATGTAAATTTATGCTATAAATAACTATTTGTTACCTAAAAAGCAGTTTCTTTTAGCTTAAACAAAAACTTCTTTTAGCCCACACAAGGTAGCCCAAAATCAATCAGGTGCGGGGAAGGGGGACAGGGCAGGGGTAAGAAGGGGAATTCGGGGGCGAGGGCGGGTGTAACGCCTGTGTTTCTGGGCTTGCCATTTTTAGCAATGTAATAGTCTAGGTTAACCTTTGTAACCCATTTTGAAGTAATAAGATTGTATTATTTGAGTATTGTGTGTTTTGTGCTTAATTGCTTAATTATGTGGTTTGAATAATTAAGAATAAAAATAAGCGTCAAAATTTAAGTGTAAAATAAACTTACTATCTTTGAATAATGTTGTAGTAGTTGAAACGAGGTTTCCGAATATATATAGAACGCCCAAATCTGACTTCGTATGAGGGAGTTATGATTTATCGAAGTTTCGGCTTAGCGGTGTGCAGCCTGTTTTACTCGATTTGAGATCGAGGGGTTTTTAGCCGAAGCAATCTAAATGAGAATCGAAGATCTCATTGTTGGTATCGAAGCGATAAAAAGTTAGGCGAGAACGGACGTCAAACGAAGAAGTTATGAATTTATAACGAAAGTTTCTGTCGCGGCCTATTAAAAATAATTAATAAAAATAAAGTCAAAATTAGCCGACGGAGTCTAAACGAAAGTCGTAGAGTGTAGTCTCACCTTTCCGTGGATATAAAGAACGTCGAAAACGGAGTTCGTATGAAGAAGTTATGAATTTCTGAAGTTTATTAATCATTTTGTATTTATTTTTAATTCAAAATTCGGAAGTATTATCCGAAGGAGTCACCGATCTGGTCCGAGGTACGCCCCGTGTAACGCCTGCAGATCCGGGCTAGTCAATTTAGAGGCAATAGGGGTCGAAAACGACTTTTCGACAAAAAGATTATTTAGAATAAATAATCTTAACCAAGTTGTAGAATATGTCACAGGGTTTCCGTACATATAAAGAACGCCGAAATCCGAGTTATAACGAAGAAGTTATGACCCGTCGAAGTTTCGCGTCGGAACCGACACGGCGCCGAGAAGCGTAAATAGTAAATTTATGATAGAGCGAGATTTAGATTTAGCGTTCTAAACGAAAGTCGTAGAATATGTTAAACTAAGAACTTCGATAAAAAGAACGCCCAAATCTGACTTCGTATGAAGAAGTTACGATTTTTCGAAGTTTCGGATTAGCAGTGTACAGTCCGAAATTCGAATATTAGATCGAGCGATTTTTAGCCGACACAACCTAAACGAGAATTGAAGATCTCATTATTAGTAGTGTAACAATAAAAAGACAGACGAAAATGGACATCGGATGAAGAAGTTATGAGATTTTAACGGACCAATCCTGTCCCGACCTGTTAAAAATATAACTTTAAAAATAAAGTCAAAATTAGCCGACGGAGTCTAAACGAAAGTTGTAGAGTACGTCTCCACCTACGCGTGGATATAAATAACGTCAAAAACGGAGTTCGTATGAACGAGTTACAAATTATAATAGCATATTTACGTATTAAAATAAAGTATAAATCATATATACGTACACATATATATACATATGTATATATCATTAGAAAGGTATCGACGATGCGGTCATTATAAGACTAATGTTGAGTTCTTTCGACATTAGTTTAGTGCAAATATCATTAAATCTATTTAAAATAGTATTATAAAGGGGTGTTTAGTTGTTTATATAACTATAAGGTCATTAAGTAATTATGGAGGGTAGTTTTTGTAAATTCAATTACTATAAATAAGAGGCTTGGGCTCTCATATTTCTTGCACCATTCTCTTGATTCAAGAGTCTTTCTCTCCTTATCCCCCGAGCATTTCGGTCCCTCGTGATTCGACTTCTCTTTCTGTAGTTTTAGTATAGTAAGGTGAGCGCTGAAGCGCTGCACGAATCTTTCTTAGAAAGATTCAGCGACGAAGTTCTGCCCCTACAGAGCCCGACTCCTAGCTAAAATCCCCTTGTAAGTAAGTTATGCTTATCCTATTTTAAATATAGTTTATATTTAAAATTAGTATTGTTATTATAAATTTATAATAAATATTTGAGCTATTATTATGAATTATATAAGTGTCGTTATAATATCTTTTCAACTACTCGCGGTACGGGGAATCTGGTTTAAAGGGCCGCATAGGGTAGTTGGATTTCAGAAGTGCTATATGCCAAAATGGTCCTGCCCTCCGGTGTTTTATGTCTGGCCCCTGTCTGTACATAGTGGTTGGAAAGTATTGTTTAAACGCTTATATAATAATAATAATAAGACTAATAATTAGTCACGGTAAATCTTAGACTAAAATCTAGTGGTAATAATACTAGGTTTCGTCGAAGGAAATTATTTTAAAGTAAACGAAGCGCTGTCCGAGTACCGAGTCACCACCTTCTCAAGTGAGTGCATGGTCCCTTTCATCTTACACATAGATATGAAGTATTTTAATATAAATTACGTGTTATGTGTGCATATTGTCTTAATACTTGCTGTCTATGCTGGTGAAAGATTTTTATACATGTTTTAAATGATGTAAACTGTATAAAGTATTTTATATCTACAAAATATGTTGCGTAAAACATGGGTAGATGAATGATGAGGGATAAAAGCTGAAATAGAGGAACTTTAGTAGTACGGACCTAGTGCCCTATAGGTAATACATTGGCAGCAGTGGACCAAGTACCCTATAGATGAGCACTGGCAGCTGCGCCACAACCCGTAGATGTTTTAGATCTACGGTAAACGTCCTAGCAGCTGCGCTCTAAGGACAGTATCAACAGCTGTGCCAAATAGGGAGCCTTATGACCATGACAGTGGCGTTAAAAGGTCAATACCGGCAGAAGCGCCTCATAGGAAATGTCCCAATTCTGGCAGCTGTGCCTAAGTGACAAGATTAGCAGCTGCGCTTGACCAAAGTGTCATTGGCAACAATGGACTTCATGTTGTTTCCTTAGGAATGAATGAATGAGAAATAGCTGATTCTTAGGGTAGATCCTTAAGAATAAAGAAGATAATGGGGATGGGTAATTGGGTTGATTATTTGATTGTTTAAACATAATAATTATATTATTGTGGGTTGAAAACCCTATGTACTCACCAGGTTTACCAACCTGACCCACTTAGTTTATTTATATCACAGGTGTTGATATGAAGTGACATTACACTGAGAGATTTAAAGAGATGTAGATCACTAGTGTAAATAATTGTAAGTTCTGTTTATGCTTATGTTTCTGTATTAACGATGACATCCCAAACGTTTTAAAATGAAATAAATACGTTTCTTCGAAAATGTTTTAATAACGTATTTACCATGTTTTTCTGGGAACAAATTCCGCAACATTTTTATAAAATGAAGCACTCTGATTTTTATAAAGCATAAACAACATCGGTCTTTTCTGGCCGTGAAAATGGGGATGTCACACCCCGCGTACTCGAGTACGCCCCGCGTACTCCGAGGGATGTCGACACTCGCACTCGAGCACTTCGGATACGTAAGCAATGACGTTTTGGGCAGTACGCCCCGCGTAACGCAGTACGCTCCGCGTACTCCGAGGCTCCAGCCTCCTATAAATAGGAACCGAAGGCAGCCGACCCAATTGCCAATTTCTTCTCTTCTCTCTCCCGTTTTGCATCGTTTTGCGTGCCAGAAATACCCCGAAGCCCCGGTATCATACTCTAGCCCCGAGGCAAGTCCCGAGATCCCGAAGATCCCGAAAAGTGCGGTTTCCGATTCGAAGCTCTGCCCGCGAGAAGTTCGATTTTTGTGAAGATCTTCCAGATCTGCTGTGGATTACTACTTCTATAAGCCGTAGTGCTGTCCGATCATCTTCTGATCAAGTGAGTGTGTAGTTATTTTCTTTCCAAATACAATAATACGAAGTATTATATATAAAAATACGTGCTATGTGTACATATTTGGTTGTGTTATGTGTGAATGTGTATTCACTCTCTTCTATCTTATAGATCTGCTTATTTCTTTATGAGATATGTGTTATGTGTGTGTGTGCCTCATCTGTTATGTGATATAGGTGTTGATTAAAGCATGCTATACAGATTTTCTTTAAACTATGTATACAAATGTATATTTTTATCTACTAATATGTTGGGTAGAACATGGGTAGACAGTTGGTGTGTAATAAACAGATGAGAGGCCTCGTTGTTGTTTGATTGAGTCATCTAGCGGAGTTTAGATGACGACCATTGGCTATTCTAGACAGTCTTGTGGAAACATTAGCAGGTTCGCCACCTGTAGGTGTTAATGAACTTGGGTGTTCATTCGATGTACTCCATCCCCCTCATGGTTGCCTTATTTGACTTATATTGCTGAGGTACCCCCGAAGCATGTGTTGTCGCCCCGATGAAATATTCTTAGACTAGGTCCCTTATGTTAGTTGTTTTAGGGACATTAAAGTGAGAATAACGGGAATGGGTAATTGGGTTATTGTTGGTTGGTGAAAATTAAATATGATATTTATTGTGGGTTGAAAACCCTATATGCTCACCAGGCTCCCAAGCCTGACCCACTCAGTTTTAAATTGTATTACAGGTAGTGGCGGAAGGGCATGAGATGGATGGACCATCAAGTTGTTTTGTTTACAAGTCTGCATATGTTTATATTTGTCATATGACTTGTAATGTATTCGTTTATGCTTATTGGTCTGTATCGGAACATGACAACTCGAGTTTTGATTATAATGAAAATACATTTCTTTTATGAAATGCTTCGGTAAACAATGTTTTATCATGTTTTGTTTTTGGGAACAAATTCCGCAACTCTTTCAAATCAAAAGGATTTACTCTGAAAATATTTAAAAGCATAAATGAAAATCGGTCTTTTCTGGCCGAGATTTTGGGGATGTCACAGTTGGTATCAGAGCATTAGTTTAAGCGAACTAGGAATTTGTTGGATTTCTAGACTTAAACTTAGAATGCTAAGTGAAGTTTTGAGATGTGTGTCTGTTGTGATTTAGACACGAGCACTAGTTTATTTTAGGAAAGTTGCCTAAAATGCTTTATGTGCTAAATGTTATATGTTGCCATATATGATATTATTTGTTCGGATCTATTGTCTGTTGCCGACCGGATCTAGAAACCTTATGTGTGTAGGATTCTAAGCGTACGTCTACGATATTAGAACTAGCATGTAAACGTTTCGGAGTGATAAGGATGATCTGAATATCTATCATGATTGAGGATCTAATTTCACCTTATTCGGTGTAGATCAAAATGGTGAGAACAAGAAGTGGAGTTGGAAATGCTGACGAAAACAGGAATCAACCACCAATGATTGAGCCAATACCTGTCGTAGCAGCAGCACCTGAGCCAATAACCATGGCTGGTGTGCAATTGATGATTCAGACGATGTTGGATCGTCAGATGGATGAAACTAGACGGTTGCTTCAACAAAATCGTGAAGAACTGTCGATTCGTGTGGAAGAGCCTGAATTAAATGAAGGGCACTCAGAAGGTGGAAACTTCAGTGGGTCTGTTGGTCCAGCCAACCCACCGATAGTTAGGCAAGATAACCATGAAGGAAGGAATGATGGAATGGGATGCAAGTACAAGGACTTTTTGACTTGCAAACCATCGACCTTCAATGGAAAGGAGGATCCGATTGGGGTTATGGATTGGATCTCCGAAATGGAGCTAGCCTTCATGACGTGTGGCTGCAGAGGTAAGTTGCAAACTATCTATGCCGTTCGTCAATTCCGAGGTGGAGCCGTTCGTTGGTGGAACACTCTAGGGAAGACTTTAAGCCCTAATGAGCCACTGCAATTGTCATGGGCAGAGTTCTTGGTGCAGTTCAAGCGCAAGTTCTGCTCGGCTCAAAATCTGTTGGAGTTGGAGAATAAGTTTTTGACATTGACGAAAGGTAGCATGTCAGTTGATGAATACACCAATAACTTCACCGATAAGATGGAGTTTGCCTTGCGTATCGTTCCAGACGAGCTGACGAAGGTGGATCGGTATGCGAAGGGACTTCCATGGGAGTACGAGGTGCCAGTACGTCAGGCACTTACTCTAGAGGCAGCTATCTGGGCTGCCAAGTCTGTGGAGAACATGATCAAGGGGAGAACCACCGTCAAGGTTGAGGTTGGTGATAAAAGGAAGTTTGAAGGGACATCTGGTTCCAGTAAGAAGAGCAAATTTTCGAAATTTGATTCGAAAAAGTTTGGAGGAAAAGGAGGCGAAGCAAAGTGGTGTGATAAGTGTAGGAAAAAGCACTTTGGGAAATGTAGCGAGGATGTGACCTGCTACAAGTGTGGAAAGGTTGGACATTTTGCCAATGAATGTCCGAACAACAAAAGGATGTGTTTTGGTTGCAATGAAGAGGGGCATATTTTGAAAGACTGTCCGAAGAAGAAGGAGGCAGCTAGGCCCAACATTCCACCAAAGCCGAAGGCGAGAGCCTTCCAGATGACACTTGAGGCTGCGAAAGATGAAGCTGATGTCGCTTCAGGTACCTTTCTCGTAAATGAATTACCTGCTCATATATTGTTTGATTCAGGAGCCAACTACTCCTTTATTTCGCATGAGTTTGGTAGAAAGCTAGCTTTGCCTATTGATAGACTAGATGATGCTTTATTAGTCGAAGTAGCTAGTGGCAAGTTTGTACCTGTTAATCATCGTATGAAAAGCATCTTAATTGATCTGAATGGGAATAAGTTTCACGAGGCGTTATTGCCTATCGAACTTAATGGTTTCGACATCGTGTTGGGAATGGATTGGCTTAGCGCCAATGATGCCGAAATTTTATGCAAGAAAAAGATAGTTAAAGTAAATCCGCCTGGAAAAGATTCGTTTATGGTGTATGGGGACAAACGGCGAGTGAATTCTGGGATCATTTCTCTAATGAAAGCCAGAAAATGTTTGACCAAGGGATGTACATCATATTTAGCATTTGTGATTGATGCTAAGAAAGAAAAGAAGATGATGCAGAGCATTCCAGTGGTGTGTGATTATCCGGAAGTATTTCCCGAAGATCTTCCTGGATTACCACCTGATAGACAAGTGGAGTTCAGAATAGACTTGTTACCAGGAACCACGCCAATAGCAAAAGCACCTTATCGATTAGCACCGACAGAGATGAAGGAGCTGATGATGCAACTTCAGGAGTTATTGGACAAAGGTTTCATTAGACCTAGTTCATCGCCCTGGGGAGCTCCGGTGTTATTTGTAAAGAAGAAAGATGGAAGTATGAGAATGTGCATCGATTACAGAGAGCTGAACAAGGCAACAATAAAGAATAGATATCCGTTGCCGAGGATTGATGACCTGTTTGATCAATTGCAAGGTTCGAGCTATTTCTCGAAGATCGATCTTAGGTCAGGATATCATCAGCTAAAAGTAAGAGAGCAAGATATCGAGAAGACTGCATTCAGAACTAGATATGGACACTACGAGTTCTTGGTTATGTTGTTTGGACTAACCAATGCTCCAGCAGCGTTCATGGATTTGATGAATAGGGTTTGTAACCCGTTCCTTGATAAATCCGTGATAGTGTTCATAGACGACATTCTGATTTACTCGAAAAGCCAGGAGGAGCATGGCAGACACTTGCGAGAAGTGTTAGAAGTTTTGAAGAAGGAGAAGTTTTATGCGAAGTTCTCCAAATGTGATTTTTGGATTCGTGAGGTCCAATTCTTGGGTCACGTGGTCAACCAAGAAGGGATAATGGTTGATCCAGCGAAGATCGAAGCTGTGACGAAGTGGGAACAACCGAAAAGTCCCACGGAGATTCGAAGCTTTTTGGGATTAGCCGGATATTACCGCAGGTTTATCCAAGGCTTTTCTTCGATTGCTACTCCATTGACAGCTTTGACCCACAAAGGAGCTACTTATGCTTGGAGTGATAAGCATAAAGAAGCATTCGAGAAGCTAAAGAAGAAGCTATGCGAGGCACCAATACTTTCTCTACCCGATGGAGTTGAAGACTTCGCTGTTTATAGCGATGCGTCTGGGGTTGGATTGGGTTGTGTTTTGACCCAAAGAGAAAAGGTGATAGCATATGCGTCTCGACAGCTGAAAGAGCATGAAAAGAATTACCCGACTCATGATTTGGAGTTGGCAGCGGTAGTTTTCGCTCTAAAAATATGGAGGCATTACCTCTATGGCACGAAGTGCAAACTTTTCACTGATCATAAGAGTCTCCAATACCTCTTTAATCAGAAAGAATTGAACATGAGGCAACGACGCTGGCTAGAATTACTTAAAGACTACGACTGTGAGATACTTTACCACCTCGGTAAAGCTAATGTTGTTGCTGATGCTCTCAGTCGGAAGGTCAATCTTGAAAGGAAGAGGCCAAGAGCGTTGAGAATTGAAGTTGTCTCGACCATTGTGGAAAGTATAAAGAAAGCTCAAGAGGAAGCTTTTGAGAAATATGACCGAAAGGAGGAACGTTTGGGTAAAACGTTGGTGTTTGGTACTAACGGTCATGGACTGAAGGTATTCCAAGATCGTATTTGGGTACCTAAGTCAGGAAGAATTAGGGATCTTCTGATGGAAGAAGCTCACAAAACCATGTACTCAATTCATCCGGGTAGCACTAAAATGTATAGGGACCTATAACCCTACTACTGGTGGCCGACGATGAAGCTTGATGTTGCAAAGTATGTGGCTGAGTGCGTGACTTGTGCGAGAGTCAAGACACAACATCAGAAACCTTACGGGAGTTTAGAACCATTGCCTGTGCCTATGGGTAAGTGGGAAGACATTGCTATGGATTTTGTCACTAAACTGCCCAGAACAAAGAATGGTCACGACATGATTTGGGTGGTCGTTGATCGATTCACTAAGAGTGCGCATTTCATAGCGGCCAGGGAGAAATGGTCTATGGAGAAGCTTGCGAATTCTTACGTGAAGGAAATTGTGAGGCTTCACGGTGTTCCATTAACGATTGTGTCGGATCGTGATAGCCGTTTCACATCAAGGTTTTGGAAAAGTCTACAAGAGGAAATGGGTACCAAGTTATGTTTAAGCACAGCTTACCATCCGCAGACTGATGGTCAGAGTGAAAGAACGATACAAACACTTGAAGATATGCTAAGATCATGTACCTTAGAATTCCTAGGTAATTGGGATGAACATTTACCGTTGGTAGAATTTTCCTATAATAATAGTTTTCAATCGAGCATTAAGATGGCACCTTATCAAGCTTTGTATGGACAGAAGTGTCGTACGCCGTCTTGTTGGCTTGAGGCTGGGGAAAAGCAGTTTATGGGACCAGAGTTGGTTCATCAAACTGCTGAAAAGTTGAAAATAATTAGGGAAAGAATGTTAGCAGCTCAAGATCGTCAAAAGAGCTATGCTGACAAGAAGCGAAGACCGATGACTTTTGAGGTTGGAGATTCGGTTTTGCTTAAAGTCTCGCCGTGGAAGGGACTTATAAGATTTGGAAAAAGGGGAAAGTTGAGTCCAAGGTTTATTGGACCGTTTAAAGTTCTTCAGAGGGTTGGGAACCAAGCTTACAAGCTCGAATTACCCGAAGAGCTGAATGGAATTCACAACACTTTTCATGTGTGTTATTTGAGGAAGTTCACGGGAGAAGTTCCCGATATAATTCCAATTTCTGAATTGAGAATTGATGAGAACAAAAGGTTGATTGAAGAACCAGAGGCAATTGTTGACCGAAAGACTAAGAAGTTGCAATGCAAAATGGTTGGGTTAGTGCTTGTCCGATGGAAACACACAAATGGGCCGAATCTCACCTGGGAGACGGAGAGTGACATGTTGAGTCGCTATCCGCATTTGTTTGTTGATGTGTGATTCCGGGGACGGAATCATTCTAAGGTGGAGAGAATTGTAACGCCTGTGTTTCTGGGCTTGCCATTTTTAGCAATGTAATAGTCTAGGTTAACCTTTGTAACCCATTTTGAAGTAATAAGATTGTATTATTTGAGTATTGTGTGTTTTGTGCTTAATTGCTTAATTATGTGGTTTGAATAATTAAGAATAAAAATAAGCGTCAAAATTTAAGTGTAAAATAAACTTACTATCTTTGAATAGTGTTGTAGTAGTTGAAACGAGGTTTCCGAATATATATAGAACACCCAAATCTGACTTCGTATGAGGGAGTTATGATTTATCGAAGTTTCGGCTTAGCGGTGTGCAGCCTGTTTTACTCGATTTGAGATCGAGGGGTTTTTAGCCGAAGCAATCTAAATGAGAATCGAAGATCTCATTGTTGGTATCGAAGCGATAAAAAGTTAGGCGAGAACGGACGTCAAACGAAGAAGTTATGAATTTATAACGAAAGTTTCTGTCGCGGTCTATTAAAAATAATTAATAAAAATAAAGTCAAAATTAGCCGACGGAGTCTAAACGAAAGTCGTAGAGTGTAGTCTCACCTTTCCGTGGATATAAAGAACGTCGAAAACGGAGTTCGTATGAAGAAGTTATGAATTTCCGAAGTTTATTAATCATTTTGTATTTATTTTTAATTCAAAATTCGGAAGTATTATCCGAAGGAGTCACCGATCTGATCCGAGGTACACCCCGCGTACTCCGAGGGATGTCGACACTCGCACTCGAGCACTTCGGATACGTAAGCAATGACGTTTTGGGCAGTACGCCCCGCGTAACGCAGTACGCCCCGCGTACTCCGAGGCTCCAGCCTCCTATAAATAGGAACCGAAGGCAGCCGACCCAATTGCCAATTTCTTCTCTTCTCTCTCCCGTTTTGCATCGTTTTGCATGCCAGAAATACCCCGAAGCCCCGGTATCATACTCTAGCCCCGAGGCAAGTCCCGAGATCCCGAAGATCCCGAAAAGTGCGGTTTCCGAGTCGAAGCTCTGCCCGCGAGAAGTTCGATTTTTGTGAAGATCTTCCAGATCTGCTGTGGATTACTACTTCTATAAGCCGTAGTGCTGTCCGATCATCTTCTGATCAAGTGAGTGTGTAGTTATTTTCTTTCCAAATACAATAATACGAAGTATTATATATAAAAATACGTGCTATGTGTACATATTTGGTTGTGTTATGTGTGAATGTGTATTCACTCTCTTCTATCTTATAGATCTGCTTATTTCTTTATGAGATATGTGTTATGTGTGTGTGTGCCTCATCTGTTATGTGATATAGGTGTTGATTAAAGCATGCTATACAGGTTTTCTTTAAACTATGTATACAAATGTATATTTTTATCTACTAATATGTTGGGTAGAACATGGGTAGACAGTTGGTGTGTAATAAACAGATGAGAGGCCTCGTTGTTGTTTGATTGAGTCATCTAGCGGAGTTTAGATGACGACCACTGGCTATTCTAGACAATCTTGTGGAAACATTAGCAGGTTCGCCACCTGTAGGTGTTAATGAACTTGGGTGTTCATTCGCTGTACTCCATCCCCCTCATGGTTGCCTTATTTGACTTATATTGCTGAGGTACCCCCGAAGCATGTGTTGTCGCCCCGATGAAATATTCTTAGACTAGGTCCCTTATGTTAGTTGTTTTAGGGACATTAAAGTGAGAATAACGGGAATGGGTAATTGGGTTATTGTTGGTTGGTGAAAATTAAATATGATATTTATTGTGGGTTGAAAACCCTATATGCTCACCAGGCTCCCAAGCCTGACCCACTCAGTTTTAAATTGTATTACAGGTAGTGGCGGAAGGGCATGAGATGGATGAACCATCAAGTTGTTTTGTTTACAAGTCTGCATATGTTTATATTTGTCATATGACTTGTAATGTATTCGTTTATGCTTATTGGTCTGTATCGAAACATGACACCCCGAGTTTTGATTATAATGAAAATACATTTCTTTTATGAAATGCTTCGGTAAACAATGTTTTATCATGTTTTGTTTTTGGGAACAAATTCCGCAACTCTTTCAAATCAAAAGGATTTACTCTGAAAATATTTAAAAGCATAAATGAAAATCGGTCTTTTCTGGCCGAGATTTTGGGGATGTCACAGTGGAAAGGATTGAGATTCCGGGGTTGGGGGATGCAATCCTCGTCCCGTTTTCCCCCGTTGACATCCTTATGAGGATCAAATGTAACAAAAGTATCCACAATTCTTCAGTGGTGCTCCCTCCACTAGTGGAACAAAATGATAGTGGAAAAAAATAATATAGAACTAAATAATTTTGGGATGAAATTCTCTTAACAGGGAAGTAATGTGACATCCCAAAATTTAGGTTAAAAACTGTGAATGGTCAAGTTCACAGTAAATCTCTTTGTAATTTGACTAATTGAGTTTTAGTGTATCTAATGTAAAATAAATGAGTCCATTACAACTATTATAAGATACCAGGTGATATCTTACTTCCAAATATGTAATCTAGCATATGAATTAAACAGCTCAAACTGAAACCCTAGTTAATGCGTCTGAAAAACTGAAATTTCGTATTAAGCAGCTGTGAGCGAATGTTAGGCGTGTCAAACCCAACAAATACAGCGGTAAGATATACTCCAAAAGAATCCCACTATATTTCACTAAAAGATAGTACAAGGCAAGTAGGGTCGATCCATAGAGACACGAGATAATTAGTGTATACCTCTTTGCGCAAGGTACTATGGTCTCCAACAGTAAAAAGGGGGGTTTAAAATGCAATGATTAAAACAAACATTTAAAAACACAAGTAATCAGCTAAATGAGTGAATTAAACTCAGAATTTGTAAGGACTCCAACTCTATGTATGACAACTTAGCAATGCGATTCCAAGATAACATGATATTTGCTCAATTCTATCTAAGTTGGTACTTGACAATGTTAACAAGCTCTAACATTTCCCATTCACCGCATTAATTAACCAAAACAAACTCTTTGATTAACACTAACCTTACTAACCTAATCTAAACAAGCTCTTAGAATTAGATTAAAAGATTGGATTAAGCTTCATGTGAATATTCCCAACAACACCCAATACTCCTCACAAGCTCAGGAGTGTAAAAGTGTGTGAAAAGATTTACACTAAATTCATTCAATGGGAATCAATTTAATGCTTGTTACTTAGTCAAATTCACAAAACAATTACGGATTTTGCAAAATGAATAACTTGAGTGACCTAACCTGTGACATCCCCAATTTCACGGCTAGAAAAGACCGATTTGTTTATGCTTTGTTTTTTAAATCAGAGTAATCGTTTAAAGAAAACTGTTGCGGAATTTGTTCCCAAAAACAAAAATATGATAACCATTTATCCAAACATTTCTCAAAGAGAATGTATATTCATTAAATAATAAAACCTTGGGATGTCATGTTCGATACAGACCAAAAGCATAAACAATATAAAATAGACCTTACAATAGTTATTTAACTACTGATCTATAATCCAAAATCTCTCGTCAAGTCCACCATCTTATACCCTTATGCCATTACCTGTAATGAAAAGAAAACTGAGTGGGTCAGGCTTGGGAGCCTGATGAGCATATAGGGTTTTCAACCCACAATAATATAATTATTATATTTAATCAGCAAACAATCAACCCAATTACCCATCCCCATTATCTTCTTAAGGTTTTACCTTAAGAACCAACTATCCTTCATTCATTTATTCCTAAGGAATTGGCACGAAATCCATCGCTGCCAAAGTTTATTTATCAAGTACTAAATCCATAGTTATCAGGCGCTAACTCCATAGTCACCAAGGTTCACTTAGCAAGCGCTAACTCCATAGTCGCCAAGGTTCACTTAACAAGCGCTAACTCCATAGTCGCCAAGGTTTACTCAACGTGCGCTAACTCCATAGTCACCAAGGTTCATCAAATAGGCACGAAGTCACATCGTCGCCAAGGTTTGTACAATAGACGCTAACTCCATAGTCACCAACTATCCCATCTACCCAAGTTCTACCCAACATTTTCGTAGATATAAATACTTACACAGTTTAAATCTTTTAACACTTGTATAAAACATCAATTCCACGCCCATCTCAAATAGACAAATAATATATAAACACATAGCACGTATTTCATAGCAAATACTTCATATTTATGTGTTAGAAGAAAGTAACTACACACTCACTTGATCAGAAGATGATCGGACAGCACTATGGCTTATAGAAGTAGTATTCTTCGGTAGATCTGGAAGATCTCCACAAAAATCGAACTTCTCGCGGGCAGAGCTTCGGCTCGGGAATCTTACTTCTCGGGATCTTCAGGACCTCGGGACTTGCTTCGGGGCTCGGGAATGATACCGGGGCTTCGGGGTACTTCTGGCACGCAAAACGATGCAAAATGGGAGAGAGAAGAGAGAAAAAGAGCAAATGAGCCGGCTGCCCTCGCATCTTATTTATAGGAGGCTGGAGCCTCGGAGTACGCTGGGCGTACAACAGTACGCGGGGCGTACGCGTCCGAATCGTCATGGCATGCGTCATCCGAAGAACTCGAGTGCGAAGGACGTCACGCTTCGCTGTACGCTGGGCGTACTTCGGATGAGTCTGATGACTCCCCTTCGGATAATACCGGATTTTATAATTAATTTTAAATATTAATTATTTAATAAGCTTCGTGAATTCATATCTTCTTCATACGAACTCCGTTTTCGACGTTCTTTATATCCACGCGTAGGTGAGACTACGCTCTACAACTTTCGTTTAGACTCCGTCGGCTAATTTTGATTTTATTTTTATTAATTATTTTTAGTAGGCCGGGACAGAAAAACTTCG
>NC_136416.1:24800000-25280000 GCF_051521515.1 Lactuca serriola | reverse complement strand
CTCCCATGAAGATTTCTTAACAAAATCAGTCCAAGTCTCAAACTTTAATTCCACTTAAACCATTTCAATCCCTCCCTTGAATTATTTTAACCAAAGTAGTCCTATTTTGGTTAATTAAATTACCCAAGAGCCCCCAATAGTTTAAATTGTTACGAAATGGTCCTAAACATATTTCAAAGTTCAAGAAACGTGATTTTGCAGTTTCTCACGTCAGGCTTCTAAAAAAAACCGACTTCGTACAAATCGAACTCATGCTTCAAGGGTGAGTGCTTATGACATAATTTTAGTATTTTTAATTATTTCGGGAAGATGGGGGGGGTGGATACATGTGTCTATATACTTCGTTTATACAAAAAAATTATCCTTTTATGTAAAAATACAATAATCCTAGCTTATAATAATGTTATTTAACAATGTAACATATCGTTACAAATAAACTAGTATAAACTTTTTGTATACGTATTGTGGTTATTTTATCGTGAAATAACTAGTCCACACAAGAAATGCTACATGATACAAAAATATATGATTTTTATGTGACATTATATATTATAACAAGCACATTATAAAACTTTGTAGTATTTCAATGATTCGAGATATTACTATTCATGTATATGTATTTGTTTAAATTCATAAAGCTTATACATGTATATATGTTCATTATTTTGAAACATACATCTTTATAAAAACGAGTACGCTACACTTTTACATACATACCAAGTATACTCAGATTTTATAAACTTTATACAATGAAATTCATTATGCCTAGTGACTTAATTTAAAAGATTGCATTAAGCTTTATGTGAATATTCCCAACAACACCCAATACTCCTCACAAGCTCGGGAGTATAAAAGTGTTTGAAAAGATTTACACTAACTTCATTCAATGGGAATCAATTTAATGCTTGTTACTTATCCAATTCATAAAACAATTACGGATTTTGCAAAATGAATAACTTGAGTGACCTAACCCTAATTCAAATGGCCAATAAGAATCACAATTAGAATCAAACATTCAGTTTAAGCAAAATCAATTTCACTAGATAGAAATTAAAAGCAAACATCAAGTCATATGATTGAAATCACAACCAAGAAGCGAAACATGAAGTTGGAGAAACTAGGGTTCTAGCCACACATGGCTAGAGCAAAATCACAAGTTGTAAAGATCGAAATGATAAGAAATTACAAATTACAAATAAGAGAAACAGTGTTTCCAAATGCTAAACAATCAAATCCTTCCAAAAACCTTCGGAATTCCCTGTCCAAAAGTCCTATGATATGTTGTGTCCCCCTCCAGTTGACCCAAATTGTAACATCCAGATTCCCATGTATTATATTTTGTTCCTTTATTTTTGGGTTTTGTGGGGGGACTCGGCGAGTTGGCGTCTAGACTCACCGAGTATGGTCGCGGATTCGTATGCGAGTTCACAGCTAGACTCGGCGAGTTCATGAGTGGACTCGGCGAGTCCATGCTGTTTAATGAAACCCTAATTTCTAGGGGTTGAGACCTATTTAAAGGGTCTTAGGGCCGTCATTTGCGGCCACCAACCCCCAGAGAGAAACCCTAAGAGATCTAGAGCGTTTTTGAGGAAGGAGAGGCCATTCTTGATCCTCTTGTGGGTGTTTTTGCAAGAAGGAAGTGACCAAGGCCAGAGGAGGCTGAAGGAGGTGCGATTTTGGTGGTTTTTGAGCTCATAGAGACTGTATTGAGGTATTATTCTCGGACTTTCTTCAGTTTTGGTGTTGATCCTTTGTGTTAGGGTTTTCTAACCCTTTTAGAGGTTTATTAAGTAGAGCATCTGGTCCCTTCTCGAGTTTGTGTTCTGGATCTGGACCCAAAGAGGTCCAGAGGCCTTAACCATTTGAGCTTTATGAGTCATTTTGGGAGTCATGAGCTTGGAATGTCATTTTTGGGGCTAAATCACCATTTTGGACCATTTAGATGTTATATGAGTACCAAGGTCCGAACTTTACGTGATTATCATGCTTGGGGAGGCCAGATCTATGATTGTATGGAACAGATCTGACCTCAGGAGTTGTATAGAGTTTGTGCATGGCATGAACTCGCCGATTCCGAAGAACAGACTCGGCGAGTAGTATGAAGGTTGCCCGTTAATCACCCAGTGAGTGGACTTGCCGAGTTGGGGAATAACTCGGTGAGTCAGGGAGAGTCAGGGGAGACTGAGTTCAAGTGGAACTCGCCGAGTTGTTCTTGAGACTCGGCGAGTTGAGTCGGGGTGGCCCCACGATTCATGCCAGGTGGAACTCGTCAAGTCAGGGGAAGTACTCGACGTGCCAAGAGAGTCAGTGGACACGTGTGGACTCGCCGACTTGCCCTAGTGCACTCGACGAGTCGGGTCAAAGTTTGACCGTTGACCTTGTTGACTTTTAGGGTTGAGTACAGTTGTATTTATGGGAGTATTTACTTTATGTGATTAGGCGGAAGCTAGATCACATTTCTTCCGAGTCAGATACTTACCGAGACATCGAGGTGAGTCTTCTCACTATACGTTACCTAGAGTGGTATATTGTGTGAACCAGAGGGTCTTATGTGTTGGAATAGTGTCTAAGGCTGTAACTATATCCGGTTGTGCATGGTCCTTTTGGGTTGCCTTCACCATAGCAACTTGATAGGATGATTTAATAAGAGAGAGTAAATATTATTAATATATTATGGGAATAATATAATGAATAATATATTGTTATTTGATTAATATAAGTCATAGAATTAATTAGAATTAATTTGGTGACTTAAAGAGATTAATTAAATAAAGGGGTATAAACTGTCAATTGTTTGATAGTTAAACTTTAGACTATAAATCCATTTGGATATGCTATGGACGGATTCTAGAGGCTTTAGGATAGCTAAAATCGTCCATTAGAGTTATCTAGGAATGGATTTGGATAGCCTTAAGAGAAGATTATCTGATAGGGACTTATCTGTAATCCTTAAGGAGTCTACAAGTATAAATAGACCCCATGGCTGATGGAATTCGTGACTTAACCTAAAGTAAGGAACCTCTGGTCGAATTCCTCCCCTCTCCTCTCTCCTAAATCATCCTCCTTGCTATTGGTGTTTGTAAGCCATCAGAGGAGTGACATTTGTGACTCTAGAAGCTCCAAGACAACAAGGTCAACAAGGAATTCAAAGGTATGATTCTAGATCTATTTCAATGTTGTTATTTAGCCTAATTAGTAATTAGAAGTCTTGGATTCAAAGCATGTTTATTAGAAAGCCTAGATCCGAGCATTAGGGTTTTGCATGCGCACATAGGAAAGTTCTTATGGCTAAAACCCATCAGTGGTATCAGAGCCTAGCTTGGTTTTCTGTAAATTGTTGCTTGATTAACTGAAACAAACCTGCAAAATTCGATTTTTAGGTTTCTGAGTCATGGACTCGGCGAGTCTCAAAGTGGACTCGGCGAGTAGGCCTGACTCGGCGAGTCCCTTTGTGCACTCGGCGAGTCCAGGCGTCAGGAATGGCCAGATTCGGGATTTCTTTGTATTTATCTTATCTAAACTTTCCATAAACTAATTAGATCAATGTTAATTCGTTTTTTTGATAAATATAAATGTTATCTTGATCTAGTTAAAGGTAATTATCAACTAATTAAATATTTAATTTCCTTATATGATAATTAATTAATTATTTTGATTATTTTGGTAATTATCTTAAAAGAAATCTTGAATAAATCAAATATAGATAATTAGGACATTAATTGTTAATTGGAATTATTTGTTATTTGATCCTCCATGTTTTAAATGTTTAAAACTTGCCCTCAAGTTTTGAAATTTATATTTGTGATTAAAAGTTTTAATTTAGACAACTTAAATTTCAAAAAAAACCCTAGATTTTAAAAGGTTTAAAATACAACCCTATACTAATATGATATTACTAGTATAATATATATATGTATAACTAAATGCTAGTCTTACCGTTAGTAGGCCTCATTCACGAAGCCGATCTATAAGGTGGGTATAAGGTTGCGGCCTATAAAATGGCGCTTAATGGGTGTACACTCACACCCACCGCTTGCTTGATTGGTGGAGGGTCGTTAGCCGAACGGGTAGGATAGGGCAACCTCATCCTCTCATTAAAAGTATAATAAGAAATATAAAGTAACTACACATATTTTAAAATTCCCAATCTTAGTTACTTTAGGAAAAGTGAATTGATGCAATCCCATGAAATTACACTTTGCACCTTGCTAAGAAGTTAGTGGAGCGTGTGTGGTTTACCGGCACACTAATTGGTTCTAAGCGAAGGTGGCAAAGGGTGATTCATTGTTTATCATAGTTCGATGGAGCGTGTGTGGTTTACCGGCACATCGAATAGGTGATCGTTACAATGAAGGCACCATGTGAATTTTCATGGTTATTCACACCCGCTTTGTGATCCTCGGTATCCCAGTCACAAACAAGAGGGGCATATCGAGATTTAAACATGCCATTGAATAGTTTCAATGAATCTCATCCGAACCTAGGAATTCTCAAAAACACTTAGGGCTAATAGTTTAGGTTTTTGTGATGGAGAATTAGTGAATCGTCATTCACTTACCTTCAATGTATTTGCATGTTAGATTACGGCATCCCTTTTCTAATATGCAAATGTCATTGTTGGATCCTAGCCCTAATTTTTCTTATTGGGTGATAATTAGGGATTCATATTCTAATCTATCTTTGTCCTTTTCTAATTATAGATGTCGAACGCAAACCACGCTGCTGCTAGTTCTTTCACGTTGATGAGCCTTTGCCAAAAGGTCACTTTCGATGGAACGAACTTTGGCGAATGGATAAGATACATTTGCACCATTGCTCGCTATGAGGACAAGGAGTATGTCCTTGATGAGAACCTCGAGAAAATCAACACCGAAATCGCTACTCCAGCCAAAATCACCGCTTTTGAAACTCATGAGCGAGATGCAACGAAGGTACATTGCATCATGATTGCTACCATGAACTCCGAATTCCAAAAGTCCTACGAGGACATGTACCCGTACGAGATGCACCAAGACTTATTGGAGAGGTACCACCAAAACACGAGATAAGAGCGGTATGAGATTTTCACTAACATGATTTCCGCGAAGATGGGTCATGGAGGATCTCTTACTGTGCACTTGCAAAAGATGCAAAGGTATGTCGACCGCCTTCGCAAGTTAAATGTTGACTTCGGGGAAGACTTGGCGATCGACATGGTGCTTCACTCTTTGCCTCCGATGTACAACCAGTTCAGGATGACCTACCACATGAACAAAGAGGAGGTCACCCTAAGCAAACTCCAAGGTCTCTTGAGAGTCGCTGAGAGCAACTTCAAGGAGAAGTCTGTTGCACCTACTCCCAATCCGCCCGCTGCTCCTGTCTTGGCTATTGGTCAAGGAAAGGGAAAGAAGAGGAAAGCTTCATCGAAGAACCATCGCAAGGTGAAGGCCCGAGATGGTGCCTCTTCTAGTGGGACCAAAGTTGATCCCGCTAAGCCCTGTCCTAACCCGAAGGAGGCAGAGTGCCACCACTGCCACAAGATAGGACATTGGAAGAGAAGCTGCCCAGAGTACCTGCAAGCAATCAAAGAAGGAAAGATCAAGCCATCTTTCGCAGGTATATACGCAATTAAATCTAATGATTCTAATCATGCTATTTCTTGGGTCCTTGATACCGGTTGTGGTTATCACATTTGTTCTAATGTGCAGGGACTAAGAAGAAGTAGGGATGTGGAGCAAGGAAGGATCAATCTAATCATGGGGAACAGAAGATCGTCGCCTGTAACCAAGATTGGAGTGTATTCTTTAGTGCTTAGGAATAGTTTGTGTTTAGATTTGAACAATTGTTGCTATTCGCCAGAAATGGCTAGAAACATCATTTCATTTCATGGTTTATATAGACAAGGATTTAGATTTTCTTTTAATAATGAGAATGGTTCTATTTTGGCTTATCTAAATGGTGTCTTTTACTTTGAAGCTATACCATGTAATGGAATATATGAAACTGTTATGATTGTTGATAACTTAGGAAATGATGTTTTGAATATTGATTCTTCCACTAGTATGGATAAAGCATCCTTGTGGCATTGTCGTCTTGGACATGTCAACAAGAAACGCATAGCCCAACTCCAAAAGGATGGAGTGTTGGAGTCATTCGACCTTAGGGAAGATGACACATGCGAATCTTGTTTACTTGGAAAGATGACTAAGTCACCCTTCACGAGTACATGTGAAAGGGGCGAGGGTCTATTGGACCTAATACATACCGATGTATGTGGACCATTTAGATCAACCACGAAGGATGGGAACCGCTTCTACGTGACTTTTACCGATGACTATAGTAGATATGGGTATATCTACTTAATCAAGCAAAAGTCAGAAACCTTTAAAAAGTTCAAAGAGTTCAAGAATGAAGTGGAGAATCAATTGGGCAGGAAAATCAAGATGCTTCGATCCGATCGAGGAGGAGAGTACCTAAGTCTTGAATTCCACGATTATCTCAAGGAGTGTGGAATAGTTTCGCAATTGACGCCTCCTAGGACACCGCAGTTGAATGGTGTGGCAGAAAGGCGTAATCGAACCTTATTGGATATGGTTCGCTCCATGATGAGTCGTGCTTCACTACCTATCTCTTTTTGGGGGTATGCCTTAGAGACTGCCGCCCATATCCTTAACCGAGTCCCTACCAAGAAGGTTGCCAAAACACGTCACGAGATGTGGACAGGGAAAGCTCCCTCGTTGGCACATATCAAGGTTTGGGGTTGCGAGGCTTTCGTAAGACGAGATACTCACGACAAGCTTGAACCTCGAAGTGAGAGATGTATTTTCATCGGCTACCCGCAGACATCCTTTGGATATCTCTTCTATAGACCGAAGGACAATGTTGTCTTCGTTGCAAGGAGAGGAGTTTTCCGAGAGCGAGAACTCATAAGCCAAGGAGACAGTGGGAGGCAAATCGAGCTTGAAGAGATTCAAGAGTCGATAGATGAAGGAACCTCTACCGCTGGCACTCAACCCGAGGAGGAAACTCCGGTTGAACCGATTGACGAATCCTTACCTCTTAGACATTCTGAAAGAGTTAGAGTTCTACCCCAGTTTTATGGTCTTCATATTACTACAGAAGGGGACACGTATATTAGTGATGGTACACTAATAAATCTTGATGAACCTAATAGCTATAAGGAAGCCATGGCAGGCCCGGAGTCTGCGAAATGGAAAGAGGCAATGGATAGCGAGATCCAATCCATGTATGATAACCAAGTTTGGAATTTGGTTGATTATGTGCCCGGACGTAAGATCGTTGGGTGCAAATGGATCTTCAAGAAGAAGACCGACGTGGATGGAAACTTGCACACATACAAAGCGCGATTGGTTGCGAAGGGCTTTACTCAAACTCCTGGAGTTGACTATGATGAGACCTTCTCACCAGTTGCGAAGATTAAATCTATTAGAGTGATGCTAGCTATTTCCGCATTTCATGATTATGAGATTTGGCAAATGGATGTCAAGACCGCCTTCCTTAATGGGAAGTTGGCTGAGGATGTTTACATGGCTCAGCCAGAGGGGTTTGTGGATCCGAAGCATCCTAATAGAGTGTGTAAGCTTGAGAAGTCCATTTATGGACTTAAGCAAGCGTCTCGCAGATGGAATATTTGCTTCGATGAGAAAGTCAAAGAGTTTGGATTTGTACGAAGCGAAGACGAGTCTTGTGTATATGTCAAAGCCAGTGGGAGTATTGTAAGCTTTCTCGTTCTATATGTCGATGACATATTACTCATAGGAAATGACATCCCGACTCTGCAGGAGGTTAAGTCCTGGCTCGGGAAGTGCTTCGCTATGAAGGACCTCGGAGAGGCTTCTTACATTTTGGGAATAAGGATAGTGAGAGAAAGAAGTAAGAGACTAATTGGACTTAGTCAGAACACTTACTTGGAGAAGGTACTAAAACGTTTTAGTATGGAAAACTCAAAGAAGGGAGAATTACCAATACAATGTAATGCCAAGTTGAGTAAGACTCAGAGCCCGAGTACCGAAGCTGAGATAGCAGAAATGAGCCGAGTACCATACGCTTTTGCAGTTGGCTCAATCATGTACGCTATGACTTGTACTCGCCCTGATGTAGGCTTCGCTTTGAGCATGGTTAGCAGATATCAAGGGAATCCTGGCAAAGCACATTGGATTGCGGTGAAGAATATCCTTAAGTACCTTCGGAGGACGAAGGAATGGTTCTTAGTCCTCGGAGGGAGTGATGACTTGAAGGTGCGAGGGTATAGTGACGCCAGTTTTCAGACCGACAGGGACAATTACCGTTCGCAGTCGGGCTGGGTCTTTACCCTAAATGGAGGAGCAGTGACATGGAAGAGTTCCAAGCAGGAAACCGTAGCTGATTCAACGTGCGAATCAGAGTACATTGCAGTGAGCAAAGCGACGAAGGAGGCAATATGGCTAAAGAACTTCATCGGTGATCTTGGATTTGTACCTGCCATAAAGGAGCCCATGGAGATTTTCTGTGATAACGAAGGTGCGGTTGCCTTAACCAAGGAAACAAGGGATCATGGTAGATCACGACATATCGACAGAAAATATCACTTCATTAGACATCGTGTAGAAGAAGGACAACTCGTAGTGAAGAGGATATCATCAGAAGATAACCCAGCAGATCCACTTACGAAGGGACTGAGTAGGGTTAAGCACTTACAGCATGCTAGGAGCATTGGGCTGAAGGATGATATTAGCATAGATTAGATAGTATTAGAAACGTGTAATAGATAAATGTAATTAACATTTGATGATTAAATAAAGGAGTTTTATTTATGAGTAATGTTACTGTCTTATGTTAATTGTTTAACTATTGTTTCAGTTTGCATGTTTTGACTTCCAGAATAATTGAAATTATTAGGAATAATAGAATTGTTCAAATTGTCCATAATCGTTCATATGTTGGAAGTAGATATGAATGAAGATTGTCATGAATTGGTGTGTAGATTGTCTAAATGGTGTTAGACATAGCAAAGGGTTGCTGCAACGTTCATGAGTGCTTATGAACTAGTTTTGAGCATTGGAACAAACCCGCGCTTGCTGGAATCACCTTATGGAATAAGATATAAAAGGGTGATCGCAAGACGATAATATCATATAGTCTTAAAACCTAGATATATGGTTTGTTATTTGTTAATTGGTTGTACATTGATAATGCGAAAACGCATCAGTAACTCGGTGTTATAAAACGCATTGTTGTGTATAGTTGGTTAATGAATAAGTAAATGCATATAAGTCGAAGTTTATTTGTAACTTTTATCTAAGAAGGTAAAAGCGATATCTCGGCCGCTCGATGATTTGATTTGACTTATGTGCCGGGCCCGGTCAGAACTGAATTGATGTGTTCGATTAAGTTCTATGTCAAATAAATCAGAGATCGAGAAACCTAAATGCTTGACTAACCATTCCATAGGATTGTCAGCATGATATCTAACAGAGGACTGTACGATCCCTTATCTAAAGGACAAGATTGATTAGATCAGAGTTTGACAGCGTCTTTGAGAGCTATGATTGCAAACCGAATTGTACTTGTATAGTTACTAGACTTATCCAAGTGGGAGACTGTTGGAATAGTGTCTAAGGCTGTAACTATATCCGGTTGTGCATGGTCCTTTTGGGTTGCCTTCACCATAGCAACTTGATAGGATGATTTAATAAGAGAGAGTAAATATTATTAATATATTATGGGAATAATATAATGAATAATATATTGTTATTTGATTAATATAAGTCATAGAATTAATTAGAATTAATTTGGTGACTTAAAGAGATTAATTAAATAAAGGGGTATAAACTGTCAATTGTTTGATAGTTAAACTTTAGACTATAAATCCATTTGGATATGCTATGGACGGATTCTAGAGGCTTTAGGATAGCTAAAATCGTCCATTAGAGTTATCTAGGAATGGATTTGGATAGCCTTAAGAGAAGATTATCTGATAGGGACTTATCTGTAATCCTTAAGGAGTCTACAAGTATAAATAGACCCCATGGCTGATGGAATTCGTGACTTAACCTAAAGTAAGGAACCTCTGGTCGAATTCCTTCCCTCTCCTCTCTCCTAAATCATCCTCCTTGCTATTGGTGTTTGTAAGCCATCAGAGGAGTGACATTTGTGACTCTAGAAGCTCCAAGACAACAAGGTCAACAAGGAATTCAAAGGTATGATTCTAGATCTATTTCAATGTTGTTATTTAGCCTAATTAGTAATTAGAAGTCTTGGATTCAAATCATGTTTATTCGAAAGCCTAGATCCGAGCATTAGGGTTTTGCATGCGCACATAGGAAAGTTCTTATGGCTAGAACCCATCATTATGTGCTATGTATGAGATTATGTGCTATGTGTTATGTGTATGTTGTATGATGTTATAGACCGGACTGAAGGGTCCAACGATACAGACCGGGCTGGAGGGCCCAACGAGCTATGACCGAACCAGAGGGTCCAACGAGCTTCGGGACTGGAGGGTCCCGCTGAGACACAACGACCGGAAGGTCGTATTATGGCCTCGAGTGGCGTATTTGTTGTATGTGGTATTTTGGGGAACTCACTAAGCATTTATGCTTACAGTTGTTGTGTTATGTGTTTCAGGTACTAGTGATGAGCGTGGGAAGGCGCCAGCATGATTCGTACACACACGCGTTGGAGATTTTGTTTGAGATTCTGGGGAGATGTTTTGTGATGATACAAATTGATACAATATGTTTTGACAATATTTTATGAGTGAATGAATGTTTTAAAAATGAAAAATTGTTTTGAAAATTTACGTTGTTACACAAATCTCGTGATATGAAAAATAAGAAAAACTTGTCGGTCAAACACGGCCCGTGTCAAAATAGAACAAATCAACACGGCTTGTGTTCAGTATAGTCAATAGCCCCCCTTTTCTGGTCAACACGGCGCATGCTCATTTTGCAGTGTAAATCCAACATGCCCCGTGTACCCCTCTGATTCCAATTCCGAACTTCAATTTTTCAACTTTTCCGCTCTTTGCCCGATCATCCCGAAATCTTCATCAATGCTTCCCGACACCTCCAAAAGCGCATCCCAACCTCTGTTTTACCTAAAAAAAGACATGAATGTGTGCAAATAAGGTTGTTTTAGAGACTAACATGAACATGATGAAATGCGAGAAAAGGAAAAACAATTATGCTAAATAGATGCATAAAAAGGGACTAAAAGGTGTGCAAAAAGGTGCACAAATTGCACCTAACAGCGAAAAAAACACTCTGGACTCATAATACATGTTTCCCTGTTTTCGAAAATATAAAGTGTTGGATTAGTGTCTAAGCCCGTAACTATATTTGGTACGTACTTGACCCGGTTGTGCATGGTCCTTTTGGGTTGCTATGACATCCCAATTGCCTTCACCAAAGCAACTTGATAGGATGATTTACGAAGAGAGAGGTTATTATGGTTTGTTAATATATTATATGAATAATATGTTAAAGGAGAAATCATATAGTTTAATTAATATTAGACAAGAATTAATTCTGTGGCTAAAGGCATTGATTAAATAAAGGGGACTAGAAGTGTCAATTGTGTGATAGTTTAATATTAGGCTGAGAAGTCTTATGGATTAGGCATGGACGAAATTAAGGATGTGTCCATCTTAATTTTGGCCATAAGGGCCCTATTCCAGAAGGTTTCTTGGATTGCTTAAGGCCTGTCCATTAGGGTTTTGACTGAAACCCTAGCAGTACAAGTATAAATAGAACCCTAGGGCATCAGTTTTTGACCACTAGAAACCCTAGAAGAGTTTATAGCCGAAATTGTGCCCTCTCCTCTTTCTCTGATATCATCCCCTTGCTTGTGTGGTGTTTGTAAGCCATTAGATGAGTGACATTTGTGAGTCTAAGCTCCAAGACAAGAAGATTCAAGCCATTATTGAAGAGGTAATCATCTAGATCTAATTTTATATGATAATTTCAAAATATGCATGCTAGATCTAGGGTTTATAAGTCTTTGATGAATTGTATGTAAAATAGAGAAACCAAGATCCAAGCCTTCGGGTTTTCATGAGCACATAGGATGTTCTTTTGTATAAAACCCATCAGTGGTATCATAGCCTTGATTGGTTTCTGTTGTATTGATGCCTTGTATGTTCATCTTGCTGAAAATCATTTTTCTGCCCTCTGCCTGACCTGACTCGGCGAGTCGGCCCAACTCGGCGAGTCCAGTTAGTGACTCAGCGAGTCGGGGAGTCAGACAGAGGTATACTTGGGATTTCTTGCTGTTTTGCTGAAGGATAATTGCCAAAAATGTTTTTGATTAATAAAATCCAAAATTTATTATTATTATGTGATTATCCTTACAAAAAAAAGATAATTGCCAATTAATTGAATAATAAACTCCTTATATGATAAAATTTGATTATTTAAATTATTTGATGAATTATCTTGTAAATAAAATGGAATAGGTCAAATTTAGATAACCATTAAATTAAATGTTTAATTTAAATTATTTTCTATTTGATCCTATGTGTTTTGAAAAGTTCAAAACTTTCTCTCAAGTTTTGAAATTAAAATTTTTTAATTAATATTTTAATTTGAGTTATTTAAATTTCAAACCCTAGAATTTTACAAGTTTAAAATTCACCATATACTATTATAATATTATAAGAATAATTATTATATATGTATAACTTAAATGCTAGTCATACCGTTAGTAGGCCTCATTCACGAAGCCGATCTATAATGGGGGGGGGTATAACGTTATGGCCTATAAAATGGCCGTTTAATGGGTGTCCACTCTCACCCGCCGCTTCCTTGATTGGTGGAGGGTCATTAGCCGAAAGGGTAGGATAGGGTAACCCTTTCCTCATTAAAAGTATAATGAATTTATAAAGTAACTAAATGCTTTTACAAAATTCCCAATCTTAGTTACTTTTGGCAAAATTGAATTTATGCAATTCCATGAAATTACACTTTGTACCCTTGCTAAGACGTTAGTGGAGCGTGTGTGGTTAACCGGCACACTAATTGGGCTCTAAGAAAAGGTGGAAAAGGGTGACTCGATGTTTGTCATAGTTCGATGGAGCGTGTATGGTTAACCGGCACATCGAATAGGTGACCGTAACATTGAGGGCACCATGTACATTTGCATTGTTATTCACACCCGCTTTGTGATCCTCGGCATCCCAGTCACAAACTTGAGGGGCATATCGAGATTTAAACATGTTGTTGAAAAGTTCATTGTATCTTAAAAGATCTAGGAGTTTTCAATACATTTAAAACTTACCTTTAATTTTTTTTCATGGTGGAAATTAATGAATCGTCATTCACTTACCTTCAAATTATTTGTTGTTTAGATTACGACATCCCTTTTCTAAATTGCAAATAATGTTGCTGGATCCTAGCCCTAATTTTTCATTTGGGTATTTAATTGGGGATTCTTATCTAATCAAACTTTGTCTCTTTTCCTTTTCAGATGTCAAACGTCAACAACAACGCTTCCAACTCAAATTCCTTTGGCTCGTTCTCACTCATGAACTTGTGTGGGAGAGTGATCTTTAACGGGTCCAATTTCAATGATTGGATCCACAACATTTGAATGGTCACTCGTTACGAGGACAAGGAGTATGTCCTTGATGAAAAGTTGAAGGAAATCAACATCAACACTTCCTCTGCTGAAGAGATTATTGCCTTTGAGGACATGTATCTCTATGAGATGCATCAAGATCTGCTGGACTGGTACCACCAAAGCGCTAGGCAAGAAAGGTACGAGATCATCACTTCGATGATCACTGCCAAAATGGGCAATGGAGAGTCCCTTACTGCTCATCTGCAAAAGATGAAGAGATATGTTGATCGCCTGCTAAAGTCAAATGTTAAATTTGATGAAGAGTTGGAAATTGACATCATCCTTCACACCTTGCCTCCCTGCTACAACCAGTTCCGCATGACCTACCACATGAACAAGGAGGAGGTCACTTTGAGCAAGATTCAAGGCTTGTTGAGGACTACTGAGAGCAACCTCAAAGACAAATCTATTGCATCAAATCCTACTCATGCTGCTGCCCTGGTATTGGCAATTGGGCAAGGAAAGGTTAAGAAGAGGAAGGCTCCCTCAAAGAGCCATCATAAGGGAAAGTCCCATGATGGCACCTCTTTTAGTGGAACCAAGGCTGGTTTTGCTAAACCCAACTCCAACCCTAAGGAGGCAGAGTGCCACCACTTCCATGAAATAGAGCATTGGAAACGAAGCTGCCCAAAGTATCTGCAAGACATCAAGGATGGAAAGATCAAGCCATCCTACGCAGGTATTTACACTATTAAATCAAATGATTCATCACATGATATTTCTTGGGTTCTTGATACAAGATGTGGTTTTCACATTTGTTCTGATTTGCGGGGCCTAAGAAGAAATAGGGATGTGGAGCATGGGAAGATAAACTTGATCATGGGGAACAGAAGATCGTCGCCTGTCACCAAGATTGGAGTTTACTCTTTAGTGCTCAGTAATGGATTAGGATTAGAATTAAATAATTGTTGCTATTCGCTAGATATGGCAAGAAACATCATTTCTTTTCATGGTTTGTATAGACAAGGTTTTAGATATTCCTTTGATAATGAAAATGGTTCTATTAATGCTTATCTTAATGGTGTTTTCTATTTTGAAGCATTGCTTTGTAAAGGAATATATGAAACTGTGATGGTTGTAGACAATTTAGGAAATGATGTGTCGTGTATTGATTCTTCCAATGGTTTGGATAAATCATGCTTGTGGAATTGTCGTCTAGGACATGTTAACAAGAAACGCATAGCCCAAATCCAAAAGGATGGAGTATTGGATTCATTCAACCTTAGGGACGATGATGTGTGCGAGTCTTGTTTGCTTGGAACGATGACCAAGTCACCCTTCACTGGCACTTGTGAAAGGGGTGAGGGTTTATTGGATCTCATACACACCGATGTGTGTGGGCCCTTTAGATCTGTCACAAGGGATGCGAGATGCTTCTATGTGACTTTCACCGATGATTATAGAAGATATGGGTATATCTACTTAATCAAGCACAAGTCATAAACCTTTGAGAAGTTCAAAGAATTTAAACAAGAAGTGGAGAATCAATTGGGTAGGAAAATCAAGATGCTTCGATCCGATCGAGGTGGAGAGTACCTAAGTCTTGAATTCCACGACTACCTCAAGGAATGCAGAATTGTTTTGCAATTGACGCCACCTAGGACACCACAGTTGAATGGTGTAGCTGAGAGGCGTGATCGAACCTTGCTAGACATGGTTCATTCCAAGATGAGTCGTGCTTCGCTATGTAACACCCATAAAATTCGAGCCAAATTAAAACATTTTAATTCATTCAAAAACCATTAAGTTCATACACTTGTTTTCCAAATAGTTTAAACATCAGAGTATCTCCCAGAACCATATCATAAAAATCATAAAACATGAGGAGCGGTACGATCACGCCTTCACCTCGCCACGATCTCCTGAAGTACCTGAAACAATACACTGAACTGTAAGCCCGAAAGCTTAGTGAGTTACCCCCAAAATACCAACCACACATAAACATACTCATAACATATCACAAATAGAACAACCATGCACATCGGGTCTACTGTGTGACTGGTCTGCCCGCACCGAGCCTTCAGTCCACCTGGTCCACCCTCCGAGTCTAGCCATGTACATCGAGTCTACAGTGTGAATGTGCCGCCGCACCGGGCCTTCAATCCACCTGGTCCATTCTTTGAGTCTACAGTATGACTGTTCCGCCCACACTGGGCCTTCAGTCGGCCTGGTCCACTCTTCGAGCCTCGGCACGTCTGGTCCGCCCTCTTGGGGCCTTCAGCCTATCCGGACCGCTCGTTGGGCCTTCGGATCATACGGTCCGCCCTGGGTATGTTGGCCTACAGCACAAAGCAGGACCCGCCTCAACCCAACCCCCGTCAAACAACCATGTGCACATAAAACAATTAATCACATAACAAATCCTTAACCAGACAAAAAGTCTAACATATCACATAGCATATCAACATCCTAACCAGGATTTCGACCTAACCGGTCACTAGCATAACATTACCCTATATACAGGGTACCGACCTTATCCAGGTTACTAACATAACACCATCCTAAAAACCAGGATGCATAACTAGCAAAGCAATAACATAACAAACAATACCCGAATTTCCATCCGATAAAGGGCCGACCTTGGTGCCGTAGACCCTGTCGATATAGTGAGGATAACTCACCTTTAATTGCCGACATGAAAGATAAGACCAAGCTGCTCCGACCACCGACACGATCTTCACCACAGAACACTACCAAACAACCAATTCCATAAATACCCAAAATTACCAAAATACCCTTGGAAGTCAAACTGGTCAACTCTTGGTCAAAGTCAAAGTCCTCAGTCAAAGTCAACCTTCCTGGTTGATTCTACTCGTTGAGTCACCCCGACGACTCGTCGAGTTCCTATACTCAGAAACTCCCATAATACGACTCAACTTGCCGAGTCGCCCCAAGACTCATTGGGTCCAACGATCTCTGAGTCCCATCCTGTCCGACTCATTGAGTCGCCAACCGACTCACTTAATCCAAGGCTTTAACCAAAAGAGGTTGGGGTCTGCGACCAGACTCGCCGAGTCCAAGGCAATCTTCAATAGACTCGCCGAGTTGTCCTTCCAACTCGTCGAGTCCATGCACATGTTCTTACAACCCGTCGAGTACACCCATGTGACTCGCCGAGTTTCTCCAGTTCTCAATCCATTCAGAGGCTTTTCGAGCCATGCAAGGGATCCAAACCATAGATCTGGGTCTCTAGAGTCCATTACCAACATAAAGTTGCTACCTTTACGTGCTTCTTGCCCCATAATACCAAAAACCAAGCTAGAAAGGGACTTAACTCTTGGGGAAGGGCTTTTGCATAACAACTTGAAAGGCTTTCTGCATTAATGATCCATATAGAACTCAGATCTGGAGTTTCAACTCCAGATCTAATTCATGCTTCAAGATCTCATCCGTATTTCTCCAACCAAACCCTAAAACTCCATGAAAATGGAACTAGAAAGGAGAAGGCCAAGGATAACGATTCCTTACCTCCAAAATGACCTCCTGCTGAAGTATAATCCGAATCTCTTCAAGTCTCCTTGATCCAAGCTTCCTGATCTTCAAGATCCCTTCACAAATCACACCAATTTGCTTCCAATTCCTCTCATAGCGAAATTAGGGCTTCTGGATCTCAAAAGGGTACCAAAGAGGCTGAGGGTGGGTTATAATGTGCTTTATATAGGGCACAACTGTTGGGATTAGGGTTTTCTCCCTTCAGCACCAACTCGTCGAGTCCAAGGCACCGACTCGGCGAGTTGGCCACTTAAACCGGCGACAAATCCCGCTCCGACTCGGCGAGTAAGCATGCCTACTTGTCGAGTCCCTTTCCTTAATTTACACTTTAAGTCCTTGAACAATACCTCTAGAATTTGGGGTGTTACACGCTACCTATCTCATTCTAGGGGTATGCCTTAGAGACTGCCTCCCATATCCTTAACTTAGTCCCTACGAAGAAGGTTGCCAAAACACCTCACGAGATGTGGACAGGGAAAGCTCCCTTGTTGGCACATATCAAGGTTTGGGGTTGCGAGGCTTTCATAAGACGAGAGACTCACGACAAGCTCGAGCCTCGTAGTGAGCAGTGTATTTTCATCTGCTACCCGCCAAAGTCCTTTGGATATCTCTTCTATAGACCGAGTGACAATGTTGTCTTTGTTGCGAGGAGAGGGGTTTTCCAATAGCGAGAACTCATAAGACAAGGGGACACTGGGAGGAAAATCGATCTTGAAGAGCTTCAAGAGTCGAGCGATGAAGGAACCTCTAACACTGGCGCTCAACCCGAGGATGAAACTCCAGTTAAACCGATTGACGAATCCTTACCTCTTACACGTTCTAGTAGAGTTAGTGTTCCGCCCGTGTTTTATGGTTTTCATATAACAAGTGAGGGTGATACGTTTATTAGTGATAGTACACTAATAAATGTGGATGAACCTAATAGCTACAAGGAAGCCTGGCAGGCCCAAAGTCTGCAAAATGGAAATAGACTATGGATAGCGAGATTCAATCCATGTATGACAACCAAGTTTGGAATTTGGTTGACAATGCACCGGGTCGTAAGACGGTCGAGTGCAAATGGATCTTCAAGAAGAAGACCGGCATGGATGGGAAGGTACACACCTATAAGGCGCGATTGGTATTGAAGGGTTTCACTCAAACTATCGGAGTTGACTATGATGAGGCCTTCTCACCGGTTGCGAAGATAAAGTCTATTAGGGTAATGCTAGGCATTTCTGCATTTCATGACTATGAGATATGGCAAATGGATGTCAAAACCACTTTCCTTAATGGGAAGTTAGATGAGGATGTTTACATGAATCAGACAAAGGGTTTTGTCGATGTGAAGCACCCCAATAGAGTGTGTAAGCTTGAAAAATCCATTTATAGGTTGAAGCAAGCATCTCGTAGATGGAATCTTTTTTTCGACGAGAAGGTCAAAGAATTTGGTTTTTTGTGAAGCGAGGATGAATCATGTGTATATGTCAAAGCCAGTGGGAGTATAGTTAGCTTCCTCGTATTGTATGTCGATGACATACTACTCATAGGAAATGACATCCCGACACTGCAGGAAGTCAAGTCCTGGCTTGGGAAGTGTTTCGTAATGAAGGACCTCGGAGAGGCTGCCTATATTTTGGGAATAAGGATAGTGAGAAACAGAAGTAAAAGACTAATAGGACTTAGTCATAATACTTACTTGGACAAGGTACTAAAGCGTTTTAGTATGGAGAATTCTAAGAAGGGGGGTTACCAATCCAAAGTAATGCCAGGTTGAGTAAGAGTCAAAGCCTGAGTACCGAAGTCGAGATAGCAGAGATGAGCCGAGTACAATACGATTTTGGCTCAATTATGTATGTTATGACTTGTACTCGCCTTGATGTGGCCTTCGCTTTGAGCATGGTCAGCAGATATCAAGGGAACCCTGGCAAAGCACATTGGACCGCAGTTAAGAATATTCTTAAGTACCTTCAGAGGACCAAAGAATGGTTTCTAGTCCTTGATGGGAGTGATGATTTAAGGGTGCGAGGGTATATGACACCAGTTTTCAAACCGACAGGGACAACTACTGTTTGCAGTCGGGATGGGTCTTTACTCTTAATGGAGGAGCAGTGACTTGGAAAAGTTCCAAGCAAGAGACCATAGTTGATTCAGTGTGTGAATCAGAGTATATAACGGCGAGAGAAACATTAAAGGAGGCAATATGGTTGAAGAACTTCATTAGAGACCTTGGAGTTGTGCCAGCCATAAAGGAGCCCATGGAAAATTTCTGTGATAATGAAGGAGCGGTTGCCTTGACCAAGGAACCGATAGATCATGGAAGATCTCGACATATCGACAAGAAATATCATTTTATTCGACATCAGGTGGAAGAGGGACTCCTCGTAGTGAAGAGGGTATCGTCGGAAGATAACCCAAGATATCCCCTTACGAAGGGACTGACTAGGGTTAAGAACTTGCAGCACGCTAGGAGCATGGGGCTGAAGGACGATATTATTTTAGATTATATAGCTTCGAAACGTGTAATAGATAAATGTAATTGACATTCGATGATTTAATAAAGGAGTATTATTTATAATTAAAGTTATTGTCTTATGTTAATTGTTTACATATTGTTTCACTTTGCATGTTTTGAATTCCTAAATGATAAGATTATTCGAACGTTCCACAATCGCTCATACTTTGGGAGTAGGTATGAAAGAAGATTGTCATGAATTGGTTTGTAGATTGTCTAAAGTGTATTATACATAGCAAAGGTTTGCTGCAAAGTTCATGAGTGCTTATGAATAAGATTTAAGCATTGGATTAGACCCACGCTTGCTGGTATCACTTCATGGAATTTATCTCGAGTGATCACAAGACGATAATATCATATGGTCTTAAAACCAAGATATATGGTTTATTGTTTGCAAGTTGGTTGTGCATTGATAATGCGTAAACACATCAGTAACTTGATGTGATAAAACGCATTGTTGTTCATGATTTGATGAGTGAATGGTAAATGCATATAAATCGCAGTTTATATGTTCCTTTTATCCTAAGAAAGTAAAAGCGATATTTGGGCCCCTCGATGATTTGGTTTGACTTATGTGTCGAGCCCGATCAGGACTGAATTGATGTGTTCAATTAAGTTTTATGTCAGATGAATCAGAGATCGAAAAACAAACTGTTGTACAATAAGTATGACTATGTTCCATGTAATTGTCTGCACGATATCTAGAACGAAGGACTATATGATCCCTTATCTAAAGGACAAGTTACTGATAAGATCAGAGTTCGACAACGTCTTTGAGAGCTACGATTGCTAATCGGATTGTACTTACATTTGTAGTTACTAGACTTATCCAAGTGGGAGACTGTTCGATTAGTGTCTAAGCCTGTAACTATATTTGGTATGTACTTGACCCGGTTGTGCATGGTCCTTTTGGGTTGTCTTCACCAAAGCAACTTGATAGGATGATTTATGAAGAAAGAGGTTATTATGGTTTATTAATATATTATATGAATAACATAGTAAAGGAGAAATCAACTAGTTTAATTAATATTAGATAGGAATTAATTAAGAATTAATTGTGTGGCTAAAAGGCATTAATTAAATAAAGGGGACTAGAACTGTCAATTGTGTGATAGTTAAATATTGGGCTGAAAAGTTTTATGGATTAGGCATGGATGAAATTAAGGATGTTTCCATCTTAATTTCGGCCATAAGGGCCCTATTCCAGAAGGTTCCTTGGACTGCTTAAGGCCTAAGCTATCCATTAGGGTTTTTACTGAAACCCTAGCAACACAAGTATAAATAGAACCCCTAGGGCATCAGTTTTCGACCACTGGAAACCCTAGAAGAGTTCATAGCCGAAATTATGCCCTCTCCCCTCTCTCTAATATCATTCTCTTGCTTGTGTGGTGTTTGTAAGCCATTAGAGGAGTGATATTTGTGACTCTAAGCTCTAAGACAAGAAGATTCAAGCCATTATTGAAGAGGTAATCATCTAGATCTAATTTTATATGGTAATTTCGAAATATGATTGCTAGATCTAGGGTTTATAAGTCTTCGATGAATTGCATGTACAATAAAGAAACCTAGATCCAAGCTTTAAGGTTTACATAAGCACATAGGATGTTCTTTTGTATAAAACCCATCATAAAGAACGTCCAAAATGAAGTTCGTATGCAAAAATACAACCGTTTTAAGAATCCAAACTAGTATAATATTGATTTTCTTAAAACCACTAAAACCGTTTCTCTCCGTTGAGGGACTTGCACACCTCAGATGGAAAATTCGAGAACGTTTTTTGACTCAGGCTATAGTCTAATATTTAATTTCATACTCGAAATATTCTTAATAAAAATATTTATAGAAATTGAAAAATCAGTTGTTTTCAACTTAGTTAAACACGAATCTTTAAACACAATTTCCCAGAGTTCTACAACTTAAAAAATTAATCCATTTGGGTTTTTGGGAATCCTAGTAACCGAGACCATCGTTCTCCATTTTCTATAAAAATTATTTCATATCGAGATCGATGACACACAAATTGAGAAAGGTAGAAATATTTATAGAAGTACAAAAGAATTAGTTTTTAAATGTGTTTAGACCTATACATATATTTGTATATGTAAACTATTCATGAATTCCAATGAATAACACTCAATCATGTAATCATAATATATATATGTTATGTAATTAATATTATATAACAACATTAAATATATGCATACTTATATATCTGTCAGATGTCATTTCCAAATACAAATTACTAGCATATATGACAAATTGGACACTTATTATATACAAATCTCCAATTCTTTGTATATCTTACAAACTTATATACTACATTTTTTTATAAAGGAGTGCATAATTATTATGTATGCATTATTGCCTGAGAATGTCTCAAAAAATAAAAAATACCCACATGTGCGAAAACATTAAAATGTACACATCTAAAGTTATATGTCATATATGATTTTTAACGACCAAAACTCAAAGGTGTATATTAAATTTGATTTCCATTACATACAATACTTTATTTCTCTAAATAAATCACCTACTCGTATTACAAAATAATAATGTGAATATATATATATATATATATATATATATATATATATATATATATATATATATATATATAGAGAGAGAGAGAGAGAGAGAGAGGTAGGTTCATGTGGGACGACCTAATATTGTGAGACCATGAGACGCAATCCTAGCAGCTCATTTTGTAGATTAAAAAAAAGATTTTTAAAATGAAAGATGATTGAAAATTTTCGAAAAAAAATTCAAATATTATTTCGTCATTTATATTTTCCAATTTTTTTTTAAAATACCAAAAAAATAAAAATAAATAAATAAAATACCGTTTTTTACATATTCTATTAGAATATTAGAATATTTTACATATCTGACAAATGTAGTAGAATATTCTAACATTTTAAAAATCACATTATAATATTTACAGTGTAACATTCTATTAGAATATTTCATGTATTTTTTTTTTAAAAACTGTAATTTTTTTTTTAATTTTTTTAGGTAAAAAAGTGACAAAAATAACAATTAAAAAAAGAATTTTCGGATTTTTTCTTTTTATTTTGCATTTTAAAATTATATTTAAATTACGTCTCATGGTATCACAAAATTAGTATGGTCTTAAATGATTTTGAACATATATATATATATATATATATATATATATACACACACACACACACACACACACACATACACTAGCTGTGCACCCGTGCAATGCGGCGGAGAATAAATTTCAGGGAGCAGATCTTGAAAGGCGAGATGCATTCGTAAAAACATATGATAAGCACAATGTTTCTTTTGGTTTATGCATAGAAGCAAAAAATTGATTCTAAGTCTAAAAATCGGATTTTTTGGTTTCCAAGTTTAATCATATTGGTCTTTAGGTTAATTGGGGTTTTACTAAAAATGACCATTTTAGAAAAATCAATTAAAAATTTCCTATTTTTTTAGAGAAATCACTTTACATAATGGTCCACAAGTGACTTTGATGGTATATTTCCATCGTATAGATGAGGATCTAACATGTTAGTGTAAATTAGATGAAGATAGTGTTGGAATAGTGTCTAAGGCTGTAACTATATTAGGCAAGTATTTGATCCGGTTGTGCATGGTCCTTTTGGGTTGCCTTCACCATAGCAACTTGATAGGATGATTTAATAAGAGAGAGTAAATATTATTAATATATTATAGGAATAATATAATGAATAATATATTATGTTATTTGATTAATATAAGTCATAGAATTAATTAGAATTAATTTGGTGACTTAAAGAGATTAATTAAATAAAGGGCTATAAACTGTCAATTGTTTGATAGTTAAACTTTAGACTGTAAATCCATTTGGATATGCTATGGACGGATTCTAGAGGCTATAGGATAGTTAAAATCGTCCATTAGAGTTATCTAGGAATGGATTTGGATAGCCTTAAGAGAAGATTATCTGATAGGGACTTATCTGTAATCCTTAAGGAGTCTACAAGTATAAATAGACCCTATGGCTGATGGAATTCGACACCTAACCTAAAGTAAGGAACCTCTGGTCGAATTCCTTCCCTCTCCTCTCTCTTAAATCATTCTTCTTGCTATTGGTGTTTGTAAGCCATTAGAGGAGTGACATTTGTGACTCTAGAAGCTCCAAGACCTCAATGTCAACAAGGAATTCAAAGGTATGATTTTAGATCTGTTTCAATGTTGTTTTTTAACCTAATTAGTAATTAGAAGTCTTGGATTCAAAGCATGTTTATTAGAAAGCCTAGATCCGAGCATTAGGGTTTTGCATGCGCACATAGGAAAGTTCTTATGGCTAAAACCCATCAGTGGTATCAGAGCCTAGCTTGGTTTTCTTTAAATTGTTGCTTGATTAACTGAAACAAACCTGCAAAATTCGATTTTTAGGTTTCTGAGTCATGGACTCGGCGAGTTCCAAGGTGGACTCGGCGAGTAGGCCTGACTCGGCGAGTCCCCTTGTGCACTCGGCGAGTCCAGGCGTCAGGAATGGCCAGATTCGGGATTTCTTTGTAATTATCTTATCTAAACTTTCCATAAACTAATTAGATCAATGTTAATTCGTTTTTCTGATATATATATATATATATATATATATATATATATATATATATATATATATATATATAACTGCAATCTTGATCTAATTAAAGATATTTATCATATAATAAAATATTTAATTTCCTTATATGATAATTAATTAATTATTTTGATTATTTTGATAATTATCTTAAAAGAAATCTTGAATAAATCAAATATAGATAATTAGGATATTAATTGTTGATTGGAATTATTTGTTATTTGATCCTCCATGTTTTAAATGTTTAAAACTTGCCCTCAAGTTTTGAAATTTATATTTATGATTAAAAGTTTTAATTTAGACAACTTAAATTTCAAAACCCTAGATTTTAAAAGGTTTAAAATACAACCCTATACTAATATGATATTACTAGTATAATATATATATATATATATATATATGTATAACTAAATGCTAGTCTTACCGTTAGTAGGCCTCATTCACGAAGCCGATCTATAAGGTGGGTATAAGGTTGCGGCCTATAAAATGGCGCTTAATGGGTGTACACTCACACCCACCGCTTGCTTGATTGGTGGAGGGTCGTTAGCCGAACGGGTAGGATAGGGCAACCTCATTAAAAGTATAATAAGAAATATAAAGTAACTACACATATTTTAAAATTCCCAATCTTAGTTACTTTAGGAAAAGTGAATTGATGCAATCACATGAAATTACACTTTGCACCTTGCTAAGAAGTTAGTGGAGCGTGTGTGGTTTACCGGCACACTAATTGGTTCTAAGCGAAGGTGGCAAAGGGTGATTCATTGTATATCATAGTTCGATGGAGTGTGTGTGGTTTACCGGCACATCGAATAGGTGATTGTTACAATGAAGGCACCATGTGAATTTGCATGGTTATTCACACCCGCTTTGTGATCCTCGGCATCCCAGTCACAAACTAGAGGGGCATATCGAGATTTAAACATGCCATTGAATAGTTTCAATGAGTCTCATCCGAACCTAGGAATTCTCAAAAACACTTAGGACTAATGGTTTAGGTTTTTGTGATGGAGAATTAGTGAATCGTCATTCACTTACCTTCAATTTATTTGCATGTTAGATTACGGCATCCCTTTTCTAATATGCAAATGTCATTGTTGGATCCTAGCCCTAATTTTTCTTATTGGGTGATAATTAGGGATTCATATTCTAATCTATCTTTGTCCTTTTCTAATTATAGATATCGAACGCAAACCACGCTGCTGCTAGTTCTTTCACGTTGATGAGCCTTTGCCAAAAGGTCACTTTCGATGGAACGAACTTTGGCGAATGGATAAGATACATTTGCACCATTGCTCGCTATGAGGACAAGGAGTATGTCCTTGATGAGAAGCTCGAGAAAATCAACACCGAAATCGCTACTCCAGCCAAAATCACCGCTTTTGAAACTCATGAGCGAGATGCAACGAAGGTACATTGCATCATGATTGCTACCATGAACTCCGAATTCCAAAAGTCCTACGAGGACATGTACCCGTACGAGATGCACCAAGACTTATTGGAGAGGTACCACCAAAACACGAGACAAGAGCGGTATGAGATTTTCACTAACATGATTTCCGCGAAGATGGGTCATGGAGAATCTCTTACCGTGCACTTGCAAAAGATGCAAAGGTATGTCGACCGCCTTCGCAAGTTAAATGTTGACTTCGGGGAAGACTTGGCGATCGACATGGTGCTTCACTCTTTGCCTCCGATGTACAACCAGTTCAGGATGACCTACCACATGAACAAAGAGGAGGTCACCCTAAGCAAACTCCAAGGTCTCTTGAGAGTCGCTGAGAGCAACTTCAAGGAGAAGTCTGTTGCACCTACTCCCAATCCGCCCGATGCTCCTGTCTTGGCTATTGGTCAAGGAAAGGGAAAGAAGAGGAAAGCTTCATCGAAGAACCATCGCAAGGTGAAGGCCCGAGATGGTGCCTCTTCTAGTGGGACCAAAGTTGATCCCGCTAAGCCCTGTCCTAACCCGAAGGAGGCAGAGTGCCACCACTGCCACAAGATAGGACATTGGAAGAGAAGCTGCCCAGAGTACCTGCAAGCAATCAAAGAAGGAAAGATCAAGCCATCTTTCGCAGGTATATACGCAATTAAATCTAACAATTCTAATCATGCTATTTCTTGGGTCCTTGATACCGGTTGTGGTTATCACATTTGTTCTAATGTGCAGGGACTAAGAAGAAGTAGGGATGTGGAGCAAGGAAGGATCAATCTAATCATGGGGAACAGAAGATCGTCGCCTGTAACCAAGATTGGAGTGTATTCTTTAGTGCTTAGGAATAGTTTGTGTTTAGATTTGAACAATTGTTGCTATTCGCCAGAAATGGCTAGAAACATCATTTCATTTCATGGTTTATATAGACAAGGATTTAGATTTTCTTTTAATAATGAGAATGGTTCTATTTTAGCTTATCTAAATGGTGTCTTTTACTTTGAAGCTATACCATGTAATGGAATATATGAAACTGTTATGATTGTTGATAACTTAGGAAATGATGTTTTGAATATTGATTCTTCCACTAGTATGGATAAAGCATCCTTGTGGCATTGTCGTCTTGGACATGTCAACAAGAAACGCATAGCCCAACTCCAAAAGGATGGAGTGTTGGAATCATTCGACCTTAGGGAAGATGACACATGCGAGTCTTGTTTACTTGGGAAGATGACTAAATCACCCTTCACGAGTACATGTGAAAGGGGCGAAGGTCTATTGGACCTAATACATACCGATGTATGTGGACCATTTAGATCAACCACGAAGGATGGAAACCGCTTCTACGTGACTTTTACCGATGACTATAGTAGATATGGGTATGTCTACTTAATCAAGCAAAAGTCAGAAACCTTTGAAAAGTTCAAAGAGTTCAAGAATGAAGTGGAGAATCAATTGGGCAGGAAAATCAAGATGCTTCGATCCGATCGAGGAGGAGAGTACCTAAGTCTTGAATTCCACGATTATCTCAAGGAGTGTGGAATAGTTTCGCAATTGACGCCTCCTAGGACACCGCAGTTGAATGGTGTGGCAGAAAGGCGTAATCGAACCTTATTGGATATGGTTCGCTCTATGATGAGTCGTGCTTCACTACCTATCTCTTTTTGGGGGTATGCCTTAGAGACTGCCGCCCATATCCTTAACCGAGTCCCTACCAAGAAGGTTGCCAAAACACCTCACGAGATGTGGACAGGGAAAGCTCCCTCGTTGGCACATATCAAGGTTTGGGGTTGCGAGGCTTTCGTAAGACGAGATACTCACGACAAGCTTGAACCTCGAAGTGAGCGATGTATTTTCATCGGCTACCCGCAGACATCCTTTGGATATCTCTTCTATAGACTGAAGGACAATGTGGTCTTCGTTGCGAGGAGAGGAGTTTTCCGAGAGCGAGAACTCATAAGCCAAGGAGACAGTGGGAGGCAAATCGAACTTGAAGAGATTCAAGAATCGATAGATGAAGGAACCTCTACCGCTGGCACTCAAACCGAGGAGGAAACTCCGGTTGAACCGATTGACGAAACCTTACCTCTTAGACGTTCCGATAGAGTTAGAGTTCTACCCCAGTTTTATGGTCTTCATATTACTACCGAAGGGGACACGTATATTAGTGATAGTACACTAATAAATCGTGATGAACCTAATAGCTATAAGGAAGCCATGGCAGGCCCGGAGTCTGCGAAATGGAAAGAGGCAATGGATAGCGAGATCCAATCCATGTATGATAACCAAGTTTGGAATTTGGTTGACCATGTGCCCTGATGTAAGACCGTTGGGTGCAAATGGATCTTCAAGAAGAAGACCGACGTGGATGGAAACGTGCACACATATAAAGCGCGATTGGTTGCGAAGGGCTTTACTCAAACCCCTGGAGTTGACTATGATGAGACCTTCTCACCAGTTGCGAAGATTAAATCTATTAGAGTGATGCTAGCTATTGCCGCATTTCATGATTATGAGATTTGGCAAATGGATGTCAAGACCGCTTTCCTTAACAGGAAGTTGGCTGAGGATGTTTACATGGCTCAGCCCGAGGGGTTTGTGGATCCGAAGCATCCGAATAGAGTGTGTAAGCTTGAGAAGTCCATTTATGGACTTAAGCAAGCATCTCGCAGATGGAATCTTTGCTTCGATAAGAAAGTCAAAGAGTTTGGATTTGTACGAAGCGAAGACGAGTCTTGTGTATATGTCAAAGCCAGTGGGAGTATAGTAAGCTTCCTTGTTCTATATGTCGATGACATATTACTCATAGGAAACGACATCCCGATTCTGCAGGAAGTTAAGTCCTGGCTCGGGAAGTGCTTCGCTATGAAGGACCTCGGAGAGGCTTCTTACATTTTGGGAATAAGGATAGTGAGAGAAAGAAGTAAGAGACTAATTGGACTTAGTCAGAACACTTACTTAGAGAAGGTACTAAAACGTTTTAGGATGGAAAACTCAAAGAAGGGAGAATTACCGATACAAAGCAATGCCAAGTTGAGTAAGACTCAAAGTCCGAGTACCGAAGCTGAGATAGCAGAAATGAGCCGAGTACCATACGCTTCCGCAGTTGGCTCAATCATGTACGCTATGACTTGTACTCGCCCTGATGTAGCCTTCGCTTTGAGCATGGTTAGCAGATATCAAGGGAATCCTGGCAAAGCACATTGGATTGCGGTGAAGAATATCCTTAAGTACCTTCGTAGGACGAAGGAATGGTTCTTAGTCCTCGGAGGGAGTGATGACTTGAAGGTGCGAGGGTATAGTGACGCCAGTTTTCAGACCGACAGGGACAATTACCGTTCGCAGTCGGGCTGGGTCTTTACCCTAAATGGAGGATCAGTGACATGGAAGAGTTCCAAGCAGGAAACCGTAGATGATTCAACGTGCGAATCAGAGTACATTGCAGCGAGCGAAGCGTCGAAGGAGGCGATATGGCTAAAGAACTTCATCGGTGATCTTGGAGTCGTACCTGCCATAAAGGAGCCAATGGAGATTTTCTGTGATAACGAAGGTGCGGTTGCCTTAACCAAGGAACCGAGGGATCATGGTAGATCAAGACATATCGACAGAAAATATCACTTCATTAGACATCGTATAGAAGAAGGACAACTCGTAGTGAAGAGGATATCATCAGAAGATAACCCAGCAGATCCGCTTACGAAGGGACTGGGTAGGGTTAAGCACTTACAGCACGCTAGGAGTATTGGGCTGAAGGATGATATTAGCATAGACTAGATAGTATTAGAAACGTGTAATAGATAAATGTAATTAACATTTGATGATTAAATAAAGGAGTTTTATTTATAAGTAATGTTACTGTCTTATGTTAATTGTTTAACTATTGTTTCACTTTGCATGTTTTGACTTCCAGAATAATTGAAATTATTAGGAATAATAGAATTGTTCAAATCGTCCACAATCGTTCATATGTTGGAAGTAGATATGAATGAAGATTGTCATGAATTGGTGTGTATATTGTCTAAATGGTGTTAGACATAGCAAAGGGTTGCTGCAACGTTCATGAGTGCTTATGAACTAGTTTTGAGCATTGGAACAAACCCGTGCTTGCTGGAATCACCTTATGGAATAAGATATAAAAGGGTGATCGCAAGACGATAATATCATATAGTCTTAAAACCTAGATATATGGTTTGTTATTTGTTAATTGGTTGTACATTGATAATGCGAAAACGCATCAGTAAATCGGTGTTATAAAACGCATTGTTGTGTATAGTTGGTTAATGAATAAGTAAATGCATATAAGTCGAAGTTTATCTGTAACTTTTATCTAAGAAGGTAAAAGCGATATCTCGACCGCTCGATGATTTGATTTGACTTATGTGTCGGGCCCGGTCAGAACTGAATTGATGTGTTCGATTAAGTTCTATGTCAAATAAATCAGAGATCGAGAAACCTAAATGCTTGACTAACCATTCCATAGGATTGTCAGCATGATATCTAACAGAGGACTGTACGATCCCTTATCTAAAGGACAAGATTGATTAGATCAGAGTTTGACAGCGTCTTTGAGAGCTACGATTGCAAACCGAATTGTACTTGTATAGTTACTAGACTTATCCAAGTGGGAGACTGTTGGAATAGTGTCTAAGGCTGTAACTATATTAGGCAAGTATTTGATCCGGTTGTGCATGGTCCTTTTGGGTTGCCTTCACCATAGCAACTTGATAGGATGATTTAATAAGAGAGAGTAAATATTATTAATATATTATAGGAATAATATAATGAATAATATATTATGTTATTTGATTAATATAAGTCATAGAATTAATTTGGTGACTTAAAGAGATTAATTAAATAAAGGGGTATAAACTGTCAATTGTTTGATAGTTAAACTTTAGATTGTAAATCCATTTGGATATGTTATGGACGGATTCTAGAGGCTATAGGATAGTTAAAATCGTCCATTAGAGTTATCTAGGAATGGATTTGGATAGCCTTAAGAGAAGATTATCTGATAGGGACTTATCTGTAATCCTTAAGGAGTCTACAAGTATAAATAGACCCTATGGTTGATGGAATTCGACACCTAACCTAAAGTAAGGAACCTCTGGTCGAATTCCTTCCCTCTCCTCTCTCTTAAATCATTCTTCTTGCTATTGGTGTTTGTAAGCCATTAGAGGAGTGACATTTGTGACTCTAGAAGCTCCAAGACCTCAATGTCAACAAGGAATTCAAAGGTATGATTCTAGATCTGTTTCAATGTTGTTATTTAACCTAATTAGTAATTAGAAGTCTTGGATTCAAAGCATGTTTATTAGAAAGCCTAGATCCGAGCATTAGGGTTTTGCATGCGCACATAGGAAAGTTCTTATGGCTAAAACCCATCAGATAGAGGGGCTGGACCAATATATACATATCTAGTGAAAAAAATCCAAACAACAAATGCACTATATCTAATTTAAGCGAATATAAAAAACAAACAAAGATACTTAAGTCGTTCACTATCTAACAATCACAATATCCAGGATTGCATTCAATTTTTACACAACAGAACGTATGTGTTACTGTCTTATATCTTACACATCCGCTTTCTTCATACATTGCTTCAATGCACACCAAATAATAAGGCTCTGCTAGTCGCGCACCCGCGAGAAATTTGTTACTTGAAGCCATGTCCTAAGATCACGATAAAAACAAGCTATGTTTGTTCCATGTTTGTGTTAGGAAAGATAAAATTATTATTATATGGCTAATTGATATTAAGACTTCTTTCAAAAATAATATCTTACAACAACAACCTACTCGACAAAATTAGTTTATGAAGTTCCAATGTTATTTATTTATTTATTTTTTGAATCGGCAAATAGAGGGTAACCCGACCCGATGGATCAGGAATGTCTGGCGGGCCACCAGAGGGGCACCACTCACCACCAAAGGGAACGAAGAATCGAACCCACGCCAATCCAGGGAAAATCCCCCGAATGTGCTCAGCCAGGAGTAGAACTCTTGACCTCACCCACTAAGGCCTATGAAGTTCCAATGTTATTTTGTGAACCGTTATGATGCATGTGTCATATATACGTCCATGGTTAATTAGATTTGGTTGTTGGACAGTTATAAGAGCACTAAATATTTAATGTAGACAATCAAAAGGGTTTGTATGTAAAAATAGACGGTGTTCTGATATGATATTCATTTATTAAGACATAAAATCATACAACAGATACAACCTCATATATTTTATTTTATATTATAATAATGAATCGGATATGAAGGTTTGCATACCTACCACAACACACGAATAACATGCCTAATAATAATGGCTTCTATAGAGAAAAGGCTCAAGAGCAAAAAAGCAATCGGTGCTCAAGTTGAAATCGTGTCTTTTAACACATAAAGTTCTTAGTAAGTAGTTTAATCAATCAATAAAGGATTAACCTTCGAAAAAAACGCAAAAGCGTTCATAAAGTAGAGTATTAAGTTGTTAACCATCCAAGAAAAAAACATATTTTTTAATGGAGCACACACTTCTAAGTTCCAAAGCATGTCATTCTCCACTTGTTATATATAAACATCCCGAATTGTGAAAATGGGATATGTGCGTACTTGAATGTTTATGGGGTTCTTTTGTTGATGAAGTGAGCTACTTCTTCCTTCACATAAACTTCCTTTAAATATGAAACCTCACATTAACTAACAAAATGTGTACGTGATATATTAACATTTTATTCAAAATTTATAAGTGTACTTAAAAAGTTAAATTCAATATCATGGGAGGTTGCATACCAAACAAAAACATATATGTGGACATTTAGGTTGGGATGATGTAGAACGTTGTATAGAATTTTGAGAGTTGCAGGCAGATGAGTTCAATGGGTCATGAATCGTATTTATAGAGGAGACCATAAGGTATAGTCATTTAATAAAATACCATAGTTACATTTGGATATAGGAGGAAATTGTGATCAACATATGGTAAGTTGGTAATTGACAATTAATGGAGTGTTTTTTTACAAGGTTAGTAATGAATTCTTTAGCAAAAAGAATTGGTACATTAAGTTTCCTGTTATGTATCATTTAATAGTTGGGATTTTTTTCTCAAAATTGGTAATCACTCGTTAATCGAATTTATTTGATAAGGCTAACATCGATGAGTTGTATTTGCATTAGGAAGTTGTATATTAAGCAGAAATAAATGTACCTCTTAAAATTCAAGAAATGTTTAATATGCTTTATATAATAGTAAATATATATATATATATATATATATATATATATATATATATATAGGAGTATGATCAAATGAGAACATCTAAAAGGTTGAGAACGCGAGAACAAATCTAGACCATTTAAATATCTAAATCTAAGGCTAATTTCAAATGGGTCATTTATGTAAAAATCTTAAACTACTTGCATTAAAGTATAAATTCAAAATTGTGATAAGGATATAACAGTAATTTCTACTTTAGTTGATTCCTAAAATTTCTCTCTCATCTATTTCCTTTCATTTTGTCGTCTCTTTCTTCCTTCCGTGTATACCTAAGCTTCATCAACAAAAACGCATCCATCAACCACACGTGACCAGGATCAGTTCATCATCATCATCATCTCACGTTGCAACCACTATCAAGCCTCCTCCCTGGTCTAAACATTGTTGTTTACACTTTTGGTTCCCTCTTTGAATCTTAATCGATTCCAACTACAATAGGGTTCCCTTTTCTCTTAAAAATGCAAAAAGAAGGGAGAGCACGAAGTGGATTCAGAGACAGTTCGAGAAGGGGGATGGTGTAGCAGCGGTTTTAGAGTCGATTTTGGTTGTGGCGTGCGATATTGGGTGGCCCAACGAGCCGATGGTAGCCCTAGTGGTCGGAAGCTGTGATTATTATTCTGGTACGTACTGTTATTTTTTTCGTGTTCGTGTTTCAATTTTCCAGATATTCTTTTGATTTTAATGTTTCGTTTTTCTTATATTATTTTGATTATCATCTTTATGTAAAAAGGGAAGCAAAGATGTTTAGAAATCTAAATAGACAAAATAAATTGAAATGTAAATTTTATTGGTGGGTTTAATCAAAACAAAGATCCAAAATAAATTTGTTTTCGTTTCTTTTTATTATGAATACCTGCAACCAAGTTAGTGTAGGGGAAGAAGGAAAGTTAAAGAGGAAACCTTTTCATGTGTTAATTTGTTTTGGGTCTTAAAGACTGCAAATAGAATAAAGTAAGGTCCTCACACAAAATTCAAGATATTTGTTTTTTTACACTTATTTTATAGTTTTTAGTCAAAATTTTGTTTGCTTATTAATTATATTTGATGATTTCAATATTTAGAATTCGCTAAAAGTGAATCCATTTACTGTAGGGTGGTTTTACATCTTATAATTGTTTAATAAAAAAACAATGTTTGGTTGTGTTCGTTATAATCATTTATGATTATAAATATTGTTGTCCATATGATTAGAAGACACCGATAATAATAATTTATGATTATAACTATTGGCAACACGATGAGAGGAACAATTATAATCGTTTATGATTATAACAACATATGATTTGCTACTAATCATTCATTTTATCATTTTATTGTATTTACATGGTATTGTCAATTTGTAGATATTGATCAACGGAAAATGAATGTTGGAATTTTTTTAGGTATCACTACTACTCGTTACACAAGCTCGCGAGCCATTTGATTCAAACAGAAGAATGAGGTTGCGACCGATTCAAGAAAATGGTTGATACAGTGATGAATTTTGTAATTTTTTCCATTGAGGTGGTTTAATCGTTTTTGAATATAATCATGTATAAATGTAAGAAATTAGTCTTGACATATTCTTTTATGAATATAAATGTATAAACTCAATCTTTGGAAAATCTATTTATCAATATAATAGTGTTTAATAATGAATTATTAATGTATTGATTTTTTTTTATTTGCTAGTATATTCATTTACGATTATTAGTTTTTTTTATTCATTTATAAATGAATTTTTTTATCTCTAAATTATGGTTTATTCATTTAGGATTACAATTGTATATTTTTATAATTACATATGTGCTTTATTCATACATGATTGAAAATATTCTGATGATTTATAAACTAAAAAAATCTATTTTTTTTATTTGAGTGAAAAATAAATACAAATTATTTTTATCATCCATTAATAAGAAAATGAAAAAAATGGTTAATCTTTTCTTTTAGGTAAATGTAATCAATATCTCTAAATTTTAGGAAATTAAGATTTAAATTTAATTTGTTTTAATTTAATTAAATATACAATTACTAATATACCTTTATAAAATGATTGGTCCAGAAGTGTTTTCACCTTCTCAACCTTTTTAGTCTTCTCAACCATTTTGGTGGTCTCATAATGGTTGTTGAAAAATCTTAACAAGAGAAATTCAACGAAATACAAACTAATACACATAATACTGAGAACCTTTGCTTCAATTTTCACCAAAGAAAGCACATAATACATAAAGTAAATCAAAAATCAAATCAATCAATATGATGTAAAAATTAACAGCTAAGGTAGAGGTTGCTTCCAAGTTTCATCTTTATACAAAATCTCACTCAAAACACTCCTACTTTCTTCCTTCTTTTCTACATCGATTCACTGCCAACATTTAATACAAAAGAAAAAAAAAATCATCACTCCTGCATTCCTTCTTCATGCTTCGTAACCTATCAAGAACACTCCCCACTAGAGTTGTTGTTTACCTGTGAAATCAAGAAGATAACACCCTTTTTCACCATTTCCCTTGCTGATGATCGAAAACAAAGCCAAAAGCCTTCTTTCTTCTTTAATTTTCTGCCAAGAACACTTGTCCTCGTGTATTCATACAAACCAGAAGAACATCAGATCTCCCTTCGTTCTTCCTTCTTCCTCCCCTGTCAAAAATCAAACGCGAACATCCTTTTTTTCCTCCATTGATTTTTATAAAAAAGAAAAAAAGAAAAAAGAAGAAGAAGAAGAAGAAGAAGAAAGAACAAGGGAACTGCTGAAGCAGCCCCGTCCACTCACCTGCAACCATCGGAGCTAACGCAAGCAGCCAAGGAGCTGCTTGAGCAGCCCTCGTGGCACCCACCGAGACAACCAACAGCACCGCTGCTTCTGTTGCCTCTTCCTTCGCAACCCCTTTGCCACACCAAACCCTCAATCTGAAAACTCCTGAATCGCTTTCCCTTTTCGCCCCTCGCTCTCTCTCTCTCTCTCTCTCTCTCTCTCTCTCTCTCTTCTTCCCATCGACGAACAACCTGCGAGGACCTCGTCTTCGTCACTGCGGCTGCTCGCGACGCCTCACCGGACCCCCATCGGACCCTTCCCTCCTTCGCACCTCAAAGCCAGACGAGGACAAAAGTAGCCTCGCTGCTTCTCCCCATCTTCTTTCTTCGCCTCGTCGACCCCCGGAGATGATATCTTCTCGCCTGCGAGCCTTCGTGCTTCATTCTCCCCATTTTCGTTCGTCTAACTTCGTGTTTTCTCTCACCGCTTCGTCTGTTCGTATTTCTCTATTTCCTTTCCCCGATCAGACAATGAACACGGGACGTAAAAAACCTTAATTTCATTAAGTTTGGACCATTAAACACAATCAGTCCCTCCATGAGATTTCTTCACATAAAAGACCTAAATCATTTTGTGTTTATAAAATGAACAATATACACCCTCAGTTGGACCATCTATACAAAATGAGTCCATTTCCAAAACTTTGGTGAATTTTAAACAAAACAGCCCCTCCCATGAAGATTTCTTAACAAAATCAGTCCAAGTCTCAAACTTTAATTCCACTTAAACCATTTCAATCCCTCCCTTGAATTATTTTAACCAAAGTAGTCCTATTTTGGTTAACTCAATTACCAAGAGCCCCCAATAGTTTAAATTGTTACGAAATGGTCCCAAACATATTTCAAAGTTCAAGAAACGTGATTTTGCGGTTTCTCACGTCAAGCTTCTAAAAAAAAACGACTTCGTACAAATCGAACTCATGCTTCAACCTTTTTAATATTTTTAATTATTTCGGGGGGGGGGGGGGGGGATACATGTGCCTATATACTTCGTTTATACAAAAAAAATTATCCTTTTATGTAAAAATACAATAATCCTAGTTTATAATATTGTTATTTAACAATGTAACATATCGTTACAAATAAACTAGTATAAACTTTTTGTATACGTATTGTGGTTATTTTATCGTGAATTAACTAGTCCACACAAGAAATGCTACATGATACAAAAATATATGATTTTTATGTGACATTGTATATTGTAACAAGCACGTTATAAAACTTTGTAGTATTTCAATGGTTCAAGCTATTACTATTCATGTATATTTATTTGTTTAAATACATAAAGCTTATACATGTATACATGTTCATTATTTTGAAACATACATCTTTATAAAAACGAGTACATTACACTTTTACATTCATACCAAGCATACTCGGATTTTATAAACTTTATACAATGAAATTCATTATGCCTAGTGACTTAATCACAATTAAGTTAGGGCTGAGAGCTATTCACATACTTTGGTTAACGACTTTTTAGTGAGACTATATTCATTAGCTGAGTCTAAACACTTAACATACCTACACCACTATAACCATTAATCTTCGGAGCGAGATACATATGTATAGATCTATACAGGGTTGACATCCCCACCTGCGGTTGGTAGCTACAACCTCGACTGATCAATCGAAACGGGTGATAAGTGTCTACAATTGTTACTACAACATCCAATGAAGCGTTGTAGGGGGTACATTTAGGAACATAGCTTAGTTATAGGACTCACTATAAACATTAAGTGAGATTTCTCTCTCTCTCTCACTACAAAGCATGTGCTTGGTTGCTTTCAAACTATTTTAAGTATGAAATTACTTATGTAACAGTATAATTTGGTTTTCAAGGATATTCAAAGATTCATTACAAACATAGTTTTAAGTATGGATTTACTTATACTGTAACAACCAAAAATTTGAGCCAATTTAAAATATTTTATTTCATTTAAAACCCATTAAGTTCATACATCTTATTTTCAAAATAGTTTAAACATCATAGTATCCCCTTGAACCATATCACATGAATCATAAAACATGAGGAGCAGTACGATCACGCCTTCGCCTTGCCATAATCTCCTGAAGTACCTGAAACAATACACTAAATTGTAAGCCCGAAAGCTTAGTGGGTTACCCCCAAAACACCAACCACATATAACCATAATCATAACATATTGTATCACAATACAAAACAGCCATGCCTCTCAAGTCTGCAACGTGATTGGTCCACCCTCAACAGGCCTTCAGTTCACCTGGTCCACTCTCTGAGTCTACAATATGACTGGACCGCCCGCACCGGGCCTTCAGTCTATCTAGATCTATCCGAGCCTTTGGTATGACTGGACCGCCATACGGGCCTACAATCTATCCAGACCGTTCGTAGGGTATGTTGGCCTTCAGCACAAAGCAGGACCGCCTCAACCCAAACATCAAGCAAATAACCATGTGTACATATAACAGGAAATCACATAACAGTCCATAGGCAAACAAATCGATCTAGCAGATCATAAAGCATAGCATCATCCTTACCAGGATATCGACCTAACCGGTCACTAACATAGCATCATCCTATATACCAGGATACCGACCTAAACCAGGTCACTAACATACCATCATCCTATATACCAGGATACCGACCTAAACCAGGTCAATGACATAACATCATCCTATATACCAGGATACCGACCTAAACTAGGTCACTGACATAATACTGTCCCAATTACCAGGACGCCGACCTAACAGATCAATAAGCACATCAACAGTATGAGTACAAATATCAGATATAACTATCTCACAGATCATCGATCATAGCAATCTCTCATGACCAAGTCACCCCGTCGACTCGCCGAGTTCCCTTACCCAGAAAACTCTAATGACACAACTTAACTCGCTGAGTTGCCCCAAGATGCGCCGAGTCCAACGATCTCTGAGTCCCATCCTGTCCAACTCACTGAGTCACCAACCGAATCACTAATCCAAGGCTTTAACCAAAAGAGGTTGGGGTTCTGCAACCTGACTCGCCGAGTCCAAGGCAATCTTCAACAGACTCGCCGAGTTGTTCTTCCAAATCGTCGAGTCCATGCACGTGTTCATACAACTCGTCGAGTACATCCATGTGACTCGCCGAGTCTCTCCAGTTCTCAATCCATTTAGAGGCTTTTCGAGCAATGTTGAGGCTACAATCCGTAGATCCACCCTTCTACAATCTATCCCTCACAAAAAGTTGCAAACTTTACGTGAAACCAAAGAGATATAGGCCCAAAACACACTAGGGCTTGGGTTTTAGACAAAAGGGCTTCACCAACAATTCAATAACTGATGCTTTATGACTTTTTGGACCAATACAAGTCTAGATCTGAAGTAGCAACCTCAGATCTGGACTCCAAACCCGAAGTGGATCTCAATCATACCAAAAATGGCCCCAAATCTCATTCAAGAATAAATCTAGAAGCAACGAAGGAAAGGTATCAGCTCATTACCTCCAAGATGTGCCCAAAACTGTAGTAGATTCTGGATCTACACTACTTTCTTGGCATTACTTTGTATCGGTAATTCTCGGACTTTGAGTCTTACTCAACTTGGCATTACTTTGTATCGGTAATTCTCCCTTCTTCGAGTTTTCCATACTAAAACGTTTTAGTACCTTCTCTAAGTAAGTGTTCTGACTAAGTTCTATTAGTCTCTTACTTCTCTCTCTCTCTTACTATCCTTATTCCCAAAATATAGGAAGCCTCTCCAAGGTCCTTCATAGCGAAGCACTTCCCGAGCCAGGACTTAACCTCCTGCAGAGTCAGGATGTCGTTTCCTATGAGTAGTATGTCATCGACATACAAAATGAGAAAGCTAACTATGCTCCCACTGGCTTTGACATATACACATGATTCATCTTCGCTTCGTACAAATCCAAACTCTTTGACTTTCTCATCGAAGCAAAGATTCCATCTGCAAGATGCTTGCTTAAGTCCATAAATGGACTTCTCAAGCTTACACACTCTATTCGGATGCTTTGGATCCACAAACCCCTCTGGTTGAGCCATGTAAACATCCTCAGCCAACTTTCCGTTAAGGAAAGCGGTCTTGACATCCATTTTCCAAATCTCATAATCATGAAATGCGGCAATAGCTAGCATCACTCTAATAGACTTTATCTTCGCAACTGGTGAGAAGGTCTCATCATAGTCAACTCCGGGAGTTTGAGTAAAGCCCTTCGCGACCAATCGCGCTTTATATGTGTGTGCGTTTCCATCCACGTCGGTCTTCTTCCTGAAGATCCATTTGCACCCAACGGTCTTACGTTCGGGCACATTATCAACCAAATTCCAAATTTGGGTATCATACATGGATTGGATCTCGCTATCCATTGCCTCTTTCCATTTCGCAGACTCCGGGCCTGCCATGGCTTCCTTATAGCTATTAGGTTCATCAAGGTTTATTAGTGTACCATCACTAATATACGTGTCCCCTTCGGTAGTAATATGAAAACCATAAAACTGGGGTTAAACTCTAACTCTTTCGGAACGTCTAAGAGGTAAGGACTCGTCAATCGGTTCAACCGGAGTTTCCTCCTCGGGTTGAGTGCTAGCGGTAGAGGTTCCTTCATCTATCGATTCTTGAATCTCTTCAAGCTCGATTTGCCTCCCACTGTCTCCTTGGCTTATGAGTTCTCGCTCTCGGAAAACTCCTCTCCTCGCAACGAAGACAACATTGTCCTTCGGTCTATAGAAGAGATATCCAAAGGATTTCTGCGGGTAGCCGATGAAAATACATCGCTCACTACGAGGTTCGAGCTTGTCGTGAGTATCTCGTCTTACGAAAGCCTTGCAACCCCAAACCTTGATATGTGCCAACGAGGGAGCTTTCCCTGTCCACATCTCGTGAGGTGTTTTGGCAACCTTCTTAGTAGGGACTCGGTTAAGGATATGGGCGGCAGTCTCTAAGGCATACCCCCAAAAAGAGATTGATAGTGAAGCACGACTCATCATAGAGCGAACCATGTCCAACAAGGTTCGATTATGCCTTTCTGCCACACCATTCAATTGTGGTGTCCTAGGTGGCGTCAATTGTGAAATTATTCCACACTCCTTGAGATAATCGTGGAACTCAAGACTTAGGTACTCTCCTCCTCGATCGGATCGAAGCATCTTGATTTTCCTACCCAATTGATTCTCCACTTCATTCTTGAACTCTTTGAACTTTTCAAAAGTTTCTGACTTTTGCTTGATTAAGTACATATACCCATATCTACTATAGTCATCGGTAAAAGTCACATAGAAGCGGTTCCCATCCTTCGTGGTTGATCTAAACGGTCCACATACATCGGTATGTATTAGGTCCAATAGACCCTCACCCCTTTCACACGTACTTCTGAAGGGTGACTTAGTCATCTTTCCAAGTAAACAAGATTCGCATGTGTCATCTTCCCTAAGGTCGAATGACTCCAACACTCCATCCTTTTGGAGTTGGGCTATGCGCTTCTTGTTGACATGTCCAAGACGACAATGCCACAAGGATGCTCTATCGATACTATTGGAAGAATCCATGCATAAAACATCATTTCCTAAGTTATCTACAATCATATCGGTTTCATAAATTCCATTACATGGTATAGCTTCAAAATAAAATACACCATTTAGATAAGCCAAAATAGAACCATTCTCATTATTAAAAGAAAATCTAAAACCTTGTCTAAACAAACCATGAAATGAAATGATGTTTCTAGCCATTTCTGGCGAATAGCAACAATTGTTCAAATCTAAAGATAAACCATTCCTAAGCACTAAAGAATACACTCCAATCTTGGTCACAGACGACGATCTTCTGTTCCCCATGATTAGATTTATTCTTCCATGCTCCACGTCTCTATTTCTTCTTAGTCCCTGCACATTAGAACAAATGTGGTAACCACAATGGGTATCAAGAACCCAAGAAATAGCATGAGATAAATCGTTAGATTTAATTGTGTATATACCTGCGAAAGACGACTTGATCTTTCCTTCCTTGATGGCTTGCAGGTACTCTGGGCAGCTTCTCTTCCAATGTCCTATCTTGTGGCAGTGGTGGCACTCTGCCTCCTTTGGGTTAGGGCAGGGTTTAGCAGGATCAACTTTGGTCCCACTAGAAGAGGCACCATCTCGGGACTCAACCTTGCGATGGTTCTTAGATGAAGCCTTCCTCTTCTTTCCCCTTCCTTGTCCAATAGCCAAAACAGGAGCAACGGGTGGATTAGGAGTTGGTGCAACAAACTTGTCCTTGAAGTTGCTTTCAGCGACCCTCAAGAGACCTTGGAGCTTGCCTAGGGTGACCTCTTCTTTGTTCATGTGGTAGGTCATCCTAAATTGATTGTAACTTGGAGGCAAAGGGTGAAGCACCATGTCGATCGCCAAGTCTTCCCCAAAGTCAACATTCAACTTGCGAAGACGGTCGACATACCTTTGCATCTTTTGCAGGTGCACGGTAAGAGACTCTGCATGACCCATTTTAGCGGTAATCATGTTAGTGAAAATCTCATAACGCTCTTGTCTCGCGTTTTGGTGGTATCTCTCCAACAAGTCTTGGTGCATCTCGTACGGGTACATGTCCTTATAGGACTTTTGGAATTCGGATTTCATAGTGGTTATCATGATGCAATGTACCTTCGTTGCATCACGCTCGTGAGTTTCAAAAGCGGTCATTTCAGCCGGAGTAGCGATTTCAGGGTTGATTTTCTCGAGCTTCTCATCGAGGACATACTCCTTGTCCTCATAGCGAGCAATAGTGCGAATGTATCTTATCCATTCGCTAAAGTTTGTCCCATCGAAAGTGACATTTTGACAAAGGCTCATCAATGTGAATGAACTTGCAGCAGCGTTGTTTGCGTTCGACATCTACAAATAGAAAGGACAAAGATAGATTAGAATATAAATCCCTAATTATCACCAAATAAGAAAATTAGGGCTAGGATCCAACAACAATATTTACATATTAGAAAAGGGATGCCGTAATCTAACATGCAAACAATTTGAAGGTAAGTGAATGACGATTCACTAATTCTCCACCATGAAAACCTAACTTCAAGTTCTAAATGTATTTGAGAATTCCTAGGTTTAGATGAGATTCATTGAAACATTTCAATGGCATGTTTAAATCTCGATATGCCCCTCTTGTTTGTGACTGGGATACCGAGGATCACAAAGCGGGTATGAATTACCATGCAAATTCACATGGTGCCTTCATTGTAACGATCACCTATTCGATGTGCCGGTAAACCACACACGCTCAACTAACTTCTTAGCAAGGGTGCAAAGTGTAATTTCATGGGATTGCATCAATTCACTTTTCCTAAAGTAACTAAGATTGGGAAATATTTGAAAACATGTAGTTACTTTGTATTTCATATTATACTTTTAATGAGAGGATGAGGTTGCCCTATCCTACCCGTTCGGCTAACGACCCTCCACCGATCAACCAAGCGGTGGGTGTGAGTGTACACCCATTAAGCACCATTTTATAGGCCGCAACCTTATACCCACCTTATAGACCGGCTTCGTGAATGAGGCCTACTAACAGTAAGACTAGCATTTTAGTTATACATACATATATATATATATATATATATATATATATATATATATATATATATTAATCTTGTAATATTATATTAGTATAGGGTTGTATTTTAAACTTGTAAAATTCTAGGGTTTGAAATTTAAAATTGTCTAAATTAAACTTTTAATCACAAAACATAAATTTCAAAACTTGAGGGCAAGTTTTAAACATTTAAAACATGGAGGATCAAATAACAAATAATCTTAATTAACATTTAATTCCATAATTATCCATATTTGATTTATTTAATGATTTCTTGCAAAATAATTTACCAATTTAATTAAATAATTAATTAATTATCACATAAGGAAATTAAATATTTTATTAATTGATAAGTATCTTTAATTAGATCAAGATTATATTCATATATATCAAAAAATCGGATTAGGGTTGATCTAATATAATAAAGGCAAGTTTCCATAAGATAAATATCAAAAAAATCCCGATTTGGCCCTTCCTGACGTTCGGACTCGCCGAGTTCCCAACTGGACTCGTCGAGTCAGGCCAACTCGTCGAGTGCACCATGGGACTCGTCGAGTTCATGACACAGAAACACAAAATTCGAATTTTGCAAGTAAGAAACAAACAATCAAGCATCAATTTAATAGAAACCAATCTAGGCTCTGATACCACTGATGGGTTTTGGCCATATGAACATTCCTATGTGCACATGCAAACCCTAATTCTTGGATCTAGGTTTCTCTAATTAAACATGCTTTGAATCCAAGACTTCTAATAACTAATAGAACATAAGAACAATACAAAATCCTAGTTAGAATCTTACCTTGAAACACTTGTTTGATCTTCTTGTTCTTGGAGCTTTAGAGTCACAAATGTCACTCCTCTAATGGCTTACAAACACCAACTAGCAAGAGGATGATTTGAGAGAGAGAAGAGGGAATAGAAATCGGCCAGGGTTTCCTTGCTTTAGCATAGGTGCCGATTTCCCTTGCCCTAGGGGTCTATTTATACTTGTAAGGCTCCTAGGGTTTCACCCTTAAACCCTAGTTGGATAATCTTTTACTCAAAGCAATCCAAATCCTTTACATGATAAGCCCTTGGACGATTTGTGGCTTATCCCAAGCCCTAGAAATCGTCCAACCCTATCCAAGAAGGATTTACAGCCCAAAGTGTAACTATCAAACAATTGACAGTTTATACCCTCTTATTTAATTAATCTCTTTAAGTCACCAAATTAATCCTAATTAATTTATGACTTATATTAATCAAATAACAATATTATTATTCCTTATATTATTCTCATAATATATTAATAATATTTATTCTCTCATAATAAATCATCCTGTCAAGTTGCTATGGTGAAGGCAACCCGAAAGGACCATGCACAATCGGGTCAAATACTTGCATAATATAGTTGCAGCCTTAGACACTATTCCAACAATTGGATCTCAAAGTGGGCTAAAGGAGATGAGGGGAGATTAAGTCCTTTAAATAGGGCGCAAACCCTAAGATTAGGTTTTTTCTCATCCCAGCACCTACTCGTCGAGTCCAGCTTCCGACTTCGCGAGTTGGTCACTTAATTCGCGACCCAAACCCGCTCCAACTCGGCGAGTAAGCGTACATACTCGTCGATTACCTTCTTCAAAATTACACTTTAAACTCTTAAATCGTACTTCTGAAATTCGGGATGTTATAACTCTCCCCCACTTAAATTGGGCTTCGTCCTCGAAGCCTGCTGCAACACAAACTTCCGGATGATATTCCCACAATGCATCCACTGATCTCAAACCGACCCATATTCCTTTAAACACTGCTATCGAATCCCCTAAAATCCATCTCTTCCCTTGCGGGGTCCTGATAACTGCTTCAAGCCGGCCACTGACTTCCTTTCTCTGATAACAACACTCATCACTAAGTGCCACCATAAGACACTATCTTACTTCAGTCTTACGCATTCATTCGCCACCTGCGGAAACTGGATACCATTCTAAACCACCGGGTGTTGACCCTGTGATCCATGAAATTTGTCGCACAACTCGACGTGTTTCGCCGCCTCGGCCGGGGGCATGGCAGATTAGTATCATAGCTAAATTGGCTATAGAGAACTCGTATCCTTGAAAGAGGAATACAACTATAACAACTAGCTTCTAATAAAAGTATTATTATTATTATTATTAATTACACTACTTATTGGCTACTTACGGTATAGGGAATCAGGTTTGAATGGTCGCATAGGGTTGTTGGATTTCAAAATGGCTTAATTGTTAAAATGGTCCTACCCTCCAGTGTTTCCTGTCTGGCCCTCGTCTGTACTTGGTGGTCTTGAAGTACAAAACAAAATATAATAATACTACAAACCTCACCGACACTAATATATAAAAGTTATATATAGACCCACGATGAGAACACTTAATAAAATTCTTACATACCTCCAACTAAAACTACCAACTCAACCCTTTAGATATAAAATTCTAGCATACCTCCAACTAAAACTATCAACTCAACTCTTTACATCAAACGCATCAACTAAGGTTAGTATCATACATAAGTCATACCATAAATAAATTTGAAATGTACGCCTATCTTATTTATGGTCAGGCTGGTGCACAACCAACCTTGACCAAAGAGTTTGACAAACTACAGTGGTTGAAAGTTTTAGAGATTGAAGGATGTTCTCAAGGTTAGTTGCAGAAACCTAGTACCTTAGAAACCTTATATCAACTCCAAAACAACATATACATTTTAAATACTTAAAAATATGGGATAACGTTTAGATTTTCCTAGTTCACTTAAACCCGAGGAAGAATAAAAGAACCAATAGCTCCGCTACCATCGTAGCAGAGAAATCCGTAGTTCCCAATAGATCATTCAATAGTCTTCAAAATTCTCTCTCTATCATTTGAAATCGGTAGGAGTTCAATTCTCTCTCTATAATTTGGAAATCTGTAGGATTTTTGAAATCGATCACTTTCTATAATTTGGAAATCTGTAGGATTTCTGGAATTTATCACTCTCTATAATTAGGAAATCTGTAGGATTTATGGAATCAATCACCCTCTATAATTTGGAATCTTACCATGAAAGGATCGGAGGTGACTGCTTACACCTCCCTTGTAACATCCTAAAATACGTGGGTAAAAATTTCATTAGAAAAACACCCATTTATATTTAAACAAATCATTAAAGATATTTCATAATGAAAACAGCTACCGGAGTACAATCCCAAAATCCCAGTTACGGAAAATATAGGTGTATGCGTTGCGATCAAGCCAGGCCTTTCCCTTTCGAACTGAAAGTACCTGAAACCATAAACAACAAATGTAAGCACAAAGATTAGTGATTTCCCCCAATACCACATACCTTACATAACATACAAGCCATACATGTCATACATATCAAACATCTGATAGGAGATGCTATGTGCCAACCACAGTCTTGCCATTATGCCACAAGCCACATCATGGTCTTAACTTGCCAAGCCGGGGACCAAAACCTTGGGTCTTACAGATAAGTGTCAGGAGCCACCTTATGGTCTTCCATGCAAGCATCACAAAGACAATTATCATAAAAGCTATAACTATTTATCTACTTAACTACTAGAGTCCAAACTCTAGTCTTGCATACAGATCTGCCAGGAGCCACCTCCTGGTCTTTCATGCAAATTCCAAGGGCCACCCCATGGTCTTCCTATAATACATAAACCAAATGGGGCGGCATTGGTGCCTTCAACCCATACTACAATGAGGAGACTCACCTCAACAGCTGAACCCACGAATAAATATTTGCCTACCGATCCGTTAAAATCCCCATGCTACCAAACATGAATAACAATCAATTAAAATTTGGGCTCCAATTCAAATCCAATAATCCATATATGGGCTAAAAAGACCATTTTACCTATAACGCCCGTAGATTTGGGCTAGTCAATTTAGAGATAATAGGGGTCGAAAACGACTTTTCGACAAAAGATTATTTAGAATGAATAACTTAACCAAGTTTTAGTATATGTTACAAAGTTTCCGTACATATAAAGAACGCCGAAATCCGAGTTATAACGAAGAAGTTATGACCCGCCGAAGTTTCGCGACAGAACCGACACGATACCAGGAGGCGTAAATAGTGTTTACGATAGAGCAAGATTTAGCCTTAGCGATCTAAACAAAAGTCTTAGTTTATGTCAAACCGATAGTGTGCATAAAAAGAACATCCAAATCTGACTTCGTATGAGGAAGTTGTGATTTTTCTAAGATTTAGCATAGCAGTGCACAGCCCGAAATCTGAATTTTAGATCGGTCGATTTTTAGCGAAAATAATCTAAATGATAAATGAAGATATCGTTAATAGGAGTTAAACGATAAAAAGACAGTCGAAAACGGAGCTCGTATGAGAAAGATATGGACGAAGCTTAGTCCCTACTCTTCGAGCGTTGCGAATTCGATACAGTTTTGTAAATCCGAGATAGAATGAGAATTAGCCAACGAGTTCTAAATGAAAGTTGAAGATCTCATTAATAGGAACTCAACGGTAAAAAGACAGACAAAAACGGAGCTCGTATGCAAAAGTTACGGACGAAGCTTGGAGACTACTTTATTATACAATTCATATAAATAAGAGATGAACTCTTCATAATTTCCTCACACCTTGAAACCTTTCTTTCTCTCTCTAACCTCCCTAAACCCCTCCCAAGTCTAGGGAACCTCCCTAGCACAAGAAGAAAGCCCCGGAGCGCTCGACGGCTCCGAGAAGAAAAACTTTCGGCTCGGAAACGCTGCTCCAGCGAAGCTCGGTTTTTAATAAAAACCCGCTGTAAGTGAGCTACGCCTATACTATATTTAATATAGATTTTATTTAATTATAATAACATTATTAGGACCTTAAAATAATTATTTGGGCTATTATTATGAGTTATATTGAGTGTTATTTAACGCTTATATAATAGTAATAATAGCTAGACTATTAATTAGTCGCGGTTAACATTAAAAACTAAACCCTAGTGGTATTGATACTAGGTTTTGTCGAGGAAAAATTGTTTTGACATAACGAAGTGCTGTCTGAGTTCGGAATCACCACCTAATCAGGTGAGTGCATGGTCCCTTTCATCTTACACATAGATATGAAGTATTTTATATAAACTACATGCTATGTGTGAATATTATCTGTATAATTGCTATCTATGCTGGATGAACGATTTTATACATGTTTTAAATGATTTAAATTGTATATGTATTTTATATCTACGATAATGTTGGGGTAAAACATGGGTAGATGTAATAGTTGGAGTATGAGTTGGATGATGAGTTGAGGGGTGAAATAGACCGTGAGGTGAGGGTGAGAGGTGGACGATGTGAGAAGCCTTTTTCCAAAATGATGGCCCCGTCATTCAGCAGAGTATGGATGACAACCACGGACTATTCTAGACAGTCCAGTGGAACACTAGCAGGCTCACAACCTGTAGGTGTTGTGAACGATGTGTTCACTCGGTGTACTCTAAACCCTGACAATCATGCAAACTTGATGCCTAAACCCTGGTGATCATGTAGACTTGGTGCCAAAACCATGGCGGCTATGTAGACTTAGTGTCTGTTGTATAAATTATGGCGACTATGCAGACTTAGTGCCTAAACCCCGACAACGATGGACTTCGTGCCGATTCCTTAGGATGATCCTTAGGAATGTATGAACGAGGAATGGTTGATTCTTAGGGTAAATCCTTAAGAGTAAAGAAGATAATGGGGATGGGTAATTGGGTTGATTGTTTGATTGTTTGAACATAATAAATACATTATTTTGGGTTGAAAACCCTATGTACTCACCAGGTTTCCCAACCTAACCCATTCAGTTTATTTATGTCACAGGTGTTGTTATGAAGTCACATTACACTGAGAGATTAAAGAGATGTAGATCACTAGTAAGTTCTGTTTATGCTTATGTTTCTGTATTGACGATGACACCCCAAACGTTTTAAAATAAATAAAATACGTTTCTTCGAAAATGTTTTGATAACGTATTTATCATGTTTTTCTGGGATCAAATTCCGCAATATTTTTATGAAAAGAAGTACTCTGATTTTTATAAAGCATAAACAAAATCGGTCTTTTATGGCCGTGAAAACGGGGATGTCACATTACCCCTCACCTAGTTTGGTCCAAGACTAAGGTCCAAACTCCCAATCAAAAAGGCCCACAAACCAAAATCCACCAAAGCCCACTTATGGCCTAATTTTCCAAATTGGGCTCAAACCCTTACATGGGCCTTATTTTAAAGCCTATTAACTTTTCCTTATCCAAAACACTTGTTCTCAGATGTCCCAACAAAGCCCTAAGCAACCAAGCCCAAAAGATAGCCCAAACATGCGAGGCCCAATAGACCGAGCACGTGGGGCGTACTCAACACGTACGTGCAACGTAATCGCTTGGAGGATTGTACGCTAAGTGTGCCTGATTGTACACCCAATGTACTCACCCTGGTCAACCCAAAACTTGATTTTTCACTTAATCAATTAAGACAAAGCTTCCAAACATAGATTTGACTTCCTTGAGCTGGATTATCATGTAAAGTTGCCAACTTTACGTTCATACAAGGCTAAATGAAACTTTTAAGCTTAAAAGGGACTTAATAGTTGACTTAATGCATGTATGACACCAAACTTCACATAAAGCTTGCACCTTTAAGCTCAAGGATACCAAAACAAACTCAGATCTGAAAGAACAAGCCCTCAAACGACCTAACTCATCCATTAAGTCAAAAAGGGACCGAAAGCACTACAAACTAACTATGAAGAGATCTAAACATATACAAGCCACAATGAAAACTTGATATCTCATAAAGAATTCCCACAAGATGATGATCCTGGATCTAAAGCCTTTCTATCAAGCAAAACAACTTCAAGATTCCCCTTTTCTTTTATAAGGACTAAAAATGAGCACCAAGACTTCACAATAACTCAAGAGCACCACCAAGAGGCTAAGGGGGGTCAAATTAGGGTTTTTAGGGTATGGAGGTTGGCTAGGAAACTAACAAAAGAGGCTAACATAAAGCTTATATAGGCTACATCATGAAAAATTAGGATTTCTTACTCACCCTCATACACCCAACGTACGAGGTCTCGCGCCCCAACATTACTTCACAATAGATCTGACTTCCTTCAACTTTCGTTTTTTAATTTCAGATTTATGCTCCAACATTACCTTATCCACACAACCAAGAAAGCCATCTCTAGGTATCCGATACAAAAACTATGGTTACGAATAGAAAAAAACAAAAAATGAGAAAAAATTCTACCATTTTGGGACAGGCGTAAAATTCCCTTCCTGGGTTCTTCTTTGTTGTCGATGTTCGTATTATTGTTTCACGCCCACAATCGCATTCCATTGTAGCTGCAATTTTGCTTTTTAGAACCCTAATGATCGATCGATTACAGAGGAATGCCAGAAAGAAGGGGGGAGAATGAATGAGAAAGGAAGAAGAATCGTGTATTAAACTCGTTGAAATATGAATGTACGAAAATACCCCCATCATGCAAGGCACGTGGGGCATTCTAACTGAGAAATGGACAGAATGTTAAGTTATGGACCATGTGGTAACAAATGTCAAACGTTTGGATGGTCTCAGTTAGAAAATTAAGTTAGGAACCAAGCGTGAAAGTAACCCCAAACCACAGGGACCATCCGAGTAATTTTCTCAACAAAATACTTTACATTAGGTCCATTAATAATGGTTTCCATATTTTGGTTACTTTTTTATATCACTATTTGATAATCAAACATGTTGTAATGTCTACATCATAGCAAAAATGAATGAAATTAAGATTGTTATTGTTTTGTGTCAAAAATACATGTCCTAAATGCATTGTGGAATGTGTACCCTAATCATTAAGAAAATGCACTAAATGTCTAAAGAAATCGTAAAGATAAAAGAACAGTTATACTTCAAGAGAATATGTTAAATACAACCAACCTAAGTTTCATGATATGTTTTCACCCACCAATTTGTTCGGCAAGCAAATAAAAAAAAATGACAAAACGATAAAGTAAAAGAAATTAGGGAAAACTGCAATAAAGTCCCTACATATTGGCCTCATAATCGATTTAGCCCTTATATTTTTTTTTATTCAATTAAGTCCCAAATACCGGTAATCATATTCAATTTAACCCTTTGACCAGGTCAACAGGTCATCCAACTTTCAAAAATTATATTTTTGGCCGAGATTTCAAAATTTATTACAAATTTGGTCCAAAACTTACACTTTTAGCCCAGATTTTAAATATTTTTTTACAAATTTGGTCAAAAATTTACCCTTTTTGCCCAAATTTTAGAATTTTATTATGATTTCATCCTAAATTTAGTTTTCTTTACAAAAATTTTTCTCAAAAGTTTGTTTCTAATATGTTTTTTCTTTAAAACTCATATTTATACAAAAAAAAACATATTTTCACATAAAAATCTTATTTTTTTTAAAAACTTTTTTGTATATGAAATATCTAATTATAAAAATAGGTGTAACATCCGGTTTCCCAGGTATATTATATTATTCATTTATTTTGAGTTTTGTGGAGGAACTCGGCGAGTTGATGCTTAGACTCGCCGAGTAAAGTCGCGAATTCTATCCGGGTTAATGACCGGACTCGGCGAGTCTGCGTTGTTTAATGAAACCCTAATTTCTTGAGTTCGGGACCTATTTAAAGGCCCTTAGGGCCGTCATTTGCGGCTACCAAACCCCAGAGAGAAACCCTAAGAGAGCTAGAGCATTTGTGAGAGGAAAGGAGCCATTTCTTGATCTTTGTGGTTGGTTCTTGCAAGATAGAGGTGATTCCAGCTTAGAGGAGACCAAGGAGGTTGTACATCTGTAGATTTCGAGCATAGGACTTCATCCTTGAGGTATTGTATCGATCCTTTGTCTGTTTTGTTGAAAGAATCCATAAACGTAGGGTTTTTATGTCTCAGCCAGCAGCCAAGCGGGCCAAGCCCGCTGATTCGAGATCTGGGAGTCAGAAGAGCCGCACTTGTGGCAAGTGCGGCAAGAGCCACGATGGGGTGTGCAGAGCGGGTTCTTGCTACAAATGTGGCAAGGAGGGGCATATGGCCAAGGATTGCCCCAAGGGGTTTGCAGTATGCTTTCACTGCAACCAGACCGGACCCCGCAAGGCAGAGTGTCCACAATTGCGAGGGACAGCCCAGGGAGCATCTCAGGGATTTGCCCCTGCTGCTATCAGAGCTACTGAGAGCTGGCCAGTGAAGGCCGAGGTACCGCAGGCACAAGGAAGAGCCTTTCAGTTAACTGCGGAGCAGGTCCGCGCAGGGCCCGATGTCGTGGCTGGTATGTATCCTTTCTTGTATTTATTTTGATGTTTGGGATATTGTCTTTATTTTATGTTATGCGTAGATACTTTTCTTGTGAGTTATGTACCTGCCTTGGTGTTATTTGACTCGGGTGCGAGTCGGTCTTTTGTATCTTTGGCTTTTAGTCAGCACATCAGTATTAGCCGAGAGGCGTTGAGTCGACCTCTGAGAGTTTCCATAGCTGACGAGAGGAAAGTGTATGCCACCAAAGTGATCTGAGTGTGTGTACTCGAGATTTTCGGCGTTGAGTTTCCGATAGATTTAGTTCCTATTGCGATGGGAGATGTCTGTGTCATCGTGGGCATGGACTGGTTGAGCAAAGTTGGAGCGATCATCGACTGCGAGAGACAGCTGGTGACTATACGAGACCCCAGTGGGGGAGTTCTTACGGTGTACGGCGAGGGTACACGATCTGGGTCAGCATTTTGTTCGGCCGCTAGAGCAAGACAGAGTCTACAGCAGGGCTGTAGTGGGTTTGTGGCGTATGTGGTGGATACAAGGGATGATTCAGGGTGGCCGAGGACAGTTGATGAGGTTCCGATAGTGCGAGAGTTCCTCGACGTTTTCCCGGAGGAGTTGCCCGCCGTGCCTCCTGAGAGGCAGGTAGAGTTTCGTATCGATTTGGTTCCGGGGACAGCACCTATCGCCAAGGTGCCCTATCGCCTTGCACCTCCAGAGATGCAGGAGTTATCCTCGCAGCTTCAGGAGCTGCTGGGGTAGGGTTTTATTTGGCCGAGCAGTTCGCCGTGGGGAGTGTCTATCCTCTTTGTCAAGAAAAAGGATGGTTCACACCGGATGTGCATTGATTACCGGGAGTTGAACAAGTTGACGGTCAAGAACCGTTACCCGTTGCCAAGGATCGACGATTTATTCGATCAATTGCAGGGAGCATATTGGTTCTCCAAGATTGACTTGAGGTCTGGATATTATCAGATGAGGGTGCGAGATGAGGATAACCAGAAGACAGCATTCAGGACTCGTTACGGGCATTACGAGTTCGTGGTGATGCCTTTCGGGCTCACCAATGCACTGGCGGCGTTCATGGATCTCATGAACAGAGTGTGCAGGCCGATGTTGGACCGCTCGGTGATCGTGTTCATCGACGATATATTGGTGTATTTGAAATCGAGAGAGCAGCATGAGGAGCACTTGAGGGAGATCCTTGGAGTTATGAGATCGGAGAGGCTTTACACCAAATTCTCCAAGTGTGATTTCTGGTTACGGGGGGTCCAGTTCCTTGGGCACCTCGTTAACCAGAATGGGATATTGGTCGATCCGGCCAAGATCGAGGCAGTGATGAGTTGGGAGGTGTCGAGATCCCCTACCGAGATCAGGAGTTTCCTAGGGTTGGCTGGCTATTATAGGAGATTCATCAGGGATTTCTCCAAGATCGCCATGCCACTCACCAAGTTGACCCGGAAGGGTGTTGCTTTTTCTTGGGGCCCTGAGCAGCAGGCCTCCTTCGAGACACTTCGCCAGATACTATGCGAAGCCCCAGTGTTAGCCCTTCCGGAAGGGATGGACAACTTTGTAGTGTATTGTGACGCGTCGATATCGGGGTTAGGAGCGATGCTTATGCAGAGGGGTCATGTGATATCATACGCATCGAGGCAGCTGAAGCCTCATGAGATGAGGTATCCCACCCATGATTTGGAGTTGGGGGCAGTGGTGTTCGCCCTCAAGATCTGGCGTCACTATCTATATGGGGTTCGGTGTACCATATACACAGACCACAAGAGCCTGAAGTATTGGATGGATCATACCAACCTGAATATGCACCAGAGGAGATGGTTGGATGTGGTGAAGGATTATGATTGTGAGATCCTGTATCACCCAGGCAAGGCTAACGTTGTAGCCGATGCCCTGAGTCGTAGGGCGGGGGCGCCCCGATACGGGATGTTTGTATGAGGCTGACAGTGATGACCCCGGTATTTAACGCCATTCGAGGAGTGTAACGCCCGCGAATCCGGGCTAGTCAATTAGAGGCAATAAGGGTCGAAAACGAATTTTCGACAAAAGATTATTCAGAACAAATAATCTTAACCAAGTTGTAGAATATGTCACAAGGTTTCCGTACATATAAAGAACGCCAAAATCCGAGTTATAACGAAGAAGTTATGACTCGTTGAGGTTTCGCGACGGAACCAACACGATACCGGGAAGCGTAAATAGTGAATTTACGATAGAGAGAGATTTAGCCTTAGCAATCTAAACGAAAGTCGTAGAATATGTTAAACTAAGAACATCGATAAAAAGAACGCCCAAATCTGACTTCGTATGAAGAAGTTATGATTTTTCAAAGTTTCGGAATAGCAGTGTACAACCCGAAATTCGAACATTAGATCGAGCGGTTTTTGGCCGACACGACCTAAACGAGAATTGAAGACCTCGTTAAAAGTAGCGTAACGAGAAAAGGATGGGCGAAAACGGATGTCGAATGAAGAAGTTATGAGGATTTAACGGACCAATCCTGTCTCGGCCCGTTAATAATATAAAATTTAAAATCGAGCCAAAATTAGCCGATGGAGTCTAAACGAAAGTTGTAGAGTACGTTCCCACCTTCGCGTGGATATAAAGAACGTCAAAAAAGGAGCTCGTACGCGAAATTTACGAATTTTTAAAGTTTGTACTCGATTTTGCGAGATCTGATACGAATTCGCTGACGTGGCGCTTTCCCAGCCGTCCGATGATGATCGCTGAAGTCGCCTCGGATGAGTGACACGTCGCCCCTCGCTGCGCCCAGCGTTCAGTCTCGTACACGCCGCGTTCGCTTAGCCATTCTCGGTCCAGAAGAAGCCACGTCGCACCACCGAGCCTTCGCCACCTGGAGGTCTGATCCGAAGCTACGCCCCGCGTAAGGTCCTCGGTACGCCCAGCGTACTCCGAGGCTGCGGTTTATAAAAGGGAGGTGAAGCCTCTCGGATTTCTCACACCTTCCACCATAAGTTTCTCTCTACTTTTTATCACTAACCCCCAAACCCCCCTTAAACCCTAGGAAAACCCCCTAGCTCCCGAGGGAAGCCCCGAGGCTCCCGGAGTCCCGAGAAAAAGAGCCTTTCGGTTTCGAAACGCTGCTCCAATTAAGTTCCGGTTTTCGATAAAATTCGCTGTAAGTGTGCTACGCTTACGCAATTTTTAATATAGCTTTCAAATAATTATAGGAATGTTATTAGGTCCTTAAAATAATTATTTGGGCTATTATTATGAGTTATATTAAGCATTGTTAACGCTTAATAATAGTCAGACTAATTAATTTGTCGCGGTTATCGTTAGACTAAACCCTAGTGGTATTGGTACTAGGTTTTATCGAAGGAATATCGTTTTGAGAGTATCGAAGCGCTGTCTGAGTGCTGAGTCACCACCAACTCAAGTGAGTGCATAGTTCCTTTCATCTTACACATAGATATGAAGTATTTTATATAAACTACGTGATATGTGTGCATATTATCTGAATACTTGCTGTCTATGCTGGATGAACGTTTTATACATGTTTTAAAGGATTTAAACTGTATACGTATTTTATATATACGAATATGTTGGGTGCGAGATGGGTAGATGAATGATGAGAGATAGAAGATGACATGAGTATACATTGGCAGCTATAGACTTAGTGCCTATGGGACAAACACCGGTAGCTATGGACTTAGTACCTGTTAGACGTTGGTAGCTATGGATTTAGTACCTGTTGGGAATTGGTAGCTATGGACTTAGTACCTATTAGTTAGACGCTGGTAGCTATGGATTTAGTACCTGTTAGGAATTGGTAGCTATGGACTTAGTACCTATTGACCACTGGTAGCTATGGATTTAGTACCCGATGAGTAAGATATAGCAGCTATGGAACTAGTGCTCTACGAACGAACATCGGCAGCTATGGATTTAGTGCCAGTCCTATAACCCTGGAAGTAAGGGACTTCGGAATAAACGAATGCAGGATAGATGACTCTTAGGTTAAATCCTTAAGAGTAAAGAAGATAACGGGGATGGGTAATTGGGTTAATTGTTTGATGATTGAACATAACAATTATATTATTGTGGGTTGAAAACCCTATGTACTCACCAGGTTTCCCAACCTGACCCACTCAGTTTATGTATATCACAGGGGACGAAGTGAAGTGACATTACACTGAGAGATTTAAAGAGATGTAGATCACTAGTGTAAATCATTGTAAGTTCTGTTTATGCTTATGTTTCGGTATTAACGATGACATCCCAAACGTTTTAAAATGAAATAAATACGTTTCTTTGAAAATGTTTTAATAACGTATTTACCATGTTTTTCTGGGAACAAATTCCGCAACCTTTTTATAAAATGAAGTACTCTGATTTTTATAAAGCATAAACAAAAATCGGTCTTTTCTGGCCGTGATTTCGGGGATGTCACAAGGGGCCTAGGCTGAGGCCGTGAGACCATAGAACCATAAGAGGGAGCGGGTTATCGGGCAGGTATCGGAGTTTGTCACCAATAGACGAGGGCTTATGACCTTTCAGGTACGGATTTGGGTGCCGTTTGTCGGCGGAACGCACACCATCTTGATGGAGGAGGCGCATAGATCGAAGTTTTCGATCCATCCCGGGGCCACTAAGATGTATTTGGACCTAAAGGAAGAGTATTGGTGGCCCTGTATGAAGAGGGATGTTGCATGGTTCGTTGAGAGGTGTTTGGTCTATCGCAGGGTTAAGGCCGAGCACCAGAGACCGCATGGTAAGTTGCAGCTGTTGGAGGTTCCCGAGTGGAAGTGGGAAAAGATTACCATGGATTTTATCACCAAATTGCCGAGGACAGCTAGGGGCGTCGATGCAATTTGGGTGATTGTGGACAAGTTGACGAAGAGCGCTCATTTCCTTTCTATCAATGAGAGCTCTTCCGCTGAGAGATTGGCAGAGTTGTACGTATAGGACGTAGTATCACGGCATGGGGTGTCGATCTCGATTCAGATCGAGATGTGCGTTTCACTTCCAGGTTCTGGAAGAAGTTTCATGAGGAGTTGGGTACGAGGCTGCATTTTAGCACTGCATACCGCCCACAGACCGACGGGCAGAGCGAGCGGACGATTCAGACACTCGAGGGCATGCTTCGGACATATGTACTGGATTTTGGAGGGAGTTGGGATACATTTTTGCCTTAGGCTGAGTTTTCCTATAACAACAGCCATCATTCGAGCATTGGTATGCCACCCTTTGAGCTGTTGTATAGGAGGAGGTGTCAGACTCCCATTTGCTGGGGTGAGGTCGGTCAGCGCGTGATGGGTAGTACAGAGATAGTACTTCAGACGACTGAGCAGATTCAGCAGGTCTGGTAGAGGTTACTGACGGATTAGAGTCGTCAGAAGAGCTACGCAGACAGGCGTCACTCGGAGCTCGAATTCCAAGTTGGTGACTTCGTACTCCTGAAGGTATCTCTTTGGAAAGGAGTGATCCGATTCAGGAAGAGAGGCAAGTCGGGGCTTCGGTATATTGTTCCTTTCAGGGTGATCGCCAGGGTGGGCAGGGTAGCATACCGTTTGGAGCTACCTGTGGAGTTGAGTCAGATTCATGACACCTTCCATGTGTCTCAGTTGAGGAAGTGTATAACCGATAAGTCGGCAGTGGTACCATTAGAGGATATTCAGGTGGATGTGAGCCTGAACTATGTTGAGAGACCGGTTGCGATTATGGATCGGAAGATCAAGGTTTTGAGGAACAAGGAAGTACCCCTGGTACAGGTCCAGTGGCAACATTAGAGAGGGTCTGAGCTGACTTGGGAACCGGAGCGTGAGATGCGTGAGCAGCATCCAGAGTTGTTTGCGGAATGAGACTTCGAAGGAGAAGTCTAATTCTAGTGGGGGAGAATTGTAACATCCGGTTTCCTAGGTATATTATATTATTCATTTATTTTGAGTTTTGTGGAGGAACTCGGCGAGTTGATGCTTAGACTCGCCGAGTAAAGTCGCGAATTCTATCCGGGTTAATAACCGGACTCGACGAGTCCGCGCTGTTTAATGAAACCCTAATTTCTCGGGTTCGGGACCTATTTAAAGGTCCTTAGGGCCTTCATTTGCGGCTACCAAACCCCAGAGAGAAACCCTAAGAGAGCTAGAGCGTTTGTGAGAGGAAAGGAGCCATTTCTTGATCTTTGTGGTTGGTTCTTGCAAGATAGAGGTGATTCCAGCTTAGAGGAGACCAAAGAGGTTGTACATCTGTGGATTTCAAGCATAGGACTTCATCCTTGAGGTATTGTATCGATCCTTTGTATGTTTTGTTGAAAGAATCCATAGACGTATGGTTTTTATGTCCTTTATTGAAATGAATTGTGAGAGTATGGCCCCTCTTCATGTTGAGACTTCAGATCTGGACCCATAGTGGCCTAAAGAGCTTATTCCATCTGGCTTTATGTTGAGCTATGGAGGAAATGAACTTAGGATGTTGTTTCTGGGCTAAATCACCAAGTGAAGCCACTTCGACGTTGCATGAGTGTCAAGATCTGAGCTTTACGTTATTATCATTCTTGGGAAGGTCAGATCTATGGATTAAAGGAACAGATCTGACCTCAGGAGGTCATTTGAGTTTGAACATGGCATAAACTTGCCGAGTCCAAGAGTAGACTCGACGAGTAGGACTAGGGTTTTCCCGTAAATCGCACAGTTGGTGACTCACTGAGTTAGGGAAGCGACTCGATGAGTCAGAGGGAAGTTAGAGGACTAGAGTCACGACTAAACTCGCCGAGTCAAGAGCCGGACTCGACGAGTTGGGACGGGTTGTTCCGCGAATTGCGATCAGTGTTGGATTGAAGAGTGGAGGGTTGACCCAGTGAGTCAAGTAAGGTCTAGGAGTGTGAGGGACACGCATGGACTCGTCGAGTCACAGTGGTGCACTCGACGAGTCTGGTCAAGGTTGACCGTTGACTTCATTGACTTTGAGGGTTTAGTCAATGATTGGACATTAGAGCCATTAGAGGGGTAGAATGGTCTTTTACCCTTCTTAGAGGACTTCTATAGATAGGGGTTAGCCTAGCCTATAAATGTGTATTAATTAGAGTAATTATCTATGTGATTAGGCGGAGGCTAGTGCAGTGTTCTGAGATCGAGATTTACCGAGTTATCCGAGGTGAGTCTTCTCACTATACTTTACCTTGAGTAGGTAACCAGAGTTATGTGATAAAGTACTTGTATGCTATGTATGTTATGTGATGCACTGTATTATTTCTATGTGATTTATGTTGTACATGTTTACAGAGTTAGGACCGGAAGGTCCACAGAGTTAGGACCAGAGGGTCCACAGAGTTAGGGCCAGAGGGCCCACAGAGTTATAACCTCGAGTGGCTAATATGTGTAATATGTGGTATTTTGGGGATCTCACTAAGCTTTATGCTTATAGTATTATGTGTTATGTGTTTCAGGTACCAGCGATGATCGCGGGAAGGCGCCGACATGATTCGTACACACGCATGGGATTTATGTAATTTGATCTTGGGAAATGTTTTTGTGAAACAAAGATATGATACAATGAGATTTGTTAATAAATGTGTCTGGAAAATGTGTTTTGAAAAAAAATGGCTTTAATTTTTACAGTGTTACAATAGGTTTGGATTATTTGTGTGATTTATCTTAAAAAATCAATTAAGAAATTAAAAGTAACCCTAAATATTACTATTTAATTATAGCTTGTCAAAAACAAGTTACACTGATTTTAATATTATTTATTTGTTCTTTAATCACATTTATAGGAAAAGTTTAAATAATAGAAGATGCTACATATTGAAAACTTCATATTTTTTGTTTCTCGTTGAATACATGTTCATGCATATAGTTCATCATCACTCTGGATTTCTTTATTTAAACTTCTTTGTAAAATCGGATTCATGTGTCAATTTTGTTTGTTGTAATAACAAAAAATAACTATCTAGAATGGAGCAATTGTCATTTGTCGATAAGGAGGATTTTGGCATAAAAGGGCATTTAACAAATGTAAAAAAGTATTACAAACGTTGATAATTACAACTCCTACTGAAATCAATATGGATTGTCATATATGAGATTAGAAAAACTTTACATACCTTTTGTCTTATATATGTGATCGAAGGTATGATTTAATTTACGAAGATGCAACAGATTGAAAATACATATAAATAACTATATTAAAATCTCATATAAAAAAGAATACACACTAAATAGAACACATATTAAAATCTCTATATTAATAGTATAACTTAGGGTTACTTTTAATTTAGGGTAACTAGTGTAACTAGTTTTTGACAAACTATAATTTAATAGTATAATTTAGGGTTACTTTTAATTTCTTAATTGATTTTTTAAGAGAAATCACACAAATAATCCAAACCTATTTTTATAATTAGATATTTCATATACAAAAAAGTTTTTAAAAAAAGTTTTTATATAGAAAAAATAAGATTTTTATGTGAAAATATGTTTTTTTGTATAAATATGAGTTTTAAAGAAAAAACATATTAGAAAAAAACTTTTGAGAAAAAAAGTTGTAAAAAAAACTAAAGTTATGATGAATTCATAATAAATTCTAAAATTTGGGCAAAAAGGATAGATTTTGGACCAAATTTGTAAAAAGAAAATTAAAATCTTGGCCAAAAATGTAAATTTTGGACCAAAATTGTAATAAATTTTGAAATCTGGGCCGAAAATGTAATTTTTGAAAGTTAGATGACCTGTTGACCGGGTTAAAAGGTTAAATTGAATACGATTACCGGTATTTGGGACTTAATTGAATAAAAAAAATATATAAGGGTTAAATCGATTATGAGGTCAATATGTAGGGACTTTATTGTAGTTTTCCCAAGAAATTATAAACAATACACCATAACATAACAAGGATTCTTTTTTGCTTATTGTAGAACATCATTGAACAAATTTTACATATTATTAAACGACTAGTTAAAGATGAAATTCAAAACAAAATATGCAATAAAAGTCGACATTCAAAACAAAATTTATAATACCAAATCTCTTTTTAATAACATCATATAGGGTTAGGTTATTTTGTTTCTAGTAACTATTGTGTGCCAGAATGCACAGATCTTGACCATCGGATGGAATATAATCAAAGGTAATGATCTGAGGGTCTATGATAGTAGAATAGGATAACATATACTATATAATCACACAAATTTCAGCATAAGGGCATTTTAGTCAATTAACCTATATTAAAAAAGGAAATTTTCGGATTTTTAGGGATAATTAATTCCTTTATTTTTAAAAATCTGAATATTTTAAATGAATTCAAAATTAGAAATTCGATTTTATTCTATCAGAATGGTAGAATGTTAACCATAAACTAGTAAATATATTCGTCGATTATATTCTGTCAGAATGACAGAATGCCAACCATAAACTAGTAAATACATTCTAAAAAGAATACACAAAATCAATTCTTGAACTAATAATATCCAAATAATTACATTGTATGAAATATGATTAATTGAATAATAACAACATTCTGAAAGAAAAAAGAAAAATAAACATTACAATCTAACAAAAACACTAATCTATTCTAATAGAATATTATTTTTTAGCAACACTTTATACATTGTAGCATAACAAATTCTGGTATAATACACTCTCGTTCTCTATGTTTTCTTCCTTCTCCACATCAATGTTAGCCTCTTCAAAACCTAAATCCACAAAGAAAACATAATCAAGTTTCAAAAATTAAAAAATTCAATGCATTCTAAGAGAATAAAAACTATAAATTCTGACAGAATGTACTTGTTGTTGACAATTATTTTCAAACATTCTAACAGAATACATCTATATAAACTATAATTTCTTGTTGTTGACAATTATTCTCAAACATTCTAACAAAATACATCTATATAACTATAATTTCTACAAATAGAATATAACTATAACTATATTGTTCCAGTTATCATATAAGCATCTTAAGAATAACATCTAGGTTCAATAGAAAATTGAAGAACAAACACATACTTCATTTCACATTCAAAGGTAAACTACATATTCAAAGGTATTTCATTCAAAATCAGTTCTCATTTCACATTTAACTTCAAATCAAAAAAATCGACAGCAAGGAAAATTCATATCATGAAACAGAAAACAGATACCAAAAAATCGACAACTCCTTTGTCAAAAAAAGAGAAACATTAAATACAAATCTTAACATATTAGATTTTAATCTCTACATTTTATATATGGAATCAATTCAGTATACGATTTTTTGAGTTTCAATTCAATTCAGTATAAATATCGATTGAAAATTCAGAGAACCAAAAAATTAATCTAACAGATACAGAAAATAGGGAAAAAATGAAGATCGACAGAAGCACAAATCGACAGCAAGGAAAAAACACGAATGAAAGCAGACAGAGAAAGAAGAATGCAGACAGTAGGAACAAACACGAACCTGTGCGGTCGAAGGAAAAAGCGACAGCTCCGGTGTTGCGGTGGGCTGCGACGATCTCCGGCCGGTGACGAGGAGATGGCTAACGGCGGCGAGCAGGGGAGGATCGCTTGAGGAGTCAACGACAGGAGCAGACGATCATCCTTGGAGGAGGCGTATGTGATATGTTGTATAAGGTTATTAGGTCAAATATATTAACTTTATTTCCATAATTATAGGATTTCATGTGACATCCCCATTTTCACAGCCAGAAAAGACCGATTTTTGTTTATGCTTTATAAAAATCAGAGTACTTCTTTTAATAAAATTATTGCGGAATTTGTTCCCGGAAAAACATGATAAATACGCTATTAAAACATTTTCGAAGAAACGTATTTTATTCATTTTAAAACATTTGGGATGTCATCGTTAATACATAAACATAAGCATAAACAGAACTTACATTTATTTACACTAGTGATCTACATCTCTTTAAATCCTCAGTGTAATGTGACTTCATATCAACACCTGTGATATAAATAAACTGAGTGGGTCAGGTTGGGAAACCTGGTGAGTACACAGGGTTTTCAACCCACAATAATATAATTATGTTTAAACAATCAAACAATCAACCCAATTACTCATCCCCATTATCTTCTTTATTCTTAAGGATCTACCCTAATAATCAACCATTCCTCGTTCATACATTCCTAAGGATCATCCTAAGGAATCGGCACGAAGTCCATCGTCACCGGGGTTTAGGCACTAAGTCTGCATAGTCGCCAGAATTTGTATAATAGGCTCTAAGTCTGCATAGTCGCCATGGTTTTGGCACCAAGTCTGCATGATCACCAGGTTCTAGGTATCAAGTCTGCATGATCACCAAGGTTTAGAGTACACCGAGTGAACACATCGTTCACAACACCTACAGGTTGCGAGCCTGCTAGTGTTCCATTGGACTATCTAGAATAGTCTGTGGTTGTCATCAATACTCTGCTGAATGACGGGGACAACGTTTAGGAAAAAGGCTTCTCACATCGTACACCTTTCACCCATACCTCATAGTCTATATCACCTCTCAACTCATCGTCCAACTCATATTTCATCTATTATATCTACCCATGTTTTACCCCAACATTTTCGTAGATATAAAATACATATATACTTTAAATCATTTAAAACATGTATAAAATCTTTCACCGAGCATACACAGCAAGTAAACAGACAATATGCACACATAGCACGTAGTAAATACTTCATATCTATGTGTAAGTTGAAGGGGACCATGCAATCACCTGAAAGGTGGTGACTCAGCACTCGGACAGCGCTTCGATACTCTCAAAACAATTTCCTTTGATAAAACCTAGTACCAATACCACTAGGGTTTAGTTTAACGATAACCGCGACAAATTAATAGTCTGACTATTATTATTATTATATAAGCATTAAATAACACTCAATATAACTCATAATAATAGCCCAAATAATTATATTAAGGACCTAATAACATTCCTATAATGATTTGAAAGCTATATTAAAAATTGCGTAAGCGTAGCTCACTTACAGCGAATTTTATCGAAAACCGGAACTTAATTGGAGCAGCGTTTCGAAACCGAAAGACTCCTTTTTCTCAGGACTCCGGGAGCCTTGGGGCTTCCTTAGGGTGCTATGTATTTTTCCTAGGGCTTAGGGGTGGTTTGGGAAGCTAGAGAGAGAAAGAAATTAGAGAGAGAAAGGATTTTGGTGTGAAAAATGCGGGCAGCCTCGGCCTCCTGTTATAGCCGCGAGGGCCTCACTAGCTGGGCGTTCAGAAGCTCTACGCGGGGCGTAGCTTCGGATAAGGCAGACAAGTGGCAAGCTTCGGACGGGGCGACGTGGCTCAAGCTGGACCGAGGAGTGCAAGGCGTACGCGGCGCGTACCCGAGCTCGGACGTTGGGCGTAATGCGAGGGTGGCATGTCACTCATACGAAGCGAGTTCATCAGACGGCTGGGAGCTAGGCCACGTCATCAATCCGTGCATCGGTTTCGCAAATCTCACCCTCAACTTCTAAAAATCGTAACTTTTGCATACGTGCTCCGTTTTCGACGTTCTTTATATCCACGCGAAGGTAGGAACGTACTCTACAACTTTCATTTAGACTCCGTCAGCTAATTTTGACTCGATTTTAAATTTTATATTATTAACAGGCCGGGACAGGATTGGTCCGTTAAATTCTCATAACTTCTTCATCCGACGTCCGTTTTCGCCCATCTTTTTCTCGTTACGCTACTCTTATCGAGATCTTCGATTCTTGTTTAGGTCGTGTCGGCTAAAAATCACTCGATCTAATATTCGAATTTCGGGCTGTACACTACTAATCCGAAACTTCGAAAAATCATAACTTCTTCATACGAAGTCAGATTTGGGCGTTCTTTTTATCGATGTTCTTAGTTTAACATACTCTACGACTTTTACTTATATCACTAAGGCTAAAACTCTCTCTATCGTAAATTCACTATTTACGTTTCCCGGTGCCGTGCCGGTTCCGTCGTGAAACTTCGACGGGTCATAACTTCTTCGTTATAACTCGAATTTCGGTGTTCTTTATATGTACGGAAACCTCATGACATATACTACAACTTGGTTAAGTTTATTTATTCAAAATAATCTTTTGTCAAAAAGTCGTTTTCGACCCCTATTGCCTCTAAATTCACTAGCCCGGATCTACGGGCGTTACATTTCAATTAAATGATTTCCTTAATTAAAAGTACAAAAGGTCCAAAATACCCTTTATTGATTTATTTAATTAGTTATTATTTCTTGAATTCTCATTGGTGCATTTAGGCACACAATATTTGTTGAAAACATTTGAACCTAACTCACATCATATATATATATATATATATATATATATATATATATATATATATATCTTTACTATATTATTAAACATATTGCCCATTTATTGAAAATTAAAAGTTACACCTATTAGAACACCATGTACAATCCTATTAAGCATAATAAAAACATACTTGTGTGTGGAAAACCCTAATATCATCTACATACCATCAGTCATCGTTCCTCCCAAATCTCTTCTGGCTCTCTACTTGCTCTCTTCAATCCTTGGCAAGCCTCCGTTACCACCACCCTCATGATGTCGTCCCTACAACCCAAAAGTAGGTCATTGGCCACCCATATGTTCTTCCCTCTCAACTAGATGATCGACCCCCTAAAAGTCCACCTTTTCCGCCACCAACCTTCACCACCCCATATGTCGCTTCGCTTCTACCTTTTGTCGAGACGAGAAACCCTAACCCTATCCCGCCGTCCCCATCAACGTCATCGTCACACAACCCTGACCCTAACCCTAGGTCATGCCAAACCACACCACAAGAAAATGGAATTTTGGTATCTCAACTCTCAGGTGCTTCTTTTTTATTTTCCCATTTGTCTCAATTGCGATTTTTTTTTTCCAGCGTATCAGATTAGAATGGTAACACTTATCAGATTACTGATGTTGATTTTAGTTTTTCGGGTTCTTTTGTACTCCCAGATTGTTGATTTCATATTGAACAAATCGAGAATCCCAACACCTTGCACTGATCAAGAACACATTTTGATGAGGTAATTATGCATCAATTTTGTGTGTGTGTGTTTTTATGTTTTTCCAACTTATCAGATTACTTGTACACTGATCAAATTGTTGATGATGGCTCAACATATAGCTTGTAGAAGTCGATGCCTTATAGAGGCTGTATAGAGCACAAAAAGTTTTGTTGAGGATAGAGGGTTGGTTATATGATTGGAAGAGTGATTTTGTAGGGGAAATGATGTATTGCCCATTAGATGTAAATGTTCTAAGCCTTCATGATTTTCTTACCCTATTTGCTTATTGTATGGATTTTTGATTCAACCATCGTTGAAATATATCATATTAACTAGAAATTTCATTATTATTTATTGATTGTGTGTTTAGATCTTGTACAATGAACATGAACAATCGATGAATTAGTTTCATGTGTTTTGTAAACATGATGGTAATATTTATTTTCTTTTTGACTATTATGATTATGTCACATATACAAAATTAGTTATATTTTTGTACGTTTGATGATACATGTCTTTTCTAATACATTCTGAAATTTTATTGGGTGAACCATATGTTGCACACATGACTTCAGGAGCTCTTGAATAGGGATCTATATATGATTTTTATGGGAAATATATACTACACATTATATGTCTCTACTATTGGTTTTTAGCCGACCAAGATATATGGAATCTTCAACACATCAACACATTCCAGGTATATTACTGACTCTTTTTTTTATAAAATTTTAGCATCAATCTTTTATTTATAAAAGGTGGACCATATATCAAACAACATAATTTTCAAATTATGATATATAATATCATGAGGAAAGAAGAATTTGGCAGGAACATGAGGTATGCAAGCACGAATACTTGGCTTCTAAATGTTTAGATGTACATGTAAGAAATATCAATGTTCTTGTGTGTTGTCCATTTAGAGTTCCTTCTTGAGTTCATTATGATCACTTGAGCTTTGTTTTTTTGTTTTCGGTTCCTTTTCATTCAATTTTACTCAAATTTGGTGTAATTTTCAAGAAACTTGATTCATTTTACTGTAGTATTATAGATCTAACATCTTCAAATTCCAAGATGGTTCTAATCGCTTTAATTTCTATTCTAAATTATAGTTTGATAATTTGTTTTCTTTTTGTTTTAGGGATTTTTTGGGGTGGTTGTCCTTAAAAAGACAATTGGTGATGGGTTACATCAGTACAATTTTTATCACTAAGATTGTAATTGTATGCATCATTGGAATATACATCAATGGAAGGATTTATAAATGCATATTTTGTTAAAAAAATATATTTTTTTTCATTAAAAAAATGTGAAACGTTGAGGCGTTACATGATGTTATACGATTTGATTTGTCGATTAATATAATTAGGGTACCCTCTTAACAAAAATATGGAAGGATTTCTCAAAGATATCGTTAACACCTTCCGTCATTGCCAAGGTAATACATGCCTTGTTTCTGTTTTCTTAGTTATATATGAGCTATGCTTCTTATTTTAATTCTGTGAGTTGTTTATCTTTCTAACAGTGAGCAAAATGTGACTTCTCTTTGTTACTTTTTGATTTCCAGGTTTCTATTACTACAAGATAAAATTGGGATGAGCAGCAGGAAATGAATATCTATATTTTATTTGTTCTTCCATAAACCCCTCTATATCAGGTAATCCCAAAAAGTTTTTTTGGTGAACATTTTATCTGGATTTTTGGTTTGTTACATTCTCGATCTTCATATTTTTCAGACATGATAAAGGAGAAAGCATATGACTTCAAGCCCTAAATTTCAACTTAAAGGTACATCTTCCTTTCAAATCACATTATCAAGAGATAAAAAATGAAAGCAATATCGTTTTGGTCATTCTTTGCTAATTATCAACTTTGTTTTAAGAGCTTAGAAGGGTATTAATGTCAAAAAACTAACTTATTCTTTTTTTCCCTTTTTGTTAATCTATGTTTCAGGTATTGGTTAGTAATGCAATGATGATTAAATTTCGTAGTGTGAAGCTTTACATGGATTGATTTGTAAAAAAAAACTTGGGATCTCTACAGAAGTACAACAACAAGTAAATTCTTTGCCCTTAAAATCTTTATAATTTGATGATTTTACAGTTAAATTGTGATGAACAACTGCAAATTGATTAAGATCTTTCCAAAAGGAAAAATGGTCCTTTTTTGGTTATTATTAAAGATGACGAGTTTATTCTTGGCTTTATGGTTATGGATTGGTACAGAGGGAAAATGCAATAAAGGTACAATACATGCTGAAATTTTTGACAGCAGGTAAATTTTGTTTCAAAAAGGGACTATTTTTTCTAGGTATTGTTCAAAATGCAATAAAGGTACAATGCATGCTGATATTTATGACAATGGTTGATCTGTCTAACTCTCTTCCTTTACTGTCTTTATAACTATGTGTGTGTGTGTTTACTTGCGGTCCTGCCACTGCACCTTCACCAACTCGACCTTCTTGTTCCTCATATCCTTTGTTTTCCTATCGAGGATGGCTACCGGTCGATCAATATAGTTCAGACTGTCATCCACCTGAATATCCTCTAAATGTACCACCACGGAGTCATCTGCCAGGCACTTCCGCAGCTGGGAGACATGGAAGGTACTATGGATATGACTATGCTCGGCTGGCAGGTCCAACCTATATGCCACCTTGTCCATCCGGGCTGCAACCCTGAAAGGACCAATATACCTAGGGCCTAACTTGCCACGCTTCCTGAACCGGATGACACCTTTCCAAGGTGACACCTTCAAGAGAACCAAATCCCTGACCTAAAACTCTCGGTCCGATCGGCGTCTGTCGGCGTAGCTCTTCTACTGACTCTGAGCATTCTGAAGCCTGCTCCTAACGTGTTGTATCCTCTCTGTCTTCTTGAGTACCACTTCCGTAGTCCCCATGACCCTATGTTCAACCTCACCCCAACATATCAGGGTTCTACACTCCCTCCCGTATAACATCTTGAAGGGAGGACAGTCAATACTCACGTGGTAGCTATTATTGTAGGAAAACTCATCCAAGGGAAAGTAGGTATCCCGGCTACCACCGAAGTCGAGGACGCACGCCCGTAACATATCCTCCAGAGTTTGGATGGTACACTCACTCTGACCATCCGTATATGGGTGAAAGGTCGTGCTAAAGTGCAGACGAGTACCCAACTTGTCATGAAATTTCTGATGGGTTTTGAGCATTCTAACACTTCCTAAGTGTACATGCAACCCTAATAACCTTGGATCTATGTTTGTCTAATTATCATGCAAAGTTGAATTCCAAGGTTATATTCCTATCTAGCATACATGGAGAACAATTTTTAACTTGAATGAAAGATAGAATAACTTACCTTGTTGTTGCTTATGATCCTTGAAACCTTGTGAGCCTAGCACCCCAAGTGTGATGCCTCAAATGCTTCACACAACACCAAATGCAAAAGAGTAAACTTTGAAACAATCTTACACTTGCAAAAATCGGCCTAGCCCTCACTTGTTCATGTGTGTCCGATTTTGGTGGAGAATGGGTTCCTTATATAGTGTTGACACATCTAGGGTTACACCATGTAAACCCTAATGTGTCATGACTCTTCATTTCCATGACCCATGGTTTTGTAACTCCCATGGAGCATCCTGTGGGTTTAACCGAACTTGATAATCCATGGAGCCTCTTAGCCCACTATACAAGTTATTGATGATTTACATATTTAATTAGTTATCTTTTGATCACTTAATTAATTCCAAATTAATTCTTGATCAATACTAATTAAATAATACTATTAATATATTAGAACTTATAATATATTAATAAACCACAAGTGTTCTTTCTCTCATTTAGTCTATCTAATTGCAAGGTGTCATGCAACCCAAATGGACCATGCCGGGTCGGGTCAAGTACATACCAGAAATAGTTATGGACTTAGACACCTTGTAACAACGTAAAATTTCCAATTAAATTTTTTTATTTTTAAAACCACAAAATGTATATCATATCATAATTTCAATCCGAAACAACAGTGTTTTCAAAACAAATTCCCAAGATCTCTCAAATGTGAGCTCCATCGGTGTGAGTGTGTACGAGTCAAGCCGTCGCCTTCCCACGGTCCTCGCTGGTACCTGAGACATCAAACACAACAACTGTAAGCATAATGCTTAGTGAGTTCCCCAAAATACCACATACCACAAATACGCCACTCGAGGCTAAACTCGACCCTCTAGTCAAGATGTCTCAGCGGGACCCTCCAGTCCCGCAGCTCGTCGGACCCTCTGGTCCAGTCATAGCTCATTGGGCCCTCTGGCCCGTTCTGAATCGTTGGACCCTCCGGTCCGGTCTATATAGTCATACCGCATACAAATAACACATAGCATACAATCTCATAAATAGCACATAAGACTCTCTGGCCAACCCAGAATACCACTCGAGGTAACGTATAATGAGAAGACTCACCTCGTGGAAAGTCTAAGATCTCGCGTACTCGCTATCTCCAAAACCCAACGACGACTCTATCTCGCCTAATCATATAAAAATATCATTTAATAATCAAGACTTCCACAACTAAACTTTAACCCTTATCATCATCCTCAGAAGGTAAAAGACCATTTTACCCCTCCTTGACCCAAAATCCTCATGTTGGCCAAAACCCTAAAAAGTCAACAAAAGTCAACCATACGAGTACGCGGGGCGTACTGCTTGATGTACGCGGGGGGTACATCGCCAACCCATGGATCGGGGTCTCCACCCAGTACGCTGCGCGTACTGGAAGTTACGCCCAGCGTAACCATCAGACTTTAGCATACATCATTTCTGGTCTTAATCGGTTAAGCCATTACTCCAACTTCTAGATCCGACTCTGTTTATGCGTCTATACCCATAAACTCGAGACCTTTAAGCCTTGGCATGGCTGTAAAGGCTCCAACACTTCATAACATCACTCTATTCCAACTCAAGGACCTAGATCTCATGCATGGTGCAATGTTCACGACCAAGATTGCATTTTTATGAGTCTACAACTCAAATAGACCAGAAATACGAAGGATCTAAGCTTATGGAGACCATTTGCTCAAAAGTCTCCACCTTTGGGACTAAAACCCTAGAAAATGGTACATGAAGCATATTACAAGAACTTTAGGACAAGATCCGAGCTTTTTAGCTTGAAATGGAGCCTCAACCTTTGCTAAGCTCAGATCTACACTTGAGTACCACTTCTAGCCTTCCCCAATGAGCTCCTCTTCTCCCTTGCTACCTTGAAATGGCACCACCAAGCTTAGAATACTCACAAATGGCCTAAGAACGGCTGCACACTCTCTTTAGGGTTTCTTTCTGAGGGATGGTGGCTGAGAAGTCGAGCCACACATTCCTTTTATAGCCCTCCAATGAATTAGGGTTTTTAGGTCTGGACCGGTTACGCCCCGCGTAACCTTAGGTACGCCCAACGTACCTGAGGGTGAACGCGTCCAAATGAAGCGCACGAGTACGCGCAGCGTACTCCTTGTACGCCCAGCGTACTCGCTAATCATGCAACCTTAAAAAAAGGACATAACAAAGATGAAGGGATAAATAGAAGGGTACCTGGTTTTCGGGCTGTTACAATTCTCCCCCACTAGAACCAGACTTCGTCCCCGAAGTCTCATACCGAAAACAACTCCGGATACTGATCCCGCATCTCAGCCTCGGGCTCCCATGTTAGCTCGGACCCCTTCCGATGTTGCCACTGCACTTGTACCAAGGGTACTTCCTTGTTCCTCATAACCTTAACCTTCCGATCCTTGATCGCCACTGGCCTCTCCACATAATTCAGGCCTGCATCCACTTGAATATCATCCAAAGTCACCACGGCTGACTCGTCGGCAATGCATTTCCTCAATTGAGAAACATGAAAGGTGTCGTGGATCTGTCCCAATTCAGCAGGGAGATCCAACCGGTAGGCTACCCTGCCTACCCTAGCAATTACCCTGAAGGGTCCAATGTATCGGGGTCCCAACTTGCCCCTCTTCCTGAATCGTATCACTCCTTTCCAAGGAGAGACCTTTAGGAGCACAAGGCCACCAACCTGAAACTCGAGCTCGGACCGACGCCTGTCCGCATAACTCTTCTGGCGACTCTGCGCGGTCAACGATCTCTGCCTGACCTATTGTATCTGCTTGGTCGTCTGGAGTACAATCTCTGTGCTACCCATTACCCGTTGCCCCACCTCTCCCCAGCAGATGGGGGTGCGACACCTCCTCCCATACAACAGCTCAAAAGGTGGCATACCAATGCTCGAATGATGGCTGTTGTTGTATGAAAACTCTACCAAGGGTAGATAGGTGTCCCGACTCCCTCCAAAATCCAAAACACATGCTCGGAGCATATCCTCAAGCGTCTGAATCGTCCGCTCGCTCTGTCCGTCCGTCTGCGGGTGGTATGCGGTACTGAAATGCAGCCTCGTACCTAACTCCTCGTGGAACTTCTTCCAAAATCTGGAAGTAAATCGCACGTCTCGATCTGAAACGATCGACAACGGAACCCCATGCCGCGATACCACCTCCCTCACATACAACTCTGCCAACCTTTCAGCAGAAGAGCTCTCACTAATAGCAAGAAAATGAGCGCTCTTCGTCAACCTGTCCACAATCACCCAAATTGCATCGACTCCTCTTGCAGTCCTTGGCAATTTGGTGATAAAATCCATGGTAATATGTTCCCACTTCCACTCGGGAATCTCCAACGGTTGCAGCTTACCATGCGGACGTTGGTGCTCGGCCTTAACTTGGCGACAAGTTAGGCACCTCTCGACGAACCAAGCAACATCCCTCTTCATACACGGCCACCAATACTCCTTCTTTAGGTCCAAATACATCTTGGTAGCCCCGGGATGGATCGAGAACTTCGATCGATGTGCCTCCTCCATCAAAATGGTGCGCGTCCCGCCCATAAACGGTACCCAAATCCGACCCTGAAATGTCATAAGCCCCTGACTATCGGTAACGAACTCCAACACCTGCCCAACGACCCGCTCCCGCTTTCGATTCTCTGGTCTCGCAGCCTCAGCCTGGGCTCCTCGGATGGTGTCCAATACCGGAGTCATCACCGTCAACCTCATACAAATGCCTCGGATCGGGGCGCTCTCCGACCTACGGCTCAAAGCGTCGGCTATGACATTAGCCTTGCCCGGGTGGTACAGGATCTCACAATCATAATCCTTCACCACATCCAACCATCTCCTCTGGCGCATATTCAGGTTTGGTTGATCCATCAAGTACTTTAAGCTCTTGTGGTCAGTGTATATCGTACACCGAACCCCATACAGATAGTGACGCCAGATCTTGAGGGCAAACACTACAGCCCCCAGCTCCAAATCGTGGGTGGGATATCTCGTCTCATGAGGCTTCAACTGCCTCGATGCATACGCGATCACATGCCCTCTCTGCATCAATACCGCTCCCATCCCCAATATCGAAGCATCACAATACACCACGAAATCCTCTACCCCTTCCGGTAGTGCGAGTACAGGAGCTTCGCACAATCTCTAACGAAGGGTCTCAAACGAGGTTTGCTGCTCCGGACCCCATGAGAAACACCCTTCCGGGTCAACTTGGTAAGTGGCACGGCGATCTTGGAGAAATCTCTGATAAATCTCCTATAGTAGCCTGCCAGCCCCAAGAAGCTCCTGATCTCCGTAGGTGACCTCGGCACCTCCCAACTCATCACAGCCTCAATCTTGGCTGGGTCAACCAATATCCCGTTCTGGTTAACGAGATGCCCTAAAAACTGGACTTCCCGTAACCAGAAATCGCACTTGGAGAATTTGGCAAAGAGCCTCTCCGATCTCAGAATTCCGAGGAGCTCCCTCAAATGTTCTGCATGCTGCTCTCTGGTCCTCGAATACACCAGGATGTCATCAATGAATACAATTACCGAACGATCCAGCATCGGCCTACACACCCTGTTCATGAGATCCAACGCCGCTGGTGCATTGGTGAGCCCGAATGGCATCACCACGAATGCCCGTAACGAGTCCTAAACGTCGTCTTCTGAATATTCTCATCCCGAACTCTCATCTGGTGATATCCCGACCTCAAGTCAATCTTGGAGAACCAAGACGCCCCCTGCAACTGATCGAATAGATCGTCGATCCTCGGTAACGGATAACGGTTCTTGACCGTCAACTTGTTCAACTCCCAGTAATCAATGCACATCCGGTGTGAACCATCCTTTTTCTTGACAAAATGGATCGGCGCTCCCCAGGGAGAGCTACTGGGACGGATGAACCCTTTCCCCAACAGCTCTTGCAGCTGTGAGGATAACTCCTGCATCTCTGGCGGTGCTAGCCGATACGGCGCCTTGGCGATAGGCGCAGCCCCGGGAACCAAATCGATACGAAACTCCACCTGCCTCTCGGGAGGCACACCCGGCAACTCCTCGGGAAACACATCCGGGAACTCACGCACTATCGGCACCTCATCCACTGAACTTGGTCTCCCAGCGGCCTCTCGCACATCTGTCACATAGGCTACGAACCCCTTGCAGCCCTGCTGCAAACTCCGCCTCGCTCTAGCGGCCGAACAGAAAACCGAACCACCACGACTCCCCTCGCCATAAACCGCTAGTGCTCCCCCACTAGGATCTCAGATCGTCACCAATTGACGCTCGCAATCTATGACAGCCCCAAAACGGCTCAACCAATCCATTCCTACTATGACACAAACATCCCCCATAGCGATCGGAATCAAATCAATCGGGAACTCCACCCCGAAGATCTCCAGCATGCATCCACGTATCACCTCGGTAGCACATACCTCACGCTCATCTGCCATGGAAACCCGCAGAGGTCGACTCAACGCCTCCCTCGGAATACTAATGTGCCGACTAAAAGCCAGAGATATGAAAGACCGACTCGCACCCGAGTCGAATAAAACCAATGCAGGTATAGAACTCACAAGAAAAGTACCTACGCATAACATATAGCAATTACAATAGCATAAACTCAACATAAAAATAGATAAAGATTACATACCCGCCACGACGTCAGGTGCTGCGCGGACCTCCTCCGCAGTCAGCTGGAAGGCTCTCCCCCTAGCCTTCGGTGCTTCGGCCTTCACTGGTCGGGTCTCAGCAGCTCGAACCGCAGGTGCAGATCCCTGCGCTGACCTCTGAAGCTAGGGGCACTCGGCCTTCCGATGGCCGGTCTGGTTGCAATGGAAGCAAACCGAGAACCCCTTCGGACACTCCCTCGCAAAATGTCCTTCCTTCCCGCATTTGTAGCATACCCCAGTCTTGCACGGCCCATCATGGCTCTTGCCGCACTTCCCACAAGTGCGACCCCTCGAACTACCCGTCCTCGAATCAACGGGCTTTGCCCGCTTGGCAGCCGGCTGCGACTGCGCCGGTCGTCGATCACCCCTCTACAACTCAGTTTCCTCCCTCGCCTGTGTCTCAAGCTCGATCTCTCTCTTCCTGGCATTTGCCTGGAGCTCGGCAAATGTCAGGTAAATCGAGTTCGCCACGAACTCGCGGATGTCCCTCCTCAAAATACTCAGATAACGGCTCATGCGATCCTGCTCAGTGGACACCAACTCCGGGCAAAACAGCGCCCGCTCATGAAACATCCTCGTAATCACTGTCACCGACTCTGTCCCCTGCTTGAGGGTCAGAAACTCCTGAGCTAAATGTTCCCTCTCCACCTGGGGAACATACTCGTCACGAAACATCGCAGTAAACCTCTCCCAGGTCACTGCAGTCAGCTCAGCTGTAGAATAGCTCGCGGTCACAAACTTCCACCAGTCCTTCGCCCCCAAGCGAAGCTGGTTGAGTGCGAATCGCACCCTTAAGTGCTCCGGACACGAGCACGTATAGAAACACCCCTCCATGTCTGAGATCCACCTCATAGCGGCGATCGGGTCCTGCGTACCATCGAACTCTGGTGGTTTCGTGTTGCTGAACTCTCGGTACAGCAACGAATCACCACCCTGGGGTCTTGCAGCAGCTACAGCTGCTGTGGCTGCAGTAACAGCAGCATCAGTCAAGGCAGCATAACGCTCGTCAAACGTCTCGATCAGTGTGGTCTTAATAGACCTAAACATCTCCGGAATCTCGGCTCTGATGGCAGCAGCCACCTCCTCATGGATGATCCTACGGATCTCCTCGTCGCTCACCCCACTGCTCTCGGGGTTATGGCGTGTCCCGACCATGATCAACCTCTGAAACACAACATAAGAAATATCAGGGATACTCTCAAGTATACTCACACTCGATAACTCAAACATCCTCACTCCTGGTACCCCCAAGGATTCTTACTTGGACTGCTCACCAATCCGGTGTTTTCAATAGTACGGGCCCAATACTATTGTCCACATCGAATCAATATACAATCCAAGTCCTCCTCCTAGGATCCCAAGTCGTAAATACTCTACTCTCGCTATGCATTGGCTACCCTCAGTAGACCTATCATGAGCTCCTCACTGCTACCTACTCACTCTCAAAGTATCTCATAGCAGCAGTAGTCTCCTAGGCTAAGGCATCACAAATCAGGCCACTCTAGTCCTTATAGGAATACCTAGCCTCTCTATCATGCATAAATAATATCTCATAACTGATAACATATAATGTAAGGGTATTTTGGGGATTCACCGTTCGGGCGTTGGCTGACCGTACACACCATCCACTCTGCTTGTTTCCAAAACTTCTTTTTCTTTTTAGAAAATTTGCAGTTTTGGTTGTAAAATTTCTCAAATCCTCAGTTTGAGTTCAAATACGCCCGAAGGTGCATCCGAATCCCTCAAACCAAGGCTCTGATACCAACTTGTAACAACGTAAAATTTCCAATTAAATTTTTTATTTTTAAAACCACAAAATGTATATCATATCATAATTTCAATCCGAAACAACAGTGTTTTCAAAACAAATTCCCAAGATCTCTCAAATGTGAGCTCCATCGGTGTGAGTGTGTACGAGTCAAGTCGTCGCCTTCCCACGGTCCTCGCTGGTACCTGAGAAATCAAAGACAACAACTGTAAGCATAATGCTTAGTGAGTTCCCCAAAATACCACATACCACAAATACGCCACTCGAGGCTAAACCCGACCTCTAGTCAAGATGTCTCAGCGGGACCCTCCAGTCCTGCAGCTCGTCGGACCCTCTGGTCCAGTCATAGCTCATTGGGCCCTCTGGCCCGTTCTGAATCGTTGGACCCTCCGGTCCGGTCTATATAGTCATACCGCATACAAATAACACATAGCATACAATCTCATAAATATCACATAAGACTCTCTGGCCAACCCAGAATACCACTCGAGGTAACGTATAATGAGAAGACTCACCTCGTGGAAAGTCTAAGATCTCGCGTACTCGCTATCTCCAAAACCCAACAACGACTCTATCTCGCCTAATCATATAAAAATATCATTTAATAATCAAGACTTCCACAACTAAACTTTAACCCTTATCATCATCCTCGGAGGGTAAAAGACCATTTTACCCCTCCTTGACCCAAAGTCCTCATGTTGGCCAAAACCCTAAAAAGTCAACCCTACGAGTACGCGGGGCGTACTGCTTGATGTACGCGGGGCGTACATCGCCAACCCATGGATCGGGGTCTCCACCCAGTACGCTGCGCGTACTGGAAGTTACACCCAGCGTAACCATCAGACTTTAGCATACATCATTTCTGGTCTTAATCGGTTAAGCCATTACTCCAACTTCTAGATCCGGCTCTGTTTATGCGTCTATACCCATAAAGTCGAGACCTTTAAGCCTTGGCATGGCTGTAAAGGCTCCAACACTTCATAACATCACTCTATTCCAACTCAAGGACCTAGATCTCATGCATGGTGCAATATTCACGACCAAGATTGCATTTTTATGAGTCTACAACTCAAATAGACCAGAAATACGAAGGATCTAAGCTTATGGAGACCATTTGCTCAAAAGTCTCCACCTTTGGGACTAAAACCCTAAAAAATGGTACATGAAGCATATTACAAGAACTTTAGGACAAGATCCGAGCCTTTTACCTTGAAATGAAGCCTCAACCTTTGCTAAGCTCAGATCTACACTTGAGTACCACTTCTAGCCTTCCCTAATGAGCTCCTCTTCTCCCTTGCTACCTTGAAATGGCACCACCAAGCTTAGAATACTCACAAATGGCCTAAGAACAGCTGCACACTCTCTTTAGGGTTTCTTTCTGAGGGATGGTGGTTGAGAAGTCGAGCCACACATTCCTTTTATAGCCCTCCAATGAATTAGGGTTTTTAGGTCTGGACCGGTTACGCCCCGCGTAACCTTAGGTACGCCCAACGTACCTGAGGGTGAACGCGTCCAAATGAAGCGCACGAGTACGCGCAGCATACTCCTTGTACGCCCAGCGTACTCGCTAATCATGCAACCTTAAAAAGAGGACATAACAAAGATGAAGGGATAAATAGAAGGGTACCTAGTTTTCGGGCTGTTACACACCTTATCCAACAGTCTCCCACTTGGATAAGTCTAATAACTATAACTGCAAGTATGACTTCAGGAACCAATTAGCAATCGTAGCTCTTTCAAGGTCTCTCGAAACTGAGAAGATGATGATACGCCATTTAAGATAAGTGATCATATAATCCTCTGTTCTAGATATCAGCCGGACAAATACATAGAACAATGTCTTACTTATTGTCCAGCAGTTTGTTTCCCGATTTCCGATTTGTTTGACAAAGAACTTAATTGAACACATCAACTTAGTTCTGACCGGGCCCGGTACATAGGTCAAAACAAAATCATCGAGGGGCCCATATATCAGCTTCTAATCCAAGAAGGAATAGATAAACTTCGACTCATATGTTTGTTCTACTACTCATTGAATTATACCCAAGAGCACGTTTTATAACATCGAGTTACCAATGTGTTTACGTACAATCAATGCATAACCAACTCATAAGTAACAAATCATATCTCTAGGTTTTAAGACTTATATGATATTACCGTCTCACGATCACTCGAGATAAATTCCACGAAGTGATTCCAGTGAGCGTGGGTTGAGTCCAATGCTCAAAACTTATGAGCACTCATGATTGTTGTAGCCATGTCCAACACCTTAGACCTCTACAACCAATCATGACAGCCTTGATTCATACCAACTTCCGACATATGACCAACTGTGGAGGTTCGAATAATATGATATACCAAACATAATTATTCTGGAAGTCAAAACATGCAAAAGAAATATAGTAAACGATCGACAAGAGATAGCAACACTTTACTCATAAATAAAACACCTTTTATTCATCATCTAATGTCAATTACACTTTACAGATTTCGAGGTTATCTAACTACTAAATCTAATATCATCCTTCAGCCCTATGCTCCGAGCATGCTGGAATGCTTAACCCGAGTCAGTCCCTTCGCGGGGGGATCTGCTGGATTCTCATCCGATGATACCCTCTTTTCCAGGAGGAGTCCTTCTTCTATTCGATGTCTGATGAAATGGTATTTTTTGTCGATGTGTCTGGATCTCCCGTGATACCTTGGTTCCTTGGCTAAGGCAACTGCACTTTCACTATCACAGAAAATTTCCATTGGCTCCTTAATAGCTGGTACAAATCCAAGGTCTCCAATGAAGTTCTTCAGCCATATTGCCTCGCTAGCTGCAATATACTCTGATTTGCAAGTTGAATCAACCACTGTCTCTTGCTTGGAATTCTTCCAAGAAATTGCTCCTCCGTTTAAGGTAAAGACCCAGCCTGACTGAGAGCGGAAATTACCCTATCATTCTGAAAGCTAGCATCACTATACCCTACAACTCTCAAGTCATCACTCCCACCGAGGGTAAGGACCCAGTCCTTAGTCCTCCGTAGGTACTTAAGGATACTCTTTACCGCAGTCCAGTGTGCCTTGCCATGGTTCCCCTAATACCTACTAACCATGCTCAAGGAAAAGGCTACATCAAGTCGAGTACACGTCATAGCATACATGATCGATCCTACAGCCAAAGCATAAGGTATTCGACTCATTTCTGCTATCTCAGCCTCAGTACTAGGGCTTTGTGTCTTACTCAATCTGGCGTTACTCTGGATGGGTAACTCTCCTTTCTTGGAGTCCTGCATGTCGAATCTATTCAACACCTTATCCAAGTAGGTATTCTGACTAAGTCCAATTAGTCTTTTACTCCGGTCTCTCAAGATCCTTATCCCTAGAATATAGGCAGCTTCTCCGAGGTCCTTCATAGAGAAACACTTCCCAAGCCAGGACTTAACTTCCTGTAGAGTTGGGATGTCATTTCCTATGAGTAGTATGTCATCCACATACAACACCAAAAAGCTAACTATACTCCCACTAGCCTTGACATATACACAAGATTCATCTTCACTCCTAGAAAAGCCAAATTCTTTGAATTTCTCATCAAAGCAAAGATTCCATCTGCGAGGTGCTTGCTTTAACCCATAAATGGATTTCTCAAGCTTACACACTCTATTAGGGTACTCTGTATTGACAAAACCCTCTGGCTGACTCATGTAAACATCCTCAGCCAACTTTCCATTAAGGAAAGCGGTTTTGACATCCATTTGCCATATTTCATAGTCATGAAATACGGCTATGGCTAACAGAACCCTAATAGACTTAATCTTGGCCACTAGAGAAAAAGGTCTCATCATAATCAACTCTCGGAGTTTGTGAGAAACCCTTTGCAACCAGTCGTGCCTTATAAGTGTGTACCTTACCATCCATGTCGGTCTTCTTCTTGAAGATCCATTTGCACCCTACAGTCTTACGACCTGGTACATTCTCAACCAAGTTCCAAACTTGATTGTTATACATGGACTGTATCTCGCTGTCTGATGATATATGGTCCATTGGCATGGCCTAGACTACTCTAGCGCGCCAGCCTGGCCTGGTGCGCTCCTGCCAGTCCTGCCTGGCATTCCCTTGCGAGCCTTGCTGGGGACTCCCTTGCCAGCCTTGCTGGGGACTCTCTTGCCGGCTCGGCCAGGCGCTCCCTCGCCTGGCACTCCCTTGCCATCCTCTGTTGGTGCGCGCCCGCTAACCGCGCCCGGCGCCTCCGGGCGGCCTTGCCCAGCTTCTTGCTAGTTGGGCCTGATTTGGGCTGGCCCAAGGCATGACCTAATTTCCCTTGACCTAATTGTCCCTTATATAGTGAACAGTACCTCCTCCATGGAGAGGGGGCTCTCTTAGGTGGCTCAGCCGCCACCCGCCGCCGTCAGCCACCACACACCACTAGCACCAAGATGGTTCTCTCCAGCTATGGAGGACCATATCAAATCTTCTAGCTGATCTAACTTGACCGTCGGAGTCCGCTCCGGGGGCACAGTCCCTGGGACGGCTCTAACGACTTTGCACTGTGACATCCAGATCTCCGCCGCAGAAGAAGACCAGAAGACCCGCCGGAGGTCGATGTCGCATCATTTGGCGCCATCCCGAATTCGAGCAAGTAGCAAAAGCTTGAGTTGGTTTCAAGCTGGTTTTTCTCTCAGATTTGTTCAGATCTGTTGCATCTTACTTCAGGTTTTTTTAGATCTGTACATATTCTGCTCATCATTTGTTCAGATCTCCTTGTTTCTTGCCAAGATATGTTCAAATGTGCTTCACAATCTTTCAGATCTGTAGATCTATTTTCGTTTTTAATTCAGATCTATGGATCTACACGATTTTCTTCACTCAAATATTCCCAAAGTTTGCAAAAATCTTCTTAGATCCGTTTTTGTTCATATTTTAGGGGTTTTGATTGAGCAAGTTCAGAAAGAAAATAAAATTTTTATGAGTTCTTATTATATTTGCTTCACAATCTTTCAGATCTGTTGAGTTTTTCTCACTCAGATCTCAAGGTCTACTTCATTTTCAGTTCAGATCTTTAGATCTGCTCTCAATTTTAAGTTTAGATCTCAAGATCTGTTCAGTTTTTAGATCTATTTTTCGTTTATATTTTCTTCAGCAACTGAGGAAGGAGAAAATAAATTTTTACAAGTTTTTAGCCTTTAATCAAGCTCATATTACCAGAAAATCGCTTTTTAGTTAAGATTTCTGTGCAAAACTTCACTCCCTGCAGCAGCTAATTGTAAGAATAGCTGTAATATTTGTACATTTTACCAAGTTGTTTGTTTAGTGTTTCCTTTAGAAGTTTGAAGGAAAACGAATTTTTTTTTTCAAATGTTTTTTGTTCACATTTTAGTGATCTATTCAGCAAGGTAAGGAGAAAAGAATTTTGTACAAGTTTCTACCCTTCTTACTAGCTCATTATTTCAAGGAACATCATTTTTAGTCAATGATTTTTCGTATACAGCTTCATTCAAGTTGTTTCTACTGATTTAGTGTTCATCTCAAAAAGTGGAAAAGAAAATAAGCTGTAGAGGTGTTACTGTATTTGAGTTTATTTTTAGTTATCAAGAAAATCTTTTTTAGTGACGATTTTCTAAAACCCTCACATGCCCATTTGGTTTAACTGGTTTTATTTAAGAAAGCTCTTAGGAATATTTACCATTTTTCAGTCCATACAATTTATATGTACAAGTTTGTTTAAAGTTGTGTACATCTCAAAACCATGAGAAAAAATTGACATCAAAAATTACCTTTACCCCCATAGTTTTACCATTTTAATTAATGGTTATAAAAAAAGGGAAAATACCGTAAATAGTCAAAAAAATGGAGGTATTTTCAAAAAATAGACATAAAAATGGACTTTTACGGATATAGACATGCATTCCGCGGAATCTAATGTAGCTCCGCGGAATGGCAAAATCGTAAATAAATCAATGTATTAAAAAAAACACTAAAGATCCATTCCGCGGAGGTAGCTCCGATGAATGAATCTTTAGTTTTTTTTTTTCTCACATCGACTTTTCGGGGTTTATATTCATTTTCCAAACTAATTATTTTTAAGAAAAGATTATCATACTATTATAATCTTTACTTGAAAATAATTAGTTGGAGAATTAATATAAACCTCGAAGCTTATTATGCTTGTCCTTTTAGACCGGAAGGAGTGGGAGGGAAGTTTCTCTCATTTTTTGTGGGTCATACCTTCCTTTCCCTCACTTTTCTTTCTCTCACCTAAAACCCAAGGAATGGATGGGAAGCCCTTCCCTCACTCTTTTTTTTTAAATAAAATTAATTAATATTTATGATTTATAATTTTTAAATTAAAAACAACCAAAAAATTTAATTAAAAATAAAAAGCATTTAATTAATTAAAATAAAAATTACATTAAACCTAATATTTAAATTAGTGGAAAATTAAAAATATAGGGTTTATTTTGTAATTTTCCAAAACTATTTTTATGAAGAGAATTCAAAGTTGGGTGTATTCTACCATAAAACCAAAACATAGGGGCTAAATATGCCATTTCTTTCATCTTTTTTGTGTTAAACCTGCAACTCCAAAAAAAAAAGAAAAAAAAAAAAAGAAATTTCAATCATTCACAGGAAGAGAGAGAACGCGGGGTATCGTCCCCTCATCCATTCCCGCACCACCCTTCCCCGCACCGACGGTGCGGTGTTCTGCCGGGCGGGAACCTCCCCGCGACCCTTCCCCGCTCCCACTCGGTCCGGCCTTATAGTGCTACCTTGCCACCAATTTGTTTCACACCCAACGGTGTGCAATAGATGGACCGGCCAAGAACCTTTGTTGCTTTCTTTCATTGTTCCACACAAATCAGAATTTATACAACATTACAGCTTAGTTCCTTTTATTCTCCTCCTTCGTAATCAAAGTAATCGATTGAATTTATCCACCATATACCCCAAATAAATATAATACATACATAAAACTAAACTTGAAAATGCTAACGGAAGATTTCCAAATTTAAAAACAATATTTAAATATTCATTAGATTATTTTGTAAAATAATGACAAGTTAGAACTTAGATGTAAGAAACAAGTTGTATAAATCGAATAACAACAACAGAATCAACGGGACAAAGTTGTATAAATATATATTATTAATTAAATAACTGCTATTATATATAATATAAATACATATCTTATTTAATATATAATATGCGGTTCGGTTCGGTTTTTTTGGTTATTATGTATATCAAAATTGTACCGCACTGAAAACTTTTGGTTTTTGCTAAACTATAAACCGCACCATCGGTTTTTGTTTCAGTTTATCGGTTTCGGTTAATGCGGTTTTTTCAGGTTTTTTGGGTTTCGGTTCGGTTTTTGCTCACCCCAACCAAAATCATAAAATCTAACATACATTTACTTCAAAAAAAATCACAAAATCAAGGTAATTGACTTGTAAGGAAAGGATACCATTTTCTTATTAAGAGGAGGAATGGGAAGTGTAGAATTCAAGGTAATTGAAATAGATCCATGAGAATACAACAACAACACTTCGTTCATGCTTCAGCCAATTTTCTATCAATCTACATCATTAGTTAATTACAGTACAATAACCAAATAAGAAACAAAAAACATCCACTTCTAATCCATACACAAAACCTGCAAATCACATGAGCAATGACCAAATCATAAACCAAAAAATGACCTGATCTGAATCCAATCCTACATCAGGTCATTTGGCCTATTAAACGAAAAAGAAAATTGAAAATAAAAACCTACAAATCCAAAATCGAAAATTGAAAATAAAAATTGATTAAAACGATGACAACGGGGAACCGATCGATGGTAGAGGGGCATATAAATATATAACCAAAGGTATGAGTATTATTGGGATAGGAAGCGACAGGAAGATGTTGAAGCACCAGGTCGGAGAGACAGGGAGGCGACGATGGCTAGGGTGTCAGAGGCGATGGCGGTGTCGCTGGTGGGGCTGGCAGCGACGGTGTCGTTGGCGGGGGGAGGCAAAGGGAGCGTTGAAAATCGGAGTGGGAGGAAGAAGGGGCGGTAGTGTCGTGGAGTATAAAGAAGAGAAGAGGGATACACATGTCTTTTTTTATTTCAGACATGGTTCCAAGTCTGAATTTTTAAGAGGCTATTGATTAATTAAGAGGTTTTTATTAAGATGCTATCAAACGTACTGAATCTGAAAATTTAAAAGTTTCTCTCTTAATTTCTCAATTAAGAGGCTATCAAACAGCATTTAGACTATTTGAAAAATAAATCAAGGGCATAACATGAAACCAAGTCTAAAAGTTAAGACACAACACCCAAAGTCAAAAGTCATTGCCAAAACCAATTAAACTATTTAAAAAATAATTATTCAAAAATATGTATTTGATATAAAACAAATTCTTTTACAAAAACACTGTAACTTTATTATAAAATGATTAAAAATATTTTATCTAATTTAAACAACATAAGTTGAAAGTTAAAACGTATATGAAGGATACAAATGGGACCTCACAATTCGATGTGCCAATTTTGGACACTTTCTATGAAACGAAAGAAACCCATAACAACTTGTTTATAGTAGAAAAGATTAACAAAAGAACAAATAAATCGAAGCCCCACTTGAAAATGAAATCTTTAAAAATAAAAGCGACATGACATAACTTCTAGTACTATCATTGAAGTAGAATGTTAAAAAGTCAATGGTTGCTTAGGACTTTTTGTTATGTCCCTTTAAACAATTAACTCAAATATAACAAATAATCAGTATTTTGATTAATGATAATATGTACTTTTTTTCTTTTTTAATTGCAAATCTAATATACTCATAAACTAATCTTTAATTCAATCTATGTCCTCAACAAGATAAAGATGATTTTGTAATGATCTTTTTAATTCATAATATATATAAATAAAGATGGTTTAAAGTTTGAATACCAAAACAACTTTAGAATAGCCCACCGTTTTGAATAAATACTAAATCGTTCAGCTTTCATGTTTGATGTCAGTGACGACCCTCATGACGACCCTCAGGTGGGGTGTGCTGGCGGTGTGGTCGTACATGACCTTCGATTTTAAGGCAACTTCAATTTTTAGGACAAATATATAGTTATTGTGTTGGTATTTTTGTAAAATACATTTTATATGTTACAATTAAAGAAATTATCTATGTCCATTACTTATGTATACAATATAACATTTGGTTGCAATCTTGAAATTATTTTAATTATGAGAAAAATCAAAGAAAATAAAAAAAAAATCTATTCATAGACTTTAAAATATTTCAACAAATTAAGGAAAGTATTTATATCTAAAGAAAATAAAAAATTATTTCTAATATAAAATGTTTTCTACGGACTTACATTTGCTTCTAGTGCTCCGCTACATGACATGTAAGAGTTTTGCAAACTTATTTATCGTTTGTCAAAAATCATAAATACGTAGTATTAATTACCTAAAGAGAGTCTCACTTTAAAATCTTTTTCAAGTACATGGCGAGAAAGTATAATTAAAAGTGTAAAAGCAATTGTATATCTAATGAATCTGGTTGCCTTTAATGAGAATTGAACAAAAATGTAAGTTCTTTGGTTTTTTTTAGACAAACAAAACATGATTGAGGTTTTCTGAACGATTTCGAAACTTTGTTGGTCTTACAAGTCATTTTCCCGATATTTAATTTCATGTCATTCGTTGATTTTCATTAGCCGGTTGATCTAATAGTAACTGAACAAAAATATAAGTTAGTTGAGATTTTTTAAATAAAATATTAAGTTTGTTGGGTTTTCTTAAATAAACAAAACATAATTAAAATTTTTTAAAGATTTTTTTGAACTATTCGAAAACTTCCTTAAACTTTATAAGTCATTTTCCTAAAAAGATTGTAACAAAAATGACGACCTCAACCTTATGAAGGCTCCAAATTACAATATCCAGCTCAGATTTTAGCCCCTGCAACGCGCACACGGTTATTACCATGATCGGCCACTTCGTTTCCTTTAAATCCAACAACTGTCTACCGGTTAATCTTGTGCGCGTCAACACCGGATACTTGCTTCCCCCATCGTTCGTTCATTCGTTTACTCTTCTTTTTCCCCGTATTTGCTAGATTGCGCAGGAGAGCCAACAGCGCACCCTTAGCAAAGTACAGGCACCTGAAAACACAGAAGAAGAAAGGGGAACTGGAGCATCTTAGCCAACCGTCATTGTAGGCTGGATTCCTCTCTTTTTGTTTTCTAAGCATTCCGAGGTAATAATTTCTCTCTGTCTAGATTTTCAATGGCGGATCTCTTATCGGTTACTAGTCTGGTGTGTTTGCTGTTGATTGCGCATTCATTTACTTTGATTCTGTTTGTAATTTTGTTGGTTTAATCGATGTTACAGATATATTTACGCGGTTTATTATTAGACTCTATTTGTTGAAAACTCTTCCGATCCTTCAATGGCCGCTCCACCTGCAAGGGCACGAGCAGATTATGATTACCTCATAAAGCTCCTTTTGATTGGCGATAGCGGTGAGTCATAATTTTCGTCATTTAAAATACAATTTAACTGTTTGATTTTTTTTTTTTCGTCTATATGCTATGCTAGTGATATTGGTTCTTAGTTGATTCTGGAGGTGGTTTATTGTACGGATCTAGGTTTAATTTGATGCTTTATCATGATTTGGTCTTGTATTTGTTAAGAATTTCATTAGCGTTATCATGCTAGAGGAAAGTCAACTGTTATGAAGAATCTGTCAATTGCTGCTATAAACTTGTGTATGTAATTGATCATCATTATCGATTTCATGTCTGGAATCTGTTCCCAATCTTCCATTCATCGACTGTTACTTGTTTTGAATGTCAGTGTTACTTCCATTCATCAACTGTAACTTGTTTAATGAAGAATCTGTGAATTGCTGCTGTAAACTTGCGTTTGTGATTGATCAATGATCGAGTTCATGTCTGATATCTGTTCTCAATCTTCCATTTATCAACTGTTACTTGTTTTGAATGTCAGGTGTGGGAAAGAGTTGCCTTCTTTTACGATTTTCGGATGGTTCTTTTACTACAAGTTTTATCACTACAATCGGGTGAACTAATTCATCTTTTCTACATCAAAATATCATCTTTTTTTATACAAACATTTCTGACATTAATCTTTTTTGCAGTATCGATTTTAAGATAAGAACAATTGAACTTGATGGGAAACGGATCAAACTCCAAATCTGGGATACAGCTGGCCAAGAACGATTCCGAACAATCACTACCGGTATCACTATGAATCTATGATGATATGATTTTTTGTTTTAACATGTCAATTTAAGTTATAATTTACATAATCTTTTTTCCCTCCAGCTTACTATAGAGGAGCCATGGGAATTTTGTTGGTGTATGATGTTACAGACGAATCATCTTTCAACAGTAAGATTTTCTTTCCTGAATAATTAATTAACTAATTAATATTATCATATTAATCTAATTAATATGATGTTACAGACATAAGAAACTGGATTCGCAACATCGAACAACATGCATCTGATAATGTGAACAAGATCCTTGTTGGGAATAAAGCTGATATGGATGAAAGCAAGAGGGTAATTTTTATAGATTTTAACCTGATTCCATTAATCCATTATTATTATTATTTTATTCTTATTTAGTTACGTAATATTTGTAGGCTGTACCTACCTCAAAGGGCCAAGCACTAGCAGATGAGTATGGCATTAAATTTTTCGAAACTGTAAGTAAATAAAAATACATTTTCAATTTGGATTATGTTTATTTTTTTGTAAATAAATATTGTTATTGAGGAACATAAGCTGTGTTTTTACTTTTTACAGAGTGCGAAAACCAACCTAAATGTGGAGCAAGTTTTCTTTTCAGTAGCAACAGATATCAAGCAAAGACTCGCAGACACTGATTCTAAACCTGAGGTTTTTTTTTTTTTTTTTGCTTTCTAAATATGTGTTATATTTAATATTTATATTTACAAAGTATTTGGTTTTAATATTATGGCAGCCATCAACAATCAAGATTAATAAACCAGAGGGTGGAGGTGCAAACAGTCAATCTGAACAGAAGTCAGCATGCTGCGGTTAGGGTTATTGTCAGTGTTGCCCAGTTTGAACTGAACTGATTTAGTCATTGAATTTTATTTCTGGTAGTGTGAAAATCTATGTCGTTTACACCATTGTTCCATAAATGAAACGGTCTTTTGTTTTTTTTTTTCATGATGTGACATTGACTTTAATTTTTGTAATTAATTTTCTTCTCTGCACGTGGATAAACAACATTAACCTTGTAAATTAGTAATAGATTTTCTTGAATTATGATTTTCTTTTGCTCTTTAATTTACACCCACATTGATCTTGAAAGAATACTTAGTAAATAGATTAACGGGGTATATGGTGCAAGGAATGTGTCTACCAATCCGTTGAACTTTTCTAATCTTTATCTAATGTTGTTTGTTTGTTTATAATTGTTTATCTTATTACATGCATGAAACTTTGATGTGCTTGTGGTCAACTAACAATAATGCATTATAAATTTGAATTAGAAATATGCAAAATGGGAATCTTTTATTATTTCCCGTGTTCATTAACCTTTACAAAAGTACCAAAAGTTTACACAATGGCCAACTTTTTGGGTGACCATCTCCAAGGCATTCAGAATCTGAACAATTTCTTGTTCATTTTCTTAGCCTTCAACACGCACACTTCAACAAAGTAGTAACATTCAAAGTAGGAAAAGCTTGAAGTTAGGGTTTACAAACATAAATTCATAATGCATAAAATCGGCACTTTCTATGAAAACTAAACATTATACACAACTTATTAACACTAAATTTACCAGCAATTTTGGGAGATGTTCTTGGGGATTACATATACGGAAACCAAGTGTTAGTAATGACTTTTTTCAAGGAAAGTGTATTAAAGTAGCTTACACACACGCGCGCGCACACACACATAGGAAACTACATGGTCGAAGGGTTTTTAAAGGGTTCCATTAATTATCATGTAATTTTATAGTTTAAAATCCACACTATGAGAAATATAATTTAGTGACCAAATTAGGCTAAAAACCATTGTTTAACGGTGACAATAACCCTTTTTTTTAACCTTTGCCCTTTGCGGAATATGAAACATAGTTTTTTTTTTGGCTAATTTTATACATACCTTCAATTGTTTCGTGTACTTTGTGAGTGAATGTGTATGAGCCATGATTTTATTATGTATAAGTGAGGGTGGTAGCACCTTTTTTTTTCTAAATGTTTCACGTCTACTATTTCAACTGAGTGTGTTTGGCTTAACTTTTTAAATGACTTTTGACTTTATCTTTTAGAAAAAGTCTCAAAAGATGTTTGGTAAAGGGAAAAGGACTTTTGTAAATGACTTTTCCTATAGAGTAATTTGAGTCTTTTTGAAAAATCACAATTACCTGACTTTTCCTAACTTTTCACCAGCTAAAAATATTAAATTACCAATACACCCCTCATCTACCCTAAACATGTCTTTTTTTGTCATTTTACATGTAAAAGTTAAACTAAACACTTTAATTTTTGACTTTTTCCCTTCAAAAGCTAATCCAAACACATTTTTAAAAATAACTTTTGTAAAAAGTTCTTTTACAAAAAATCCTTTTACAAAAAGGACTTTAAAAATAACTTCTTAGGGATGTTTCGCCAAAATAGCTACTTATAGTTTTTATTTGTGTAGAAATTCTTAAGAAAAATAGTTGTACGCTTTTGAAATTTGTAAAATTAGATAAAAACATAAAAGCTAAAAGCTTTTAGAAGCTCTCAAAAGCTACCCTAAAAATGATATTATCAGAATCAAATTTGACAAACACTGCAGCAAAAAAAAAAAAATCAAACCTATATATAAAAACTCATGTACAAATGGTTATCAAAGTTGACAAGCATCATAGTTGATTCTTTCTTACATTTTAAACAATCTGAAAAATCCTATATATTGAGTTCATCTTTTCCATAAATGCGTTGAAGTTCACGAGTAGCTGCTTGAAAAGACTCTACACAAACACAATCAAATTATCAAAACCAAACATAAACACCAAATCCCAATCATCTGTTTATATCTAAATATCTATAATCAATTTTAGTAAATTATTACCTTTCCATGTGCGAAATGCTTTCTGATTAATGGGTGACCCAGTTACAGTTTGAATTGCATCAAACAATAAACTCTCAGGGGTGCTCCTCAACTCTTGAACTATTTGATATATTGTCTTCCCACTCTCAAAATATATGTGATTGTTTGGATGCTTTGTTTTGCATCCCGCATGTCTCTCAAATTCATAAGCATTCAGTGCCTAAATCGATAAAATGGTGTAAACTAAATTTTTGACAACAAAACATATAGAATTGCATAAAGATTATGAAAAGTAAGCTCTCACCTTAGAGTGATTACATGATTGACAACCACACAAGTATCCAGAACCTTTTATAATCCCACAAAGCTCCTAATTATACGGATTAAATTCATCAGGATTTGTCAGATTGTTCAAAAGTCGAGTATGATGGTTTGAAGAATGCAAAAAGATGTTTATTTACTTTACCTCCTTTGAAAGTGAAACGTATTTGACAGGGACTCCATCAAGTATACCAGTAGCCATTAAGCTTCTGACATTTGAAGGGAAACTATTAGGTGCTTCTTTTTTAGCTGGTTTTGTTTCTAATTTGCTCTTTGATTTAATAACACTCTGAGGTGTATTTGCAACAACACCGAGCACATTGGCTACATCCAACTCTTTAATAATCTCTGGAGACTGCAATGTCTTGACTGTAGATTGATCAAATGATAACCCATAGTTGTTCATGGCTTTGATATAATACCCATTTATTGGCATCTCAGATTCATCTTGAAATCCACCAAAAGATATGGAATTCTCTTCATCTTTGCTTGTAGCAATGGCTGATCTAGGAGCAGGATCGAATCCTGTATAGGAATGTCCCATTAAAGTTACATTTCCATCTTCATTGCCATAGTTGGTGTTAGGCCCCATTGTGATGAAACTGGTGTCGTTGTTATCAGTGTCCTTAACTTGATTCACTTTAACTTTCCTAATCCCTCCATAGATCAAACTATCGGGGTCTTCAATGGTGTAGGACATAGATAAACCAACTGAGGATCCGTTTTCAAGTTGAACTTGATCATGGACGATTTTTTTATTCAGATTTCCATCAGGAGATCCCAATAAACGATCGATGAACTGATTTGGGGATGATTGGAGAGCAGAAACAGAAACATTGTCCCACGACAGATGAGAAGTTGGATATACAGAAATTGATTTGCTGTTTGGAGATTCTATGGCTTGTCTTTTGTGAGGGAATAATTCTGCTTCTGTTGCATCTGCAAACCATTGGTGCGAGCGTTTTGATTCTAGTCTGGATGAGTTACCAAATATGGCGTCTCCATCGGTCATATGATGATTATTCCCTTTCGTCATCCAAAATCCTTTCTCATGGAACGACTGGATCATGAAAATCATAAGAAAAATGCTTAAATACTAAACTAAATTTGAACACTAGGAATAAAAACGTAAACATGCATGTCAACAAAGGAATCAGAGAGTGAATTGATCATAAATGCTAAGGAAACATACCATTGTGTGATGAATATTCCTCGATAAGCCAGGAACAGGCGGAAAGTATCTATGAATAGCGGAGAAAGGAAAAGTTACGAGACGAAGAAGCTTTCGAGTTCAACTCTAGGAACCAAAAAAGATGAACTTAAAATGAAGAAGGAAACAGTCAAATTTCAAAACCCTAACGCGGAACTCAAATGCATAGAACGGAATAGAAAAAAAATTTGGTTAATTTTTACCTGCGAATGGACAGCAGTGATCTATGTGATCAACTGAAGGTCCAGACGAGATCCATTGCCGGCGGCGAACGGCCGGCGATTGCGAAGTTGGAATATTTTAGGTTACTTACGGTGGATGAGGAGCACAGGATTTTTTCTCTTGGCGAAGGAAAATTAATTTTGAGTATACGGATGGGATCGGGTGTTACCCTACTGAGAGCTCCTGTGTTATTTCCATCAATTGTGGCCGTTGGATTGGATGTCCCAATGAGTTGATGCCTACATGGAGCTATAAATAGCGTTGAAGAGTTTGAAATCAAACTCTATATGGGTGCGACCCTAATTGTCTAGTGTTCAAAGATTTACGGGTTTTAATTAGGGGCATGCAAATATTAATCAATTTAACCGATTGGATTGGATGTTGTAATTGAATTGTATCGGATATGAAATTATAATCTAGTTGAATTAGATCTAATTTATCATCATAAAAATCACATGATAACTGATTCGAACCGATTCAAATGTCCAATTTTAATCCAATAAATTTCTAATATTATCATCCACCTCCAATTATTATTAGTTATTCAATAAAATATAAATGGTTGACTTGAAGTTAAAGTTACATTGTTAGTCTTATTTAACGTAATTGTATGTGGTTTTATTTTTAGTTATGATAGTTATATTTTACATTCTATAGAAAGGAATTAAAATTGGTTGGATGATGAAAAACCAATGGATTAAATCAAAAAAAAAATATCCAATTGATAAATCCGATCAAATCTAATATCTAATTGGATCGGTCCGGTTCGGTTTTTTAAACTCAATAAGATTGGATCGGTTGAAAAAATTTAACATCCAATGGATGAACACCATTAGTTTTAATCAATACACGACCAAAAGAAATGTGTGCGATAAGGGTGAGTGTGGTCCATGAATCGGATAAGACTTGAGTTGGATCAAAACATAATTAACATTTCATATAAACCAAATATGTATGTATGGTTTTGGTTCGTTTTTGATCTTTTTTTTTTTTGGTTCAATTCTCGGGATCACGAGTAGGGTGTGGTCCAGGGAACGAACCAAGATCGAATTAACATTTTTTTACAAACCAAAGACCAAACTGAGTATATATGGTCTTGGTTTAGTTGGTTTTCAGTTTGTTTCGGTTTTTGTAACATCCCAAAAATATTGAGTAAAATTTTCATTTTTAAATAAGCCAATCCATTCATTCATTAACTAAAAGACAATCAGAATAAAAATATTTTCAAAACATCAAAGTAATTCGTAAACATTCAGTGCAGAATAAATCTCTAGAGGATGTAGTGTAATCAAGTCAGACCCTTCCTTTTGAACCCAAAAATACCTGAAAATGTTTTAAACATAAATTGTAAGCACAAAACTTATCGAGTTCCTCAAATACCATATACCATACAAATCAGTGAGTCCAACCCTGGGGCATATTCCAACCCAACATACAATCATGGGCCCAGCCCTGGGGTATGTCTCAACCCAATACATATCAATGAGCCTAGCTCTATGGTTTATCTCAACCCAAACATACAATGAAGGGCCCAACCTTGGGGTGTATTTCAACCTAATCATACATTCAAGAATCACAAAGACAAGTAACATTCCACATAACACAATCCAGTGAGCCGACATTGGTGCCTTTGACCCACAATGTAACATTCTATTTCCTGTCCTTTCTGGGCCATGGACTGGAAGTCGGTTGTGTGAGGCTTTGGACCTTAAGGAGGCAAAGTTTAGTCCTTGTGGAAGGAGGTAATGTTGGTTAAAAGATTTAACCCTTGAATTGTGTTTTGGGTCGAATGGTAGAAAGGGGAAAGTCTTAGGTTGTGTTCTTGCATGAAATATGGAATTTTGTTCGAGAAGTTTTTAGTCCAAGATATTTAGATGATATTTTAGAGATCTTCGATACCTTTCCGTTGATATAAAGAACGTCGAAAACGAAGTTGAAACGAAGAAATTACGATCGTTTGAAGTTAGGACGATTTTTGGGTCAGCCGTGTACGCTGGGCATAGTGAGTATGCCTGAGTACTTGGGGTAAATTGAGTATGCTGGGCGTACGTGATCAGTGCCCAAACCATATTTTCATGGTTTGAATCTCCACCTCTCTAACACCCTCTCTTGTAACCCTGACCCTAGATCGAGCCTTGTGAGCAAAAAGAAGATGTTTTTAAGTGATTTGGAGTGTTCTTGATGTACCTTGTGTAACGTCCCAAAAACAAGACCATAAATTTTTTCTTTTTTAGATTAATAAGACATCAAACCATATCATTACCATCAAACCTAGGTTATCAAAATGTATCGATACATCATCAATATCAGAGTAAATCATAAAATGTGGAATCGAGTGGTGTGTGCTCTGCAATCATTCCGAGCTCTTCCCTTTGAAACCAGAAGCACTTAAAACATAAACTGAAAACCGTAAGTCCAAAGCTTAGTGAGTTCCCCAAAACACCACATATCATACATACATAAATAATGTAACATTCGAAATGCATGTATCTACCCTTTTAACCCTTGGAATGAACCTTATTTGCAAGGAGGTCCCTATGTACGTTGGGCGTACATATGCGTACGCTTAGTGTACTAGGGTGGTTTGGACGCGAACATGCACCACGTCCGCGGGGCGTACGTTGGGCATACATATGCGTACGCTTAGCGTACTAGGGTGGTTTGGACGCGAACATGCACCACGTACGCGGGGCGTACGTGGCCTAAGACAAAAACCCTAATTATAGGGCATGAATCCTATTTAAACACTCTTATGCCATTTGGACCTAACCCTAAACAACCTCCATTGCCTCTTATCATCCCTAAACCCTAGTTTGCAAGTAAGTGTGATTCTTGAGCTTAAAAGTGATTTTGGTGGCCATTTTAGTGTGTTTGCAAGAAGGAGAAGGTGGTAATCAAGTCTTGGACGTGGTTGAGCTTCTAGATCCAACATCTACTTCATCTTGGGGAACTTTTGGAGGTAAAAGGTCCAGACCTTGCTTATCCTTTTGCTAGTTTGAGTTAGGGTTTGGTAATAAGTCCATTTTTGGGTCTAAGGATCATCTCTTGTGAGTTTGAGCAACTCCAAAGGTTAGAAATGTTAGATATGAGTTCCTTTGGCATGGTGAAAGCATAAAAATGCTAACTTGATGGTTTTTATGGCACCATGCATGAGTTTAAGATCTTAAAGGGAGTCTTAATCGATAAAATGAGGTGTTGGGTGTAACGCCCGTAGATCCGGGCTAGTCAATTTAGAGACGATAGGCATCAAAAATGGATTTTTGATGAAAGATTATTTAGAATGAACAATCTTAACTAAGTTATAGTATATGTTACAAGGTTTACGTGCATATAAAGAACACCGAAATCCGAGTTATAACGAAGAAGTTATGACCTGTCGAAGTTTTGCGACAGAACCGGCACGACACAGCGCGACGTAAATAGTGAATTTATGTTAGAGAGATATTTAGTCTTAGCGATCTAAATGAAAGTCGTAGAGTTCGTTAAACCATGAGCGTGCATAAAAAGAACGTCCGAATCTGACTTCGTATGAGGAAGTTATGATTTTTCTAAGTTTCGACTTAGCGGTATGCAGCCCGAATACTCGATTTGAGATCGAGCGGTTTTTAGCCGAAACAATCTAAACGAGAATCGAAGATCTCATCAATTGTAGTGAAACGATTAAAAGATAGGCGAAAACGGACGTCGGATGAAGAAGTTATGAATTTATAACGGAGTTTTCATGTCCCGGCCTACTAAAAATAATATAATAAAAATAAAGTCAAAATTAGCCAACGGGGTCTAAATGAAAGTTGTAGAGCATAATCTCACCTACGCGTGGATATAAAGAACGTCAAAAACGGAGCTCGTATGCGAAAGTTATGAATTTTTGAAGATCGTGGCACGCATACCAAAGCTTATTCGAAGATTACGCCCATCGTACTTTATGTACGCCCAGCGTACTCCAAAATTACGCCCAACGTAATCCCAGACCCATCAGCCTATAAATAGAACCTGTGATCAGCCATTTCCCTTGCTAATTTTCTTCCTTTCTCTCTAAGTTTTGCATCGTTTTGGGTGCCAATTATATCCCGAAGCCCCGGTATCATTCCCGAGCCCCGAAGCAAGTTCCGAAGCCCCGAGGATCCCGATAAGTGAGATTCCCGAGCCGAAGCCCTGCCCGCGAGGAGCCCGGTTTTTGTGAAGATCCTCCAGATCTACCCAATAATACTACTTCTACAAGTCGTAGTGCTGTCCGATCAACTTCTAATCAAGTAAGTGTATAGTCACTTTCATCTTACACATAGATATGAAGTATTTGCTATGAAATACATGTTATGTGTTTATACATTGTTTGTTTACTTGATATGGATGCTGAATGAATGTTTTATACGAGTTTTTAAATAAGTTGTATATGTAATTTTTATCTACAAATATGTTGGGTAGAACATGGGTAGATGAAATAGTTGGTGTGTGATGAAAAATAAATGTGATGAGAGATAGGTGAGGATATAATGGTGATGATAATTAGGTGATGATATATAGGTGATGAATTACGAGTCCAGGCGATGTTGTGGCTACGTATTCATGCGATGATAGTCTAAACCTTATTATGAATTACGAGTCTAGGCGATGTTGTGGCTACGTATTCATGCGATGATAGTCTAACCCTTATTATGAATTACGAGTCCAGGCAATGTTGTGGCTACGTATTCATGCGATGATAGTCTAACCCTTATTATGAATTACGAGTCCAGACGATGTTGTGGCTACGTATTCATGCGATGATAGACTAACCCTTATTATGATTTACAAGTCCAGACGATGTTGTGGTTGCTAATCATGTGATGATACCCTAACCTTTGCTAGACACATATTGAGGGAGTAATCCCCGAATTAGTATTGTCTATGCAATGTAGGCGATGATCCTTAGGAAAAGTTCGTAGGAACAAACATATAAGGAAATACAATGTAAGGAGATGAGAAGTAAATATGATATAGGAGATGACCCTTGAGATAATATCTTTAGGGAAGACTAAAAGAAGATAATGGGGATGGGTAATTGGGTTGATTGTTTGATGATTAAATATAATAATTATATTATTGTGGGTTGAAAACCCTATATGCTCACCAGGCTCCCAAGCCTGACCCACTCAGTTTTCTTTGTATCACAGGTATCAATGCGGAGACATATTTCACTGAGAGATTAAAGGAGATGTAGATCATTAGTGTAAATAAATGTAAGTTCTGTTTATTCTTATGTGTCTGTATCGGAACATGACATCCCGAGATTTTGTTATATAATGAAAATACTTTTCTTTAAGAAATGCTTTGATAAATTCTTATCATATTTTGTTTTGGGGACAAATTCCGCAACAATTTTCTTTAAACGATTACTCTGATTTTAAAAACAAAGCATAAACAAATAGGTCTTTTCTGCCCATGAAATTGGGGATGTCACAGTTGGTATCAGAGCATTAGTTTAAGCGAACTAGGAATTTGTAGGAAATTTCTTGACTTAAACTTAGAATGCTAAGTAATGATTGTGAGGAGTGTGTCTAAAATATGTTAGGTAGTACACCGAAATTGACACAAGCACTAGTTTATTTTTGGAATGATGCCTAAAATACTTTTATGTGCTAAATGTTTTGTGTGATAGCTATATTGATGCTATTATTTGTTCGGATCTATGGTCTGTTGCCGACCGGATCTGGAAACCTTATGTGTTTAGGATTCTAAGCGTATGGCTACGATATTAGAACTAGCATATAAACGTTTCGAAGTGATAAGGACGATTTGATTTCTATCGTGATTGAGGATCTAAATTTACCTTATTCGGTGTATAGATCAAGAATGGCAAGAACAAGAAGCGGAGTTGGAAACACGAATGAAAACAGGAATCGACCACCTGTAATCGAGCAAATACCTGTTGTAGCTGCTGCACCTGAGCCAGTGACGATGGCTGGTGTACAATTAATGATTCAGACGATGTTGGATCGTCAAATGGAAGAAACTAGACGTATGCTTCAACAAAATCGTGAAGAACTTACAATCCAAGTTGAAGAGCCCGAAGTGAATGGAGGTCCATCGGAAGCTGGAAACTTCAGTGGTACCGTTGGTCAAGCCAACCCACCAATTGTTAGACAAAACAATTGTGATGGGGGAAATGATGGAAAAGGATGTAAATACAAGGATTTCATGGCATCCAAACCACCGTGTCTATCTGGGAGCCCGACGCCGATGCAAGTCATGGACTGGATCTCCGAGATGGAGACAATGTTTGAAAGTTGCGAGTGTAGCAACAGACAGAAGACTGATCTTGCAATTCCTCTATTAAAATCTGGAGTACTGAGGTGGTGGAAGTTACTGGCCGGTTCGATGCCCAAGGGGGAAGCTAGCAAGATGTCTTGGGAAGAGTTCGTGGTGCAACTAAAAATGCAATACTGCTCTGAGCAGGATCTTCTGGAAATTAACAATGAGTTCCAGAATCTGAAGAAAGGAAAATTGAGCGTCACTGAATACGCTACAAGCTTTACAGACAAGATGAATCTTATTCCATACCTAATTCCAACTGAAATTTCCAAGGTCAACAAGTTTGTCAATGGATTACCAGTAGACTATGGTCCGATAGTCAAGCAAGCAACCACTCTGAAAGCCACCATCTGGGCAGCTAAAAATGTTGAGACCCAAATAAAAGAAAAGGGTCTGGAGAGAGCTGAAGTTGGAGGGAAAAGGAAACATGAGGGATCTTCAATGATCGATAAAGAAACCAAACTCTCGAAATCGGGAGGAAGAGATGAAACCAAGTGGTGTGAAAAGTGCAAGAAGAAGCACTTCGGAAGATGCGATGGAGAAGTGACATGCTATAAGTGTGGTAGGACTGGTCACTATTCCAGAGATTGTACGTTCGACAATCGGAAGTGTTACGAATGTGGAGATGGTGGTCATATTTCGAAGAACTGCCCAAAGAAGGACAAAGCTGCAAAGAAAAACGTACCGCCACAGCCAAGGGCATTCCACATGATCCTCGACGAAGCAAATCAAGAATGAGGATTTTATATCCAAGGATCAAGTTATGAAGTAGCAATGTGAATATTAACTTATGATGTAGCCTATTAAAGGCATAGTATAGGGTGAACTTGAACTTTTGTGTAATAGTTTCAAGGAATTAATATAAACCCTAGTTTTGTTATATGGTGTGTTGAATGATTGTCTGATTTTCTTGTATGGTGACTTGGTCGACTGTGGGACAATACTTGGGACGAGTATGAGTAGGTGTGAAAGGTAGTAGATGCATATACTATCGGAAGCACAGGACTCACACTTGGATCAGGGAAAGTCACAAGGTTACCAAGAAGCTAGTGATTGATTCCGTTTTATTCGGATATGTCATTACCCTTGTTTCGGTAATTACTAGTAAGATGGTTGTTATTTCGACCCTAGTGGTCATATCAAATTGAGTCCGACTACGATGACTTTGTTACGTGGTTCATTGAACCAAGTTCGAGGTAGCATCTGACTCAAGTCAAAAGATTGAAATCAATGTGATCGATAGCATCACGCTCGTTGTTAAGGAAGCTTGTAGCTAGAAATGCTAAATGTAAAAATGTGATTATATCACATTAGAATGTGAAGGAAGATATATTCCATTATGGAATTTAACTCTAAGAGATCTAAGTCTAAGCATTGCATCATTCGATGAGAGGTCAGTAGAACACGACCCATCATTCAGTTACAATAGATAAATGAATGTATTTATCCTAAGAAGAAGAAGGAGTCCACAATAAGGACTTATTTTATAAATTGAAGGTTACGATTGGAAGTCCAACATAGTATGAAGAGCAGATGTAAGATTGAACATCACGGTTATTAATTAGGATGGAAAGTTAACGTATGGAATCATTATACAAGCCCTATTTCGTTGATGATTCCGGGACGTAATCATCCTAAGGGGGAGATAATTGTAACGCCCGTAGATCCGGGCTAGTCAATTTAGAGACGATATACGTCAAAAATGGATTTTTGATGAAAGATTATTTAGAATGAATAATCTTAACTAAGTTATAGTATATGTTACAAGGTTTACGTGCATATAAAGAACACCGAAATCCGAGTTATAACGAAGAAGTTATGACCTGTCGAAGTTTTGCGACAGAACCGGCACGACACAACGCGACGTAAATAGTGAATTTATGTTAGAGAGATATTTAGTCTTAGCGATCTAAATGAAAGTCGTAGAGTTCGTTAAACCATGAGCGTGCATAAAAAGAACGTCCGAATCTGACTTCGTATGAGGAAGTTATGATTTTTCTAAGTTTCGACTTAGCGGTATGCAGCCCGAATACTCGATTTGAGATCGAGCGGTTTTTAGCCGAAACAATCTAAACGAGAATCGAATATCTCGTCAATTGTAGTGAAACGATTAAAAGATAGGCGAAAACGGACGTCGGATGAAGAAGTTATGAATTTATAACGGAGTTTTCCTGTCCCGGCCTACTAAAAATAATATAATAAAAATAAAGTCAAAATTAGCCAACGGAGTCTAAATGAAAGTTGTAGAGCATAATCTCACCTACGCGTGGATATAAAGAACGTTGAAAACGGAGCTCGTATGCGAAAGTTATGAATTTTTGAAGATCGTGGCACGCATACCAAAGCTTATCCGAAGATTACGCCCAGCGTACTCTATGTACGCCCAACGTACTCCAAAATTACTCCCAACGTACTCCAAAATTACTCCCAACGTACTCCAAAATTACGCCCAACGTAATCCCAGACCCAGTAGCCTATAAATAGAACCCGTGATCAGCCATTTCCCTTGCTAATTTTCTTCCTTTCTCTCTAAGTTTTGCATCGTTTTGCGTGCCAATTATATCCCGAAGCCCCGATATCATTCCCGAGCCCCGAAGCAAGTTCCGAAGCCCCAAGGATCCCGATAAGTGAGATTCCCGAGCCGAAGCCCTGCCCACGAGGAGCCCGGTTTTTGTGAAGATCTTCCAGATCTACCCAAGAATACTACTTCTACAAGTCGTAGTGCTGTCTGATCAACTTCTAATCAAGTAAGTGTATAGTCACTTTCATCTTACACATAGATATGAAGTATTTGCTATGAAATACATGCTATGTGTTTATACATTGTTTGTTTACTTGAGATGGAAGCTGAATGAATGTTTTATACGAGTTTTTAAATAAGTTGTATATGTAATTTATATCTACAAATATGTTGGGTAGAACATGGGTAGATGAAATAGTTGGTGTGTGATGAAAAATAAATGTGATGAGAGATAGGTGAGGATATAATGGTGATGATAATTAGGTGATGATATATAGGTGATGAATTACGAGTCCAGGCGATGTTGTGGCTACGTATTCATGCGATGATAGTCTAAACCTTATTATGAATTACGAGTCTAGGCGATGTTGTGGCTACGTATTCATGCGATGATAGTCTAACCCTTATTATGAATTACGAGTCCAGGCGATGTTGTGGCTACGTATTCATGCGATGATAGTCTAACCCTTATTATGAATTACGAGTCCAGACGATGTTGTGGCTACGTATTCATGCGATGATAGACTAACCCTTATTATGATTTACAAGTCCAGGCGATGTTGTGGTTGCTAATCATGCGATGATACCCTAACCCTTGCTAGACACATATTGAGGGAGTAATCCCCGAATTAGTATTGTCTATGCAATGTAGGCGATGATCCTTAGGAAAAGTTCGTAGGAACAAACATATAAGGAAATACAATGTAAGGAGATGAGAAGTAAATATGATATAGGAGATGAACCTTGAGATAATATCTTTAGGGAAGACTAAAAGAAGATAATGGGGATGGGTAATTGGGTTGATTGTTTGATGATTAAATATAATAATTATATTATTGTGGGTTGAAAACCCTATATGCTCACCAGGCTCCCAAGCCTGACCCACTCAGTTTTCTTTGTATCACAGGTATCAATGCGGAGACATATTTCACTGAGAGATTAAAGGAGATGTAGATCATTAGTGTAAATAAATGTAAGTTCTGTTTATGCTTATGTGTCTGTATTTGAACATGACATCCCGAGATTTTGTTATATAATGAAAATACTTTTCTTTAAGAAATGCTTTGATAAATTCTTATCATATTTTGTTTTGGGGACAAATTCCACAACAATTTTCTTTAAACGATTACTCTGATTTTAAAAACAAAGCATAAACAAATAGGTCTTTTCTGGCCGTGAAATTGGGGATGTCACATTGGGTTCCCATATGTCATGCAAAGGCATAAAGTTTCCAACTTTATGCCCTAGGACCTTTAAAATGACCAAGATCTGGAATTTGACGAAGTGGCTTCATGAATTAAGTACTTAATGGCTTTTTGTGCAAAGCAACTTGTACGTTAGGCGTACTAGTTTGTACGTTGCACGTACTGCCAAAGAACCCACTACGATAAGCATATTGATGATGTACGTTGGGCGTACTCTTCTAGTGGGTTTTGGGCTTTCGTTGGGCTTTTGAGCCATTTGGACCCTACTTAGCCTTAGGCATGGATCTATTAGAGTATTTGGGCCTCAAATCTTGTTGTTGGACCATAGATGGCATGGTTGGGCCTTTTAGGCCTTGTGGCCATTATTGTTTTAGACCTTGGATGTTAGACCCATTAAAGCAGAAAGACTTTTGGGCCTTATCGGAGGAGTTTGGACTTAGGGTTTTAGCCATATGCCTTGAGTTTGTGACTTGATTCTAATTAGGTTAACTTGTGTATATTCAGTGCGAGATATTCGAACCGGTAGTCGAGCAGTATTTTTATCAACAATCTGAGGTGAGTCGAAGGCACCAATGCCGACCCATTATCTGACATGTGGATTGATATTTGTTATGCAATTAATTGTCTGGAGACCCCGATGGTAGCCCGTGGCACTTGTGTGAAGACCATATGTAATGCATGGTTCATGGTACATATTAATTTATAATTTATTCTATTTTTTTGAGCAACTCGACAAGTTGGGAGCCCCAAACTTGTCGAGTAGAGATCATAAGGGTTGCACCTTTAAGTGACCTACTCGACGAGTTGGGAGGCCTCAACTCAACGAGTAAGCTGGCAGAGATGAAACCCTAATTTCCGGGGTTTGCACCTTATTTAAACACCTTAAACCTTTCATGTTGGCCTCATTTCCAGCCTCCAAGTCCCAAACCCTAAATCTCGAAACCCTAATGCTATTGTGAGTGTTTGTGAGCCATTCTAAGTGTTTTAGTGTATGGATTGAAGCCATTGGAAGAAGGAAAAGCTTGAGGACACAAGAAGGAGTTTGTAGATCCAGAACCCCTTGCCTCATCCACAACATTTTGTTGGTATAAAGCTTGAACCTTGATTTGTAGTTGATTAGACATTTTGTAATGATATATGTTGATGAAGATGAAGACGAACATGTTTCAATTCTTAAAAAAATAAAATTCAACTCCGTTTTTTTTTTCTGACATAGATGAAGATGAGCATGTTTCAGGTGAAGATGAATATACCAAAAGATGAAGATGTACAAAATCGTGTTCATGTTCATTCTCTTTTTTTTGGCAGATACATGTTTCAGTTCTTAAAAATTTTGAACTCCATTTTTGGTGGATGTTTTTCTACAAATCACACACTTGATGAGACAACTATGTTTTCTTGTGGATTTTTTTGGGGTTTGAACTCTGTTTTCGGTGGTTTTTATGAGTGATCAGAAATTTTTTTGGTCTTTACCGGAAACAACGCCGAAAAATCGAGTTTGACCGGAGAACTCATGTTTGGCCGGACATAACGCCGGAAATCGGCAAAACCTACTATTACTGGTCATACTTGTATAATGTACACGTTTCAACAATTTCAAAAGTTAATAAATCACGAAAAATAATTTAGTGACCACATATGACCAAAACCTAAAACAGGTTACCTCTCAAGTCATTATCCATTTTTTTATAGGGGTCCGTGTGGTGGCGGGGCATGGTTTCCCAAACCGCCTCGATATATTTCATGTATCTTATCGGGGCGCCCCATTGAGGTTCGGGTTTTTCCGTCGGGTTTCGGGTTTTTTATCGGGTTTACAACAATTCAATTTTTTATTCTGTTTTAGGGTACCTTGATGTCTTATAAAAAATACTTGTTCTAGCTTCCATTTTAAGTTAAATATATGATTAATCACTTTAATAAAATAAACTGGACGTATATTAAAAATTATTTGTAATACGTCAAAACATAAAAAATGATCATTCACACCAGATTGTTAATAACCAAAAAGATTATCCACAGTAAGTATTTTATCTTTGAATGCGTGAAATTAACATCAAAATGATTCGAACCCGATAAAAAACCCGATAACGACCTGAAATGATCGGGTTCGGGTTTCCCTGTCGGGTTCGGGCTTTTTTGCCATCCCTATTTACTACACACCGCGGTGCCACATCATATATGCACACCTTAAGAACTTTAATTAACCATAAATACAAATACGCAAAATGATAAAATTGACCTTTTTTTTAGTAACTTTCGGTTTGAAGAGGATAAAACCAAACATTTAAACAAACTTCATGACTTTTAAGACATTAAACCTATATTTAATATATAAATATTTTATTATACAATTTTATTCTTATACAACACACAAACATACGACATATGATACCTCGGTATTTTAATGTTAATAACTTTAGAGATCTTTTTTAATCATACAAATCACATTAATCGCCGTAAAAAAAGGGACAATAAAACAGTAAAACACCATGCCCTAACCCCCAAATTCAACTTGTCTGAGTATGGTGTTTGACTGTTAAACAAGCAATGACCAGCGCTTGTCACGACAGTCGATGCGTGTCACGATAAGCAAACATATGGAGGAGCCGATCACCGACGGCGATGATTACGCCCACCACCGTCAGCTTGTTCTCGTGGACGTCGTAAACCCTATTTCTCATTCCATTTCCAGTTCATCTTCTATCACTCCATTATCCCCAAACTCCCCTAACGACGGTTCGGCCCTCCAAACGGTCCCCAGCTCCGATGACATTCGCTCCAATCCGGTATATCTATCCATATACTTTGACCTTATTCTTTAATGCATTTTAGTACACTATTTAATTCGATGAAAGATTGCGTTTTTTCAACTTTCTGCAATTAATTGAGGCAAGAAGTTCCCATATGTTGGATCTAAATGGTGTAAATCACTTGTGAGTTGCGAGTGTGAGATTTAGGTTTGTTTCTTAGAGAAGTTTTGGAGCAAAATTCCCCTTCCTGACATCCATATTTATAGTCGAACTGTTCCAATCATTTGATTTTTGCTTGAAAAAAAGGGATTAATAAGCATTCCCCTAGTTTCAACTATACATACATGGTCACTTCGTTTGGTCCTTTTGATTTCCTTTATTTGCATCTTCCATGGCGAAGTTCCTGCATACACTTTACCACTTTTTGCATCTTATAAGGGTCAAGACCCATTCTCATTTCTCCCCTCAAAGGTTATCTAGATGGAAGTGATGCCATTTCCTCAAAGTGAAATACTAAAGGGAGTGGTTATTGCAGGCAACTCCAAATATGATAGGCACCTCCAAGTTTACTCTGCCAAAAGACTGGTCTGTTCAAAAGGTACACCGTAAGTATGGAGGCACAACTGACAAGGTAATTCCAAATTACTTTAAAGTGCTTTATATCATAATCTGTGTTGTAAAATGTAAAAGTAGGATTGATATCAAAAACTAGATATTGATAAAATAGTAATTCTGCAGTATTACCGTGATCCAGAAAGTGGACGACAATTCCGATCCCTTAAAGAGGTGGAGAGATACATAACTGAAGGAGTCACACCTACAAAATCCAGACTCAAGAAGCCCAACAATCATCGTGAAAAGGTCATTCATTTATTTCTATGCTTATAATTAATGTACAATAATATTTCACTTACTTTTCATTAATTTTACAGAATTCGGGTAGTCAAGATATGATGATTGTCGCCGAGTGTCAAGATATGATTGTGGCCAATGAAAAGGTAGCTTTAAAAAAAAATAATAAAACACGTAGTTTTTATAAATTATAATAGTAACATAGAGATTGCAGATGTCAGATGTGGAAGAGGATAAAGATAAGGAATATGAGTTGGGTATTGTGTCTCCTACGACTACAAGTGTTTCACACTTCCAACTTCCTTATGGTTGGGTTGTGAAGGAGGTACCCCGTAGTTCTGGAGACTATGCTGACAAGGTAATACTGTATGTCTTTTTGTAAATATTCCCTTCTTTTTCTATATGTTATATTGGGATTTAAATTTGTTAAATTTGAAATCAAAATCATAAAAGTGTTACCACATTTTTTTGAAGTATTACTTTGAGCCTGGAACTGGACAGAGATTCCGATCTTTGGTAGCAGTTCAAAAACACTTAACAGAAGTTGAAGAAAACTCACCGTTATCAGTCGCTCTTGAAGAAATCAGAGAAAACAGTTTGCCCATTTCCAAGGCTTTCAAATTAAGCACTACCATAAAGGTCATCATCAATCGTATTTTGACTTTTTTTGTTTTTGACTTTTTGTTATTGAACTGATTGGTATTATGTTTTTTTTAATTTATTAGAACCATGGTTCATACAGTTCATGGAAGAAGAGCATGATATCTAGAAAAGAGAAGACCTCACCTCCGAACAAAATCAATTGGGTGATTGATCAAGGTAGTGGAGGAGATGACACGTGGAATGCTTTTATGGATGATACATTGGTTCAAGACTCTGTTAAGAAACAATGGAGTGACTCATTTATGGTGGCCATTACAAATGGAAAACATCATAATAATTAATACTCCATTTTCTGGGTAACAACTAACATGGTATTTATTTAGTTAACTCTTTTCTTTTCCAAAAATTTTAAAAACATTTTTCCCATATGTTACTTAAATAGTTAAACTACCTTTTTGGATTTTTAGGATGCAGGTGAGAGGGTTTAAGTTGATGGTGTGTTCAAGGTGATGTTGTAGTAGTTGTACAGTGGTGTGGTGTTGTCATCTTTTATTTATTTTTTTCTCTATTTATTTCTATTTTATTTTATTCTGTGAAGTCAGAGATATGATGGTATTTATATTTATGGTGTTTGACTTTTAGAGTCAAATGTGGATGGTTAGTTTTTGTTGGTTTATCAAGGGTCTGCTTAAAAGTTAAAGATTAGATTTTTTTTTTTGGAAAACGGCAAATATATTAAAACCCCAACAAGACGATGGGGAAAAAGAGTACAACGTAAAGCGAAAAAAGAAAGAGAAAAAAAAACGAGCAAATTACAAACAAAAGAAAGGATTAATGTTCCACACTCTCCAGTCAATTTTCCTGAATGAACCTCTATGTTTGCACCAAGAGAAAGTAGTAACCTTTATTCTTTCTACAATACTCGCCGGATTTGTTGGAATTTTATCAAAGATCCATTGTTTCTAGCTGTCCAAATGCCCCATAAAGCTCCGCAAAGAATTACATTTAGCAAGCTCCGTTTCTTTCTACACCTAGACCATCGAGAGATAAAAAGGACCATGTCTTTCACCAATGTAAAGCATTCGCCTCTGATTTCACACCAAGATAGTATCGATTCCATCATTGATTTTGCACTATGACATAAAATCAATGCGTGATCACTAGTTTCCTCTCCAACATTACATATACTACATATAATGATAGGAAGGGTAACTCCCCTTTGACTGAGTGCCACAACAACTGGAATTCTTTCCTATTTGGCCCTCCATATGAAACATAGAATCTTGTATGAGATCACTTTGCACCAATCAAAGGACCCATCACTAACAATATGACTCGCCAACTCGATTCGTTCTCGTAACAAACTGACAATAAATTGATTCTCTGACGAAAAACTAGAGACCCATTTGTTTATCTCCGGATTCCATGAAACAACCTCACTACGATCAATGTTGAGATTAGCCAAGCACCTGCTAGACTTCATAATGTTTTTCCAGACCCTGTGATCGAGTAGTTGCCAAACACAGTCCAGTGTCTTCTCGATAATCCATGTAAGCAGTTGATTTTTGGTCCGAGGTTAATTTGATCATAAATTTTAATATTTTAAGCAGACCATTGTAAGTTATTAATTTACTAAGACAAAATTGCAAGGACATCGAAAATTGTCACTTTGGGCCAAACAGGTTTTGACTAGCATTAATGGTCCAAAAGTTTCCATTTTGTCGCGAGTTTGGTCCATTTTGGTTTAATTTTTTATAAAAGGACGATTTTGCCCTTTGTATTTTCTTTTTCTATTTTTTTAATTATAGAAATAAAAAAAGGAAATACTCTCTCTCTCTCTCTCTCTCTCACACACATACATACACATTCATCCATCCTACACACATCTTTTTACCTATTTTCTTCTTCCTCCTCAAGAGCACTCAAGAACATCTACCACCACCCCCGTTCGACCACCACCACCCAAAGCTGAACAAGCACACACAAAATCAGATGAACACATACACACATACACGAAATCTGAAGAACGCATAAACATATCAACACAAACATACATCGATTTATCAACAGACTCAACACAAAAAAAACACACTTACACACAGATTAAACACACACACACATATACAAAACCAAAAAATCGATTCTATCTCTCTCACACACAGATATAAAACGCCATTTTTCTTATTTTCCCTCTATCTCTCACAAATTTGAGGTGGTCTTTGAAACCAGACCTGGAATGGTAGTGTTCGTTGTGAATCCGGTTTGCCCAAGGTCTCGTCGTGGGTTTAAAAAACCCTAGCTTCGCCGTGTAGTACATCGCAAGTGTCTCACCCTCGATTTCTAGTCACGAAATGCCTCATCTGAAAATCCTAGCTGCCATTAAACCCTAACTTCAGATCTTGATCTACTTTCTCTTGTCGTCGACTGTCGAGGTCCAAAGGGCAGTAAGGATCGAAGTGGGTGTTTGGGGTGGTGTTACTTGGCCGAAAGGAGACAGAGGGGCAACCTAGGCTGGTGACAGCCGCCAACTTCTTCTTTTTTAGCTGGTTGTAAGCAGAAACGAGAGAGAGAGAGAGAGAGAGAGAGAGAGAGAGAGAGAGAGAGAGAGAGAGAGAGAGAGAGAGAGAGAGAGAGAGTATATTTTCTTTTTTCTTTTCTTTATTTTTCTTTTCCGTAATTAAAAAAATAAAAAAATAAAATACAAAGGGCAAAATCGTCCTTTTATAAAAAATTAAACCAAAATAGACTAAACTCGCAACAAAATGAAAACCTTTGGACCATTGGTGCTAGTCAAAACCTGTTTGGCCTAAAATGACAATTTTCTACATACCATAGGGACCTTTCTTACAATTTTGTCATTTACTAAACCTTGAAGAAGCTAAAATATTATTGATTTTTGGTCTGAGGTTAATTTGTCAACAACAAAAAAAAAATGATCTCATTACAGAATTTTTGGTTGATTCAAATGACTTTTTTGAAAGCGCAACACATTAATACTCTAATTTACTCCTAAAATATTTCTGAATTACCTTATTTTTTTTTTCTATCATATTTATCTTCTCTAAATCCGTTGAAAACAATATAATAGGTATATAACTATATTGAAAGTTTATAACCGATAGATTTTTTTAGAAACGGAAAAATATATTAATAGAACCGAAACCTAACAAGAAACTAGACATTTTTTTTAGAAACGACAATATATTAATAGAACCCGAAACCTAGCAAGAAATTAGGCAAGGGCAAAACAAGAAAACAAAAGAAATAGTTTCTAAAGTTATTACGAATGGGAAAGAGGGAAGGAATTCAAATCTATCCAACAGGAGAATCTTAAAGTAAAAAACCAATAAAAAAAGTAGTTGATAATAAATAAGAAACCGATTAAATCCAAAGTAGAGTTTATCCAAAGTAAACTTAATCTCCCTGCATCCTCATCGCACGTCATGATTTTTGCTCATCTATGATTTAATTTGTTAATTATTTGGTGTTTAGATAATTATTGAAAACTATTTAGGTTACGTGATTATTGATACAAATATTTATACATGACATAGAACAACGTTTTAGAATGTACAAATTAGAAGCATTTTTGTTACTAATCAGAAGCACTCGAATGTCCAAGTGATTATGGTTTGTGTTAAAAAAACTGTAGTTTATTGTGTTATGTTTGGGTTGGCGGGTCAAAATACACCAACCCGAACACAACCAATTTAATTATACAAGTCACGGGTTGACAGGTTTGAAACATAAACCTATATACGAACCATCAACCCATTTATTTATACGGGTTTACGGGTTGGAGGGTCAGATTCGGATTTTTGGGTCAGATTTTGGTTCGTGGCTTTCACTAGGTAACACTTATATATATATATATATATATATATATATATATATATATATATATATATATATATATATATATATATATGGAAAAGTTCAATAGAGAACCATAATTATGGGTTCTTCAAGAAACCAATTTTTTTTTTTCAATTTTTAGAGCTTATTCTTTATCGAAAAAACAATCTAAAAATATCTAAATTCATATATTAACATTGTGAATGTGAAAAATACTTTTCGGATTCACCGTGAGAATCCGGATTCATGTTGTGAATTTTCGAAGATTCACATTGTGAATTTGTCGTAAAAAAAAAAATCGAAATATATATCATTGGAAAAAGGATAAAAAGTTATGAATTTCTGTATTTTTAGTTTTTTTTTGATAAAAAAATAAGTTTTAAAAGTTGAAAAAAAGATTGGTTCCTTGGTTAATTATGGTTCTTTATTGAACCCCACCCATTTGATATCTATGAAGAAAGTTGTAGTGGTCTTGGCAAGGTTTCAGAATATATAAAGAATGCTGAAATCCGAGTTATAACGAAGAAGTTATGACCTGTCGAAGTTTCACGACAGATCCGGTACGACACTGTGTGACGTAAATAGTGAATTTACGATAGAGCGATATTTAACCTTAGTAATCTAAACAAAAGTCGTAGAATATGTTAAACCGATAGCGTGCATAAAAAGAATGTCTAAATCTGACTTCGTATGAGGAAGTTATGATTTTTCGAAGTTTCGACTTAGCGATATGCAACCCAAAGTTCGAATATGAGATCGAGTGATTTCTAGCCGAAACAATCTAAACGATAATCGAAGATCTCGTCGATAGTAATGCAACGATAAAAAGACAGACAAAAACGGACGTCAGATGAAGAAGTTATGAATTTCTAACGGAATTTTCATGTCCCGGCCTACTAAAAATAATATAATAAAAGTTAAAGTCAAAATTAGCCGACGGAGTCTAAACGAGAGTTGTAGAGTATAATCTCACCTACGCATGAATATAAAGAACGTCGAAAACGGAGCTCATATGCGAAATATATGAATTTCCGAAGTTCGGGGCACGAACTTCCACCTATGTCAGAGTTCACGACGTGAACACAATGTTCACGACTTGAACATGTGATGGAAGCTTCGAGAGCAAGTGGCCTGATGACGAAAGCAATAACCTATTCCCAACCAAACTCACGACGTGAGCGTTAGTGGCTCACAACGTGAATTTAGGATTTCAGCCCTATAAATAGAAATCGAAGGGCAGCCAGCCATGGTTGCTAATTCCCCCCTCTCTCACTCCCGATACCCTCTCTAGCTGTCTTGAAGTACCCTCGAAGCCCGTGTATCATCCCGACACCCGAAGCAAGTCCCGAAGCACCGAAGATCCCGAGAAGAAAAGAGTTTTCGAGCCGAAGCTCTGCCCGCGAGAAGCCCAGTGTGTGAAGATATCACAGTTTCACCGAAGAATACTGCTTTAAGAGCCATAGTGCTGTCCGAGCATCGTCTTATCAAGTGAGTACATAGTATCTTTCATAAACACAATTTAATATAAGTATTGTTGAATGTATTAAGTATACGTTTTGATTAAGTGTGTAGTTGCTTTCTTCTAACACATAAATACAAAATATTCTCCATAAAATACATGCTATGTGTTTATATATTATTTTTTAGTGAAATGAGTATCGATTGAATGTTGTATACATGTTTTAAATTGTATATATACTTTTATCTACAAATATGTTGGGTAGATAGTTGATGTGTGTATATATATGTAATTCATATGTGATTTACTTGTCATTTACATGTGAATCACATGTAATTCATATGTGATTCACTTGTGATTCATATGTGATTTACATGTAAATCACATGTAATTCATATGTGAATTACATGTGAATCACATTTAATTTATATGTGAATTACATGTTATTTACATGTGAATCACACGTAATTCATATGTGTTCACTCGTGATTTACATGTGAATCACATGTGATTCATATGTGAATAACATGCGAATCACATGTAATTCATATGTGAATTACATGTGATGTATATGTGAATCACATGTGATTCATATGTAAATTACATGTGAATAACATGTAATTCATATTTGTTCACTCGTGATTTACATGTGAATCACATGTGATTCATATGTGAATTACATGTGAATCACATGTCATTCATATGTGAATTACATGTTATTTACATGTGAATCACATGTAATTCATATGTGTTCACTCGTGATTAACATGCAAATCATATGTGATTCATATGCGAATTACATGTACTTTACATGTAAATCACATGTAATTCATATGTGATTGACATATAAACTAAACTTTAGTGCTTTTAAAGATGATCAAATAAGTAACTTACTGTGAGGAAATAGGGAGACAAGATGAGTGTTTCAACAAAGTAATCAAACACATAGCTCTGGGAGTAAAAATAGTAATTTTAGGTGATATGCAAATATATCATGTATTGCTAACATGTGAATATACCACATTATATTCTCATGTGAATATATAAAAATAAGAATTTTGGGTGAGTTTATCTCTATAAAATATTTGATATCTCATTTATTTTTCTATATCTGGAAAAACAAATTCACTTAATTTGGTAATTTCGAATGCAATAACATAAAGAAAAGCGAGAATTACAAATAGCCATGGAAATGAAGCTACAAGAGTTGATGCTTCCTGACTGCTGACATAACAATTCTAAAACATGAATCCCCAAAGCTACCTAGCAACAAAAATCAACCGCACAATCAAAATCTCGAGCTATATCTTAATACATACCTTATAATCCATCAAAATACTCTCATTTATAACCATAGAACCCTAGAGAAATAAAAGTCTATATGTCAAAAGATGACTATATTGGGGAAATTGAACGCAAAAATAAAGGAAACAATAATAAGGCCAAATTCATAAAACATTTGGGACTTAAAGCGGAAAGCCTCCTTTCCCAAATTTTCTCTATTGTAACTTCTTTCTACATTAAGTATAAAAGAAACACTTATATAAAGTTTACCAGATTAAGTCGCATTCCCATTAAGCCCACTAAAGCATCAGAAATATTTTTGTTTGCCAGATGATTAAAGCTCTAAAAAGAGAATAACAATTTTAATCACACCTTCTAATGAACCATTTGGTGTTTGAAATTGTAAGTTTTGTGGTCTTCCCTTCTTTCTTTACGGTGTGCTACTTCCATCTTGTGTTTCACTAGTTCCTGTTAAGAACAAATGAACAAATAAAACATTTAGCTAAAGTTATACAAAAGAATTCAATGTTTTTTTACATCTAGTTTTTGTGTCAAAAGAATCAGATTCCAAAATCAAACATTAAGCTATATATTTAATCTTCCTAAACCATCTTACAAACCACTTCTTCTTTACTTATGACATAAAGCATGACTTAATAGAGAAAGTAAATGTGGATTTCCAAGTTAACTTCTAATAGTTAACAAATATTTCCCTAATATGGCGTTGTAGCATCATCTTTAGTGATTAGCTGGTCAACAAAACCTTGCCAATCATTTGGTTTGGAAATATCCTTAGGTGGCAGGTCACAAGAACCACATTCAGTGGGATGAAATTACTAATACAGAAGCACAATTAACAAAAGGTAAAGGGTGAAAAAAATCATTTGAAGCATTTCAAAAAACACGTTGTGTGCTAAAAACAAACAAAAGATATTTTCCAATTCTGAACGGTTGAGAATCCATCAAGGTGAAAAGGTCAAATAAAATAATAATAAAAAAAATAATAAAAGCTCAAACCAACTATTCACGCATAGATTAAAAAGGTCTATGTGAAAGAGGTGATTGTTTTTAACAAATGCAATAAAAGTGACGTTTAGAGATCTCCAATAATCATGCACATTGAGAATCTCCTGCAAAATGATAATCATAAAAAACATTAAACATCTCCAATAATGATTATGATCTATTGGTGTAAAAATCACCTAAAAACTATAATTACTACTAATAATCAAGCACAAAAAATGAGCAAAAGCAGAAAACAACAACGTATACAAATTTCAACAACTTACGCAAATGAGGATAACTTTCAACATTCTCAAACCACATTCCAGCTTCATGAGCTTCTACCGTCGACTCATACCTTGTAAAATCAAAGAACTGTGTAGGCAACAGATTTGACCATTTTTAGAACGACATGATTCCGTAAACTGGTATAATGATTTCGTAAACGACACTGTCCAACAACCCTATGCGACCCTTCAAACCAGATTCTCCGTTCCACAAGTAGTTAAAAGATATTATAATAACACTTTGTATATTATATTTATAATATATTTAGTATTTATAAGTTTATAATAACGATATTGAACTTAAACATAAGCTATACTTGCAGTAAGGTAAGCATAACTCACTTACCGGGAGGTTTGGCTAGGAATCGGGCTCTGTGAGGGCAGAACTTTCTAGTAGAAAGCTCTTCTTCTCATAGCCTTCTAGCGCTACAAGGCTTTACTATAGCGCTCCGAGGCTTTCCTCTAGCAATTAGGAGTTAGTGGGGCTTTTGGAAAGGTTTAGAGAGAAGTTAGAGAGAGAGAGAGAGAGAGAGAGAGAGAAAGGCTAAGGTGTGAGGAAAATGGGGTGCTCTCACATGGTATTTATAGGCTGAAAAATTGCCCAACTCGGTGAGTTTGAGCCTCCAACTCGTCGAGTTGATTGCCAAGTATCACCATCTGGTGGCAAGGCATGGGGAGGAAGCAATGGTCCAGATTAAGCACATCACCCCTTTCGCAGCAGCACCTTTCCGACTTCTAAATTTCGTAGCTTTCGCATACGAGCTCCATTTTCAACGTTCTTTATATCTACGCGTTGGTATTGACAAGATATACAACTCTCCTTTTGACTCAATCGGCTAATTCTCGATTGATTATAAATTTAATAGTATGAGAAGATTACATTGTTTAACGACCATGTAAAATTCATAACTTCTACATACGGACTCTGTTTTCGATTGTCTTTTTATTGTTGAGATCCTATTAATGAGATCTTCAATTCTAGTTTATGTTGTGTTGGCTAAAAATCGATCAATCTAAATTCCAATTTTGGGCTGCATACTACTATGCCAAATCTTAGAAAAATTACAACTTCCTCATACGAAGTCAGATTTGGACGTTCTTTTTGTGTACGTTCTCGATTTAACATATACTAAGAATTTCGTTTAGATCCCTAAGGTTAAAAAGTATTTGATCAAAAATTCACTGTTTATGTTACGCGGTGTCGTGCCGGTATACCGTAAAACTTCGACGGGTCATAACTTCTTCGTTATAACTCGGATTTTAGCGTTGTTTATATGTACGGAACCCTTGTAACACATACTATAAGTTATTTAAGATTATTTATTCTAAATAATATTTTAACAAAAAGTCATTTTTGACACTTATTATCTCTAAATTGACTACCCGAATCTACGAGCGTTACAATTATCTTCCCCTTAGGATGATTACGTCCCGAAATCATCAACGAAACAGGGCGTGTATAATGTCTCCATAAGTTATATGTTCATCCTACGTAATAATCGTAACTTCTATGTTCCTTCGAAGGAGTATCTAACTTTTGGACATCGGTGCTCAATCTTGCACCCGCTCTTTATTCTATGTTGGATTTCCAATCGTAACCTTCGAGTAACAAAATCGATCCTTATTGGAGACTCCTACAGACTTAACTTAAGAGAAGTTCCTTACTTTGATTATCATGACAGACTGATGGGTCATGTTCTAATGACCTCTCATCGTATGATGCAACGCTTAGACTCAGGTCTCTTAGAGTCAAATTTCCTGAATGGAATATACCTTCCTTCATGTTCTAATGTGATATAATCACATTTTAGCATGTAGAATTTCTAGCTATAAGCTCTTATGTTAACAACGATCACAATACTTCTATTGATCGATTCGATTATCTTTCACTTCAATCGCCTGGCTTAAGTTAGATGCTACACCGATCTTCGTTTTTTTGAACCATGTAACATACTCATCTTAGTCTGAATCGGTTTCATATGACCACTATGTTTGGATTACCAATCATCTTCTTAGTTATTACCGAAATGATGGTAACGACAGACATGAACAAAACATAATCAATTACTAGTGCCTTAGTAACCTTGTGACTTTCGCTGATCCAAGTACGAGTCATGTGCTTCCGATAGTATAGGCCTCTACTACCATTTATACCTACTCATACTTGTCCCAAGTATTGCCTCGCATTTTTCTAAGTTACCATAAAAGAATTTCACATAGTTATTTAACACATCAGATAACATAACCAAGCTTTATATTATTTCTTGAAATGATTACATATATGTTCAAGTTCAACCTATAATATGCCTCTAATAGGCTACACCACATGATACTATCCGCATGGCTACTTTATATCTCGATCTTCAGATATATAGATCTTCACTCCTGATCCTTTTTCATTGTCACCTGCTTTGTCGAGGATCATCTGGAATGCTCTTGCCTTTGGCTTTGGTGGCACATTCGGTCTTGCTGCTTCATTTTTCTTCAGGAAATATTTTGACATATGTCCCTTGTCTCCGCATCTGTAGCATACATTATCATTAAGCGTACAATCCCTGGAATAGTGACAGATCCTCCCACACTTGTAACAAGTCACTTCTCCGTCGCATCTCCCATAATGCTTCTTCTTGCACTTTTTACACCACTTGGATCCATACTTTTGGTCATCCAGGTTAGACTTCGAGAATTTTCCTTTCTTATCGGATATTGAGGATCCTTTAAGCTTCCTCTTTTTTCCTGCATTATCTTTTTCTAGACCATTTTCTCTTATCTAGGTCTCTATATTTTTAGCTGTCCTAACCGCTGTCTTTAAAGTAGTTGCCATTTTGATCGTTTTGCGAAAGTCCGTTTGCAATCCGTTAGCAAACCTATCTGTCTTGGAGAATTCAGTAGGCACCAAGTAGGGGAATAGCTTCATCCACTCGGTGAATGTGGTGGTATACTCATCAACACTCATCTTCCCTTTCTTCAGGTTCTGAAACTTGTTGTTTAGGTCTATCCGATCTATCTCTGAGCAGTATTGCATTTTCAACTGCTCCATGAATGCTTCCCAAGGCATCTGCATGGATTCTCCCCGTGGAATTGTATCTGCCAACAACTTCCACCAACTTAAAACAATGGTCTTTAGTTTTTTGATTACGAAGACGGTCTTTTGCTTATCACTGCAGTTGTAGCTTTCAAATACCATTTCCATCTCGAAGATCCAGTCCATAATTTCCACTGACTTTGGGCTTCCAAAAAGACTTGGTGGTTTGGCACCCAAGAAGTTCTTATACATGCGCCCATCCCTGTTAATCATTCTGTACGGGGTCGTTCCTCCTGACCACTCAAGTTCCAACTTGACTCGCAATACGATTGTAATTTCCCTCCTCTAATAGTTCTTCATTCAGTTTGGGGTACGCAAAAGGCACAATAGGTTCATCCCTATCAAGAAACATTTGCCTCATCTCCTCCCTTTGTTCGGCCAGCATAGCCTGAATCATTGCTTGGACTCCTGCCACCGTGATTGGCTCGGGTGCAGCTGCTACCTCTGGTTCACGTTCAATCACTCGTGGTTGTTGGTTTCCATTAGCATTTCCTAATCCGCTGCGAGTTCTCACCATTTCGATCTATACACCAAATCAGACGTTCGGTGTGCCGTGACGAGAATTTAGATAGGGGAATCAGACGTATAAATCTTCTTATTACTCCGAAAAGTTACATGCTGGTCTAATACTGTAATTAAATGTTTAGAAATCTGAACACATAAAGTTCCAAGATCCGGTCGACAACAGACCATAGATCCGATCAAACGATATCATCATAAAGCATCATAAATCATTTAGCACAAAAAAAGCATTTTAGGCACTTTCCTTAAATAAGCTAGTGCTTGTGTCTATTCAGGTGTACTTCCTAAAATATATTAGAGACACTCCTCACGATCATCACTTAGCATTCCAAGTTTAAGTCTAGAAATAAATCCTTATTCCTAGTTCGCTTAAACTAATGCGCTGATACCAACTGTGACATCCCTAAATTCACAGTCATTTTAAAAATTTTATTTATGCTTATTTGAAAATCAGAGTATTCATTTTAAAGAATAATATTGCGGAATTTGTTCCAGAAAACATGATAAATATATTATCAGAGCATTTCCGAAGAAATGTATTTTTTTATATTAAAACTTTGGGATGTACAAAAACATAAGCATAAACAGACCTTACATTCATTTACACTAGTGATTTACATATCCTTAAATGAAATATCTCAGTGTAATGTAGCTTCGTATCGATAATTGTGATACAAGTAAACTGAGTGGGTCAGGTTGGGAAACCTGGTGTGTACATAGGGTTTTTAACCCACAATAATAAAGTTATTATGTTTCATCATCGAAGAATTAACCCAACTTTCCATACCCATTATCTTCTTTATTCTTAAGGATCTACCTTAAGAATCGTTTATTCATCATTCATTCATTCCTAAGGATTTTCCTAAGGAATAGGCACGAAGTACATCGCTGCCAGGGTTCATCCAACAGACACTAAGTCCATAGCGGCCGATGCTATCTGCTAGACACTAAGTCCATAGCTGCCAACATCTATTTATAGGGCACTAAATCCAGAGCCGCAAACGTTCATTTGTAAAGCACTAAGTCCATAGTTGTCGGGTTTATCTATTTGGCACTAAGTCCATAGTTGCCAAGGTTTATCTATCATGCACTAAGTCCATAGCTGTCAGGGTTTATCTATCATACACTAAGTCCATAGCTGCCATGGTTTATCTATAAGACACTAAGTCCATAGTTGCCAATGTTCATCTCTATCATCTTTCATCTTTCATCTCATCTCAACTTTAATTTACCCATTTTACCCATCAAAATTATAGGTATGAAATACGTATACAATTTAAATCAAGTAAAACATGTATATTTTGTTCATCCAACATAGATATCAAGAACACAGATAATATACACACATAGCACGTAATTTATATTAAATACTTCATAACTATATGTAAGATGAAAGTAACTATGCACTCACTTGTTAAAGTGATGATTCCAAACTCGGACGGTATTCATCGTGACTAATTACGAGCATTATTATTTTATAAGTGTTAAACAATACTTTTCAACCACTATGTACAGACAGGGGCCAGACATGAAACACCGGAGGGCATGACTATTTTGGCATTATAACATTTCTAAAATCCAACAACCCTATGTGGCCTTTCAATCCAGATTTCCCGTACCACGAGTAGTTAAAAGATATTATAATAACACTTTGTATATTATATTTTATAATATATTTATTGTTTATAAGTTCATAATAACGATATTGAACTTAAACATAAGCTATACTTGAAGTAGGGTAATCATAACTCACTTACCAGGAGGTTTGGATATGAACCGGGCTCTACGGGGGCAGAACTTCCGAGCCGAAATCTCTTCTTCTTGGAGCCTTCTAGCGCTCCGTGGCTTTCCTCTAGCAATATTAGGAGATACTAGGGCTTTGGAAGAGGTTTAGAGAGAAGTTAGAGCGAGAGGAAGAGAGAGAGAGAGAGAGAGAGAGAGAGAGAGAGAATGGTTAAGGTGTGAGGAAAATGGAGTGCTCTCGCATGGTATTTATAGGCTGAAAAATGGCCCAACTCTGCGAGTTTGAGCCTCTAATTCTTCGAGTTGAGTGCCAAGTGTTACCATCTGGTGGCAAGGCGTGGGGAGGAAGCAATGGTCCATATTAAGCCACGTCACCCCTTTCGCAGCAACACCCTTCCGACTTCTAAATTTCGTAACTTTCGCATACGAGATCCTTTTTCGACGTTCTTTATATCCATGCGTAGGTATTGACAAGATCTACAACTCTCCTTTTGACTCTATCAGATAATTCACGACTGGTTATAAATTTAACAGTATGAGAAGATTACACCGTTTGACAACCGTGTAAAATTCATAACTTCTACTTACGGACTCCGTTTTCGACTATGTTTTTATCGTTGAACTCCTATTAATGAGATCTTCAATTCTCATTTAGGTTGTGTCGGCTAAAAATTGATCGATCTAAAATTTGAATTAAATTCGAATTCCGGGCTGCATACTACTATGTCAAATCTTAGAAAAATCATAACTTCCTCATACGAAGTCAGATTTGGACATTCTTTTTATGTACGTTCTTGGTTTAACATATACTATGACTTTCATTTAGATACCTAAGGATAAAAAGTAATTTATCAAAAATTCACTTTTTAGGTTACGCGGTGCCGTGCCGGTTTAGCCGTAAAACTTCGACGAGTCATAACTTCTTCGTTATAACTCGGATTTCAACGTTCTTTATATGTACGGAACCCTTGTGACATATACTATAAATTAGTTAAGATTATTTATTATATATAATCTTCTATCAAAAAGTCATTTTTGACACTTGTTGTCTCCAAATTGATTAGCCCGAATTTGTGGCCTTTACAATTACAAAGGGAGAAAATGAAGAGATCTCTGATAATATGGAGATGCAATGTTGGTTTTGGAGAAAGAGAGAGAGAGAAAGAGAATCGACGTTCACCTTCCTCAATTCAGTGAATAAGGGATATAGTAGACGGATGAGACCATTGATAAATCAGACACTGGTTCTGGATTAGGGAACGAACGACGATGAAGCTATGAGAGAAATATGGATGATGAGAAGATCGAGGGATTTGGGAGAGAAAGAGGGTATCGATTGATTTGGGAGAGAAAGAGGGTATTGATTGATTGGGGGGGGGGGGGGGGAGGGGAGGGAAGGATTTTTAGTACCATAAATGCCCTTAGATTAAGTTCAGTATCATACCCCCGTGTTTAATTTTTTTTCAAATATATACAACAATGCCACAAAACATCTTAACCTTCTATTATTTTAATCTAACGGCCCTCGTTTGGTTTTCGGGAAACTATAATTTCTCAAATGATCATTCATTCCTCTCTCTCTCTCTCTCTCTCTCTATATATATATATATATATATATATATATATATATATATATATATATATAATGCTATAACATAAGAACACCACCTCCACTTCATATTATAAATATTTGAGTGTGAGGTGGTAAGGTTTAGGTGTTGTAACATTCACTCTCAAAAGGCCACCTCTTGTAGCCTCATGACATATTTTTTAATGAAAAGATGAACAAGTTCGACACTTCAAGGGTGTTTGACATTTCTTTTGAAATGTCTTTATGGACTTTTGGTTTTTTCAAAAAGTCAAAAGTTTAAAAAGTTGTTTGGTAACTTCAAAAGATCTTTTTAAATTAGCTTTTTGAGAAAAAGAAAAAAAAGATGGTTAAAAAGTCAAGAATCTGTGACTTTTATCAAATTTTGGTTTTTTTTCTTTGCATCCTCAAAAGTTTATACAAACATATTTTAAAACTTTTTTTTGAAAAAAAACATAAATCAAAATGTCTTTATCTAAAAAGGACTTTTTAGTTTAAAAAGATATCCCAACCACCCTTCAACCCATATGGAAACTAAAATGGTAATAGATAATTGTAGATACGAACAATTAGTGGGTGTTCGATTAACATAATGTTTTTAATGAAATAGAATTAATCAAAATAATCGGAATTTGAAGAAACTAAAATTCAAATGAATTAAAATTTTAGGGTGCATTTGGTTGACATAAAAGGGAATTGAATTTTATATTGTTTTCAATTTAATTTGAAAGTATATTAGATGAATTGAATATAAATAATGTAAACTAGGGAAGGATCACCGTGTTGCGGTGGTTACAAAATGTATAGTGTTTTTCTTATTAGGACATTGTAGTTTGAAAAACCCAATTAAATTACATATAAAGATCACACACTGACTTCAAGGCTGCACAACTTCAAGCAGTTTCTCATATACCTGTCTGCCTATGAAATCTTTCACGTGTTCCACAATATATCCATCAAATTCACATGCTATATCCATCTTTTTTATATTATAAAATACACAAAGAAAAAATTCAAAATAAAGAAACAAAATTTACAAAAAAGTTGTTTCAATCACCACAAGAAGCCTAGACTTGCTATTCCATCCTCTCTGAAGTGTCATCTAGCTTAGTCTCTAACCTAACATCTAAAACCAACAAAACAAAATCACATCACATATATGATATTCTCCACCTACACAATTCAAAAATCTCAAATATTAAATAATAAAATAGAAAAATATAAAAAAAGGAAACAAACCTTCCCCATAATTTCCAAAAGTTCGTTGTTCGCTTCCCCACATGTTGTAGGTGCAGCGGCAGTAAGTCTAATATCATCAGCGAACACAAAAATAACATAAAAAACAACACTTAATATTATAACATAAACTAATTTTGGCAAAAATAAAGATTTACTTGTGATTGTTGAACGTTGTGCTCGATCTTCGACTTCAATTGCCACCTGGATAAGGCCTCCTTCTAACTGAGAAATGCAAGATGGTACAGGGGCATCCTGTAACATAAAATCATATAAAATTTTATTTTAGATTAAAAAAAGAAAAAACTAAATTGAGGATTTAAACAAGTCCAGATCACTCAAAAACTTATAATCTTTTGAGTTGTATTGCAAAATTAAGGACCTGAAACCCACCTAATCCCCTCCCACTTCTTTACTCTGCAAAGTAGTCGATCGAACGGCTGAAGTCTATCAGAAGGGGATAACGCGGATTCGGGTGAGAAGCCTTTAGCGGCGAAACTGTCGCCGCTAAAAGCCTGTGTCACCGCTAAAGCGATGGTTTCTTGAAGTGAAACCAAATGTTAGACTCTACTTTAGTTAATTTAGTTGCTGGAGCAAGCAATTAAGCAGATGGCATTGCAGGGCCAATAACCCTGAAAACTCAAAAGTAGATTTGCATGAGTCAGAATTAACAAAATTTATAAAGAAAGAATACGAGGAGCAATGATAGAAAAAGGCAAACCATATTTGAAACATGATTGCTCTTTATAACAGTTATAAAACGAACCAAAAAATAGAATTTAAAATCTATAGCCTTTAATTTTGAAGTAAACAAACTTTGTCAATATCATCAATAAATAGATAAATCATAAAAGGAGAAGTCGATTTTTGCATTCAGGTTGATATAAAAAATAAAGGAAATGCTAAAACTCATTTTTATATGAATTATGGTGGAAAAGTTTATGATTTTGCAACTATATCAATAACTAACATGACAATTTGATGGTTCCAATTCAAAAGAGTACGCATGGATGAAAAAATCAATCATATTTCAAATTTAGCTAGGAGTTCTAATAGGTTTAATAGATACCTTATTCATTTACGTTAGCTTGTATCTCACAAGCACTAACTATGATCACAATAAGAATTCCTGAAGAAAAAAAAATCAAACGAATATATCAACTAATAAATCAGGTAAAGTAGGGTGGAATGAATACCTTAATTGGCTCAGACATTTCATCAAACGTCTTATAGGCATGTTTCTTGTCCAAAACAAATATCCTTGTTGAGCCTTCCCATTTCCCAAACTGTACTCAGCAAATCCTCCCATTTAATCACAAGATTCTCTAACTGTGACAATTGCAAAGCTGAAGGAACGACATATAGCAAGAACCGATTCGGGTTTAGCCTTGATTTTGCGGTTGCCGCTGGTAGTGTTTGATAAAATAGTATAAAACCAGATACATTTGTCAAAATTGTTACATAAACAACAAAAGACTAAGAAGTAATACACGAAGAAATTATGAACACATCAGATTTTTGCTTCAAGAGTTTGTTTGTGTACGATACCGTTTCTTTGGTTCCTTGTCGATATTGGTGGAGAAACGGTAGGAACAAACAGAAATCGGTGAAGGAAGAACCAAAAAAGACCCGAACCCATAAATAGGGTTTTTTTTGCCAACCTCTTAGGCCTGTCTTGGACACCATCGATAGTAGCAGAAGAAGATCATTCATGAAGCATCGACAATTTCAAGTTAGTAGGAAGAACATCGAACGCGAAGAGGGAACTGATTTCGTGAGAATCATCAACAAAGAGAAGTAGAGATATCCGCCTATACACCAGTTTGCCATCGCGTCCTCCTGAGAGAATGCGTGTAGACGCTGACGAACTCACCAACAGAGCATGTAGAGAAGGAGGGTAAAGATGAGAACCGATGTGAGGAGATCGATGGGAACCTTCTGTGATTTCTGAGCACCTGATGATCGGTTGAGAGAAGAGTGAGAAAGGACGGTAGATGAAGTAGAAGAAAACCAGGTTAAAAATTAGAGCAATCGGGAAGATATCGGGAAGTGGAAGCGGTTTGGAAGAAGGGAAAGAGGGATTACACATATCGGAATTCGATTGGAGAAAAAAGCGGTGAAGCAAAGGAGAAGCAACACATATACACAAACAAATGAATATTGACATAAAATGACCCTGGAGATAGATTTGAACACACATAAACAGGGTAGTAGAAGGGCCGCAATTGACAAAATAGATAGGAGTTTAGTGTAGCTAAGCAAAGAGAATTTTAATATATATATATATATATATATATATATATATATATATATATATAGGGTTATGATTAAATATGAACTACAAATATAGTGTGAATGTATGACTATTTTTGGCCCATTAGATTAAAAATAATAAAAGGTTAAGATCTTAAGGTACATGTTAATAATATAAGATAACATGTATTATAGAATTACATTTAATTAATTATAAGGGTAAATTAGTCATAGTGGTTAACAATAATTTATGGAAAGTGAAGATATTAAAAGATGCAATTAAATTAGCTTTCAAAAAAAAATTATTATTTTGCATTTAAAATTAATTATCGTGTCTGAAGTTTTTTTTTTAAAGGTGATTATTATACGTACATTCTATAAGAATATGGTATAACAAATTATGCATATTGTAAATTCTTTGAGAATTCATCTTTTCTTATCGTTATCATTCTTGAAAAATAAGTTGTTATTGAAGTTTGTTTTGAATGTCTCCAATGATGCAATTCAATTTTGATTAGTAATAAATTATAAGTTCATATATGATATTCTTTAAGAATAATAGTTACATTTCGGAAAAAATAAAGGAAAATAAAAGACTTTTTTGAAGACTAAAAAATTAAATATAATTGGACAACTAACATTCTTGAAGAATAATATAACATTTTTGAAATAATAAAATACATTCGTAAAGAATAATACAAAAAAGAATACAATAAATTTTAAAGAAGAATATAGCACTTCTCTAATAAACATGCATATGATCTTTTGTTCTTGCACCTCATGACATCAAGTATAAGTTTTAGAGTAGGTTTTGTACTTCCAACATCAAAACCTTGATAGACCTGTCATGAGGAATATCATCAAAATCCAATTGAAAGTAGATAATATGTATTATAAATGAATCAATAATATAGAATTAGCACAGAAAAGAAAAATGTGATACTGACATTAGATTGAGCACAAAGTGTGAAAAACAAAATGAGATTGTAATACCTTGAAAATATTGCCAACGGAAGATGTAACGCATGTGTTTCTGGGCTTGCCATTTTTAGCAATGTAATGGTCTAGGTTAACCTTTGTAACCCGTTTTGAAATAATAAGATTTTATTATTTGAGTATTATGTGTTTTTTGCTTAATTGCTTAATTATGTGGTTTGATTAATTAAGAATAAAAATAAGCGTCAAAATTTAAGTGTAAAATAAACTTGATATCTTTTGTTAATGTTGTAGTAGTTGAAACGAGGTTTCTGAATATATATAGAACGCCCAAATCTGACTTCGTATGAGGAAGTTATGATTTATTGAAGTTTCGACTTAGCGGTATGCAGCCTGAAATACTCGATTTGAGATCGAGCGGTTTTTAGTCGAATCGATCTAAACGAGGATCGAAGGTCTCGTTGTTGGTATCGAAGCGATGAAAAGTTAGGCGAGAACGGACGTCAAACGAAGAAGTTATGAATTTATAACGAAGTTTTTCTGTCCCCGGCCTATTAAAAATAAATAATAAAAATAAAGTTAAAATTAGCCGACGGAGTCTAAACGAAAGTTGTAGAGCGTAGTCTCACCTTTGCGTGGATACAAGGAACGTCGAAAACGGAGTTTGTATGAAGAAGATATGAATTTCCGAAGTTTATTAAATATTTTGTATTTAAATTTAATTTTTAATTCGGATGATTATCCGAAGGAGTCACCGATCTGATCCGAAGTACGCCCCGCGTACAGCGAAGCATGACGACCTTCGCACTCGAGTTCTGCGGATGACGAACGCCATGACGTTTCGGAGTGGTACGCCCCGCGTACTCTGAGGCTCCAGCCTCCTATAAACAGGATGCGAGGGCAGCCGAGTTCTTTTGCTATTTTCTCTATTCTCTCTCCCATTTTGCATCGTTTTGCGTGCCAGAAATACCCCGAAGCCCCGGTATTATTCTCGAGCCCCGAAGCAAGTCCCGAGATCCCGAAGATCCCGAGAAGTGCGGTTCCAGAGCCGAAGCTCTGCCCGCGAGAAGTTCGATTATTGTGAAGATCTTCCAGATCTGCTGAGGATTACTACTTCTGCAAGTCGTAGTGCTGTCCGATCATCTTCTGATCAAGTGAGTGTATACTACCTTTCATAAACACGATAATAATACAAGTATGGTTTGAGTGTATTAAGTATATTGTTGTTTATAGGTGTGAGTGTGTGGTCACTTTCTTCTAACGCATAATTATAAAGTATTTTATATAAAATACATGTTATGTGTATATTTTGTTGTTATATGCATGAATGTATATTCACCCTCTTCTATCTCATAGCTCTGATTTGTTTTCTATGAAGATACGTGGTATGTGTGTGTGCCTCATCTGTTATGTGGAATATGTATTGATTAAAGCATGCTATACAAAATTTTAAACTATGTATAAAAATGTATATTTTTATCTACTAATATGTTGGGTAGAACATGGGTAGATAGTTGGTGTGTAATAAACAGATGAGAGGCCTCGTTGTTGTTTGATTTAGTCATCTAGCGGAGTTTAGATGACGACCACAGACTTTTCTAGATAGTCTTGTGGAAACATTAGCAGGTTCGCCACCTGTAGGTGTTAATGAACTTGGGTGTTCATTCGCTGTACTCCATCCCCCTCATGGTTGCCTTATTTGACTTATATTGCTGAGGAACCCCCGAAGCATGTGTTGTCGCCCCGATGAAATATTCTTAGACTAGGTCTCTTATGTTAGTTGTCTTAGGGACATAAAGTGAGAATAACGGGAATGGGTAATTGGGTTATTGTTGGTTGGTGGAAATTAAATATGATTATTTATTGTGGGTTGAAAACCCTATATGCTCACCAGACTCCCAAGCCTGAACCACTCAGTTTTATTTGTATTACAGGAAGTGGCGCATGGGCATGTGATGGATGAGCCATCAATTTGTTTTGTTTTCAGGTCTGTATATGTATATATATATATATATATATATATATATATATATATATATATATATATATGTTGAATGACTTGAATGTTATCGTTTATGCTTATTGGTCTGTATCGGAAAATGACACCCCGAGTTTTGATTATATAATGAAAATACATTTCTTTTATGAAATGCTTTGGTAAACATTGTTCTATCATGTTTTGTTTTTGGGAACAAATTCCGCAACTCTTTCAAATAAAAAGGATTTACTCTGAAATTATTTAAAAGCATAAATGAAAATCGGTCTTTTCTGGCCGTGATTTTGGGGATGTCACAGTTGGTATCAGAGCATTAGTTTAAGCGAACTAGGAATTTGTAGGATTTCTAGACTTAAACTTAGAATGCTAAGTGAAATTTTGAGATGTGTGTCTGTGATGTTTTAGACACGAGCACTAGTGTATTTTAGGAAAATTGCCTAAAATGCTTTTATGTGCTAAATGTTATATGTTGCCATATATAATATTATTTGTTCGGATCTATGGTCTGTTGCCGACCGGATCTAGAAACCTTATGTGTGTAGGATTCTAAGCGTACGTCTACGATATTAGAACTAGCATGTAAACATTTCGGAGCGATAAGGATGATTTGAATACCTATCGTGATTGAGGATCTAATTTCACCTTATTCGGTGTGTGGATCAAAATGGTGAGAACAAGAAGTGGAGTTGGAAATGCTGATGAAAACAAGAATCAACCACCAGTGATTGAACAAGTACCTGTCGTAGCAGCAACACCTGAGCCAATAACCATGGCTGGTGTGCAAATGATGATTCAGACGATGTTGGATCGTCAGATGGATGAAACTAGACGGTTGCTTCAACAGAATCGTGAAGAACTGTCAATTCGTGTGGAAGAGCCTGAATTAAATAAAGGGCACTCGGAAGGTGGAAACTTTAGTGTGTCTATTGGTCAAGCCAACCCACCGATAGTTAGGCAAGATAACCATGATGGAAGGAATGATGGAATGGGATGCAAGTACAAGGACTTTCTAACTTGCAAACCATCGACCTTCAATGGAAAGGAGGATCTGATTGGAGTTATGGATTGGATCTCAGAAATGGAATTGGCCTTCATGACTTGTGGCTGCAGAGGCAAGTTGCAGACTATCTATGCAGTGCGTCAATTCCGAGGTGGAGCCGTTCGTTGGTGGAACACTCTAGAGAAGACGTTAAGCCCTAATGAGCCGCTGCAATTGACATGGGCAGAATTCTTGGTGCAGTTCAAACGCAAGTTCTGCTCAGCCCAAAATCTGTTGGAACTAGAGAACAAGTTTCCGACATTGACGAAAGGCAGCATGTCAGTTGATGAATACACCAATAACTTCAGCGATAAGATGGAGTTTGCCTTGCGTATCGTCCCAGACGAGTTGACAAAGGTGGACCGGTATGCGAAGGGACTCCCATGGGAGTATGAGGTGCCAGTAGGTCAGGCACATACTCTAGAGGCAGCTATCTCGGCTGCCAAGTCTGTTGAGAACATGATTAAGGGGAGAACCACCGACAAGGTTGAGGTTGGTGAGAAAAGAAAGTTTGAGGGAACATCTGGTTCTGGTAAGAATGGCAAATTTTCGAAATCTGATTCGAAAAAGTTTGGAGGAAAGGGAGGCGAAGCGAAGTGGTGTGATAAGTGTAAGAAAAAGCACTTTGGGAAATGTAGCGAGGATGTAACCTGCTACAAGTGTGGGAAGGTTGGACATTTTGCCAATGAGTTTCCGAACAACAAGAGGATGTGTTTTGGTTGTAATGAAGAGGGGCATATTTTGAAAGACTGTCCGAAGAAGAAGGAGGCAGCAAAGCCCAACATTCCACCAAAGCCGAAGGCGAGAGCCTTCCAGATGACACTCGAAGCTGCGAAAGATGAAGCTGATTTCGCTTCAAGTACCTTTCTTGTAAACGAATTACCTGCTCAAATTTTGTTTGATTCTGGAGCCAACTACTCCTTTATTTCGCATGAGTTTGGTAGAAATCTAGCCTTGACTGTTGATAGACTAGATAATGCTTTATTAGTCGAAGTTGCTATTGGCAAGTTTGTACCTGTTAGCCATCGTATGAGAAACATCTTAATCGACCTTAATGGGAATAAGTTTCACGAGGAATTATTGCCTACCGAGCTTAATGGTTTCGACATCGTGTTGGGAATGGATTGGATTAGCGCCAATGATGCCGAAATTTTATGCAAGAAGAAGATAGTTAAAGTAAACCCGCCTGGGAAGGATTCATTTATGGTGTACGAGGACAAACGCAGAGTAAATTTTGGGATCATTTCCCTAATGAAAGCCAGGAAGTGTTTGACCAAGGGATGTACATCATATTTAGCATTCGTGATTGATGCTAAGAAGGAAAAGAAGGTGATGCAGAGTATTCCAGTGGTGTGTGATTATCCGGAAGTATTTCCTGAAGATCTTCCTGGATTACCACCTGATAGACAAGTAGAGTTCAGAATAGACTTGTTACCAGGGACCACGCCAATAGCAAAAGCACCTTATCGATTAGCACCGACGGAGATGAAGGAGCTGATGATGCAACTTCAGGAGTTATTGGACAAAGGTTCCATTAGACCTAGTTCATCGCCCTGGGGAGCTCCTGTGTTATTTGTGAAGAAGAAAGATGAAAGTATGAGAATGTGCATCGATTATAGAGAGCTGAATAAGGCAACAATAAAGAATAGATATCCGTTGCTGAGGATTGATGACCTGTTTGATCAATTGCAAGGTTCGAGCTATTTCTCGAAGATCGATCTTAGGTCAGGATATCATCAGCTAAAAGTAAGAGAGCAAGATATCGAGAAGACTGCATTCAGAACACGATATGGACACTACGAGTTCTTGGTTATGTCGTTTGGACTAACCAATGCGCCAGCAGCGTTCATGGATTTGATGAATAGGGTTTGTAATCTGTTCCTTGATAAATCCGTGATAGTGTTCATAGACGACATTCTGATTTACTCGAAAAGCCAGGAGGAGCATGGCAGACACTTGCGAGAAGTGTTGGAAGTCTTGAAGAAGGAGAAGCTGTATGCTAAGTTCTCCAAATGTGATTTTTGGATTCGTGAAGTCCAATTCTTGGGTCACGTGGTCAACCAAGAAGGGATAATGGTTGATCCAGCAAAGATTGAAGCTGTGATGAAGTGGGAACAACCAAAAAGTCCCACGGAGATTCGAAGCTTTTTAGGATTAGCCGGATATTACCGAAGGTTTATCCAAGGTTTTTCTTCGATTGCTACTCCATTAACAGCTTTGACCCACAAAGGAGCTACTTATGCTTGGAGTGATAAGCATAAAGAAGCATTCGAGAAGCTAAAGAAGAAGCTATGCGAGACACCGATACTTTCTTTACCCGATGGAGTTGAAGACTTCGCTGTTTATAGCGATGCGTCTGGGGTTGGATTGGGTTGTGTTTTGACCTAAAGAGAAAAGGTGATAGCATATGTGTCTCGACAGCTAAAGGAGCATGAAAAGAATTACCCGACTCATGATTTGGAGTTGGCAGCGGTAGTTTTCGCTCTGAAAATATGGAGGCATTACCTCTATGGCACGAAGTGCAAACTTTTCACTGATCATAAGAGTCTCCAATATCTCTTTAATCAGAAAGAATTGAATATGAGGCAACGACGCTGGCTAGAATTACTTAAAGACTACAACTGCGAGATACTTTACCACCCCGGTAAAGCTAATGTTGTTGCTGATGCTCTCAGTCGGAAAGTCAATCTTGAAAGGAAAAGGCCAAGAGCGTTGAGAATTGAAGTTGTCTCGACCATTGTGGAAAGTATAAAGAAAGCTCAAAGCGAAGCTTCTGAAAAGAATGATCGAAAGGAGGAACGTTTGGGCAAAACGTTGGTGTTCGGTGTAAACAATCATGGACTGAAGGTGTTCCAAGATCGGATTTGGATACCTAAGACAGGAGGAGTCAGAGATCTTCTGATGGAAGAAGCTCACAAGACCATGTACTCGATTCATCCCGGTAGCACTAAAATGTATAGGGACTTGAAACCCTACTACTGGTGGCCGACGATGAAGCTTGATGTTGCAAAGTATGTGGCTGAGTGTGTGACTTGTGCGAGAGTCAAGACACAATATCAAAAACCATATGGGAGTTTAGAGCCTTTACCTATGCCTATGGGTAAATGGAAAGACATTGCTATGGATTTTGTCACTAAACTGCCCAGAACAAAGAATGGTCACGACATGATTTGGGTGGTCGTTGATCGATTCACTAAGAGTGCGCATTTCATAGCAGCCAAGGAGAAATGGTCTATGGAGAAGCTTGCGAATTCTTACGTGAAGGAAATTGTGAGGCTTCACGGTGTTCCGTTAACGATTGTATCGGATCGTGATAGCCGTTTCACCTCAAGGTTTTGGAAAAGTCTACAAGAGGAAATGGGTACCAAGTTATGTTTAAGCACAACTTACCATCCGCAAACTGATGGTCAGAGTGAAAGAACAATACAAACACTTGAAGATATGCTGAGAGCATGTACCCTGGAATTCCTAGGTAATTGGGATGAACATTTACCATTGGTAGAATTTTCCTACAATAATAGTTTTCACTCGAGCATTAAGATGGCACCTTATCAAGCTTTGTATGGACAGAAGTGTCGTACGCCGTCTTGTTGGCTTGAGGATGGGGAAAAGCAGTTTATGGGACCGGAGATGGTTCATCAAACTGCTGAAAAGTTGAAAATAATTAGGGAAAGAATGTTAGCAGCTCAGGATCGTCAAAAGAGCTATGCTGACAAGAAGCGAAGACCGATGACTTTTGAAATTGGAGATTCGGTTTTGCTTAAAGTCTCGCCGTGGAAGGGACTTATAAGATTTGGTAAAAGGGGAAAGTTGAGTCCAAGGTTTATTGGACCGTTTAAAGTTCTTCAGAGGATTGGGAACCAAGCTTACAAGCTCGAATTACCCAAAGAACTGAATGGAATTCACAACACTTTTCATGTGTGTTATTTGAGGAAGTTCACAGGAGAAGTTCCTGACATAATTCCAATTTCTGAATTGAGAATTGATGAGAACAAAAGGTTGATTGAAGAACCAGAGGCAATTGTTGACCGAAAGACTAAGAAATTGCGACGCAAAATGGTTGGATTAGTGCTTGCCCGATGGAAACACACGAATGGGCCGAATCTCACATGGGAGACGGAGAGTGACATGTTGAGTTGCTATCCGCATTTGTTTGTTGATGTGTGATTCCGGGGACGGAATCATTCTAAGGTGGAGAGAATTTTAACGCCTGTGTTTCTGGGCTTGCCATTTTTAGCAATGTAATGGTCTAGGTTAACCTTTGTAACCCGTTTTGAAATAATAAGATTTTATTATTTGAGTATTATGTGTTTTGTGCTTAATTGCTTAATTATGTGGTTTGATTAATTAAGAATAAAAATAAGCGTCAAAATTTAAGTGTAAAATAAACTTGATATCTTTGGTTAATATTGTAGTAGTTGAAACGAGGTTTCCGAATATATATATATATATATATATATATATATATATATATATATATATATATATATATATATATATATATATAGAACGCCCAAATCTGACTTCGTATGAGGAAGTTATGATTTATTGAAGTTTCGACTTAGCGGTATGCAGCCTGAAATACTCGATTTGAGATCGAGCGGTTTTTAGTCGAATCGATCTAAACGAGGATCGAAGGTCTCGTTGTTGGTATCGAAGCGATGAAAAGTTAGGCGAGAACGGACGTCAAAGGAAGAAGTTATGAATTTATAACGAAGTTTTTCTGTCCCGGCCTATTAAAAATAAATAATAAAAATAAAGTTAAAATTAGCCAACGGAGTTTAAACGAAAATTGTAGAGCGTAGTCTCACCTTCGCGTGGATATAAGAAACGTTGAAAACGGAGTTCGTATGAGGAAGATATGAATTTCCGAAGTTTATTAAATATTTTGTTTTTAAATTTAATCTTTAATTCGGATGATTATCCGAAGGAGTCACCGATCTGATCCGAAGTACGCCCCGCGTACAACGAAGCATGACGACCTTCGCACTCGAGTTCTTCGAATGACGAACGCCATGACGTTTCGAGGCAGTACGTCCCGCGTACTCCGAGGCTCCAGCCTCCTATAAATAGGATGCGAGGGCAACCTAGTTCTTTTGCTATTTTCTCTCTTCTCTCTCCCATTTTGCATCGTTTTGCGTGCCAGAAATACCCCGAAGCCCCGGTATTATTCTCGAGCCCCGAAGCAAGTCCCGAGATCCCGAAGATCCCGAGACGTGCGGTTCCCGAGCCGAAGCTCTACCCGCGAGAAGTTCGATTATTGTGAAGATCTTCCAGATCTGCTGAGGATTACTACTTCTGCAAGTCGTAGTGCTGTCCGATCATCTTCTGATCAAGTGAGTGTATACTACCTTTCATAAACACGATAATAATACAAGTATGGTTTGAGTGTATTAAGTATATTGTTGTTTATAGGTGTGAGTGTGTGGTCACTTTCTTCTAACGCATAATTATAAAGTATTTTATATAAAATACGTGTTATGTGTATATTTTGTTGTTATATGCGTGAATGTATATTCACCCTCTTCTATCTCATAGATCTGATTTGTTTTCTATGAAGATACGTGGTATGTGTGTGTGCCTCATCTGTTATGTGGAATATGTATTGATTAAAGCATGCTATACAAATTTTTAAACTATGTATAAAAATGTATATTTTTATCTACTAATATGTTGGGTAGAACATGGGTAGATAGTTGGTGTGTAATAAACAGATGAGAGGCCTCGTTGTTGTTTGATTTAGTCATCTAGCGGAGTTTAGATGACGACCACAGACTTTTCTAGATAGTCTTGTGGAAACATTAGCAGGTTCGCCACCTGTAGGTGTTAATGAACTTGGGTGTTCATTCGCTGTACTCCATCCCCCTCATGGTTGCCTTATTTGACTTATATTGCTGAGGAACCCCTGAAGCATGTGTTGTCGCCCCGATGAAATATTCTTAGACTAGGTCCCTTATGTTAGTTGTCTTAGGGACATAAAGTGAGAATAACGGGAATGGGTAATTGGGTTATTGTTGGTTGGTGGAAATTAAATATGATTATTTATTGTGGGTTGAAAACCCTATATGTTCACCAGGCTCCCAAGCCTGACCCACTCAGTTTTATTTGTATTACAGGAAGTGGCGCAAGGGCATGAGATGGATGAGCCATCAAGTTGTTTTGTTTTCAAGTCTGTATATGTATATATATGTTGAATGACTTGAATGTTATCGTTTATGCTTATTTGTCTGTATCGGAACATGACACCCCGAATTTTGATTATATAATGAAAATACATTTCTTTTATGAAATGCTTTGGTAAACATTGTTCTATCATGTTTTGTTTTTGGGAACAAATTCCTCAACTCTTTCAAATAAAAAGGATTTACTCTGAAATTATTTAAAAGCATAAATGAAAATCGGTCTTTTCTGGCCGTGATTTTGGAGATGTCACAGAAGACAAGCAAAAATAACAAAAATAATGGAAGAACATGGTAAATCCACGATCTATAAGAATGCGTCACCAAATAAGAATGTTTATTTTTACCTAATGAATACCACACTCATTCTTCTAGAATATTTCTTCAACAACTAGTTTTACATGTACCAAATACATAACATTTTGTAAGAATATGTGGCTACAAACCTTTACAAATTCAAAATCACGATGCTAGAAACTTGGAAACAAAATATTAAATCTTAAATCTGCATAATTCTTAACAGAACATGAAAAGTATTACTTTATCCAAATTAATCTCATAGATTCTACAAGAATATCTACTATACAGTGGGTTATTCTTTGGAGCTATCCTTCAAATTAACTCAATAAATACACGATTCAATCTGAAATAACTAAAACCTTTAATCGATTAAATTACTTTTAGTGTTCTATTATTTAATAATATAAAGATCAACAAACCTGGTGAGGGAGAAACAAATTAATCATCGTCACCTTACGTGAAAAGGATTTTATGCTCTGTAAAACTTTTTTTTTTGTCTCCATACACCAGACAATTCATGTAGTGTTGATTAAATGGTAGCAAAAGCTCCATTGACCAAGTGATCAAGAAACATAGAAGAATATCGGCATCAAAAGATTTACAAAGGGTGTACATCGGGACATCAAAAAAGACATCAATTTTTGGAGAAGAAAAACTTACAGATGAGGGAGGCGCTGGCAGAGGAGGGCAGGCTTGAGGATGGAAGAGGTCGACGTTGGAGGTGGTAGTGTGGGAGAAACCGAAAAGAAAGACGGCACATGTCATGGTTAAGCAAGAGCAACTCATACTCATCCAAATTCATTGACTGTAAAACCCTAGCAATTTCATTTTAGGGGGGACGAAGGAAATGGGGAAATGGAGAAATGGCACAATCAGTGAAATGTTTCAAATAAGGGTTTGAAATTTCGATGGAATGGTTTTATGTTTTTAAAAGGGAGCTTCCGATCGAGGACCTTTGCTGCTAGATATGAGCGTTCGACGACTTATGTTGCCGGAGGGAAGTCTTTAGATGGAGGAGGAAATATTGGGTGAAAAAAAAGGGTTGGATAAATACGGGTAATACAATATATTAGGGAAATTATTAAGGAATTAATTAGTTTACCATAATTAAATATAATTGAATTACTTTTATACCCTTCTCAAATGATTGGTTGAGATTTAGCCATACATTCACACAATAGTTATGGTTTATATATGGACCTAACTCTCTCTCTCTCTCTCTCTCTATATATATATATATATATATATATATATATATATATATATATATATATGGGTAAAGTGAATATACCTAACAACCTTATATAAGCTTAGTACCTAACTCCATAATACTACATCGGTTTGTATCATATTTACATTGTAATTGCCTAAGGTTCTTAAACTTCAACCCTATAACTTGATTACTTCCAAAATCTTTGGATTTTTAACAATATCTTTCTTTTACATCACGTCTTTCTATCGAATACTACCTGATGGTCTTCATATCCAACCGCTACAAATGAAAGGATGTAGGAGAAATATAATGATGAATTTCCAAATTTTTTTGAAGTAAATCAAGTTTAGGGATGAACTTCAAGAACCTTGGATGATTGCAATGAAAATTTAATGCAAAATGACGTAGTTTGATGAGGTTAGGTACCTAAGCTTATATAAAGTTGTTAGGTATATTCACTTTATCCTATATATATATATATATATATATATATATATATATATATATATATATATATATATATATATATATAATTGACTTGATATCTTTATTACTTTTATGCAATCTTTCCTTATTATATAAAAAAATAACGTAACGTTCATCTACGAAAGCTTGTTTATTTATTGTAATAAATACTATATCTTAGTAATATATTTAATTTTAAATTTAAAACTTGAACAAACAGGCCTCGGCCTTTAAATTAAAAATCGCAGTTAAACCAAATAATAATAATAATAATAATAATCTTTGGCTAAATATTTTTAAAATAATCGATAAAAACAAACGTTTGATGAACAAAATTAAAACTCCTACTCAAAACATAAAAAAAATACTTTTGAATTTGCTACTCCATGCATGGTTACGGAGAAAAGAATCGAGCCTTCAACATATCCTTCATCAATGTCCACTCTTGAGTCAGTTGAATCGGTTGTTTATTGAATTCCATGCTTATATTTTGCATTAGTTCCGACCATGCGAAAGCCTCTCCCAATCTCAAGGCTGCGAGTTCTACTTTATCATCCTCCGGCACTTGAAATAACTCAAAAAACCATTCTACTTCACTTACCCACTTACCAAATTCATCAAAATTAGGATTCTTCTTCAAAAGGGGCACTACAAGCAGACATGCCTCTGAGTTATCTGGCTTTTGTCGACAAAAAACCCATTTGCCATTTACTTCATCTAGTTGCACGGGAGGTTGCCGGTGGTTCCACGGTGGTTGTTGCTTGTCGCATTGTGATGGTGGTTCAGAAAGCTTTTCAAATAGTTGATCTAATTGCGGCGTTGGTTGCTGGTTGTTCCACGGTGGTTGTTCATTACCATATAGTGACGGTGGTTCAAAGAACGCATCACACTCAGAGTCACAAGAAAACCCTTCAAACTCAGAGTCGGAGTCACAATAGAACCCTTCAAACACATAGTCACTCCCTTCATCTTCATTTAGTTGATTGATTAGTGATGGAGGTTGCTGGTGGTTCCACGGTGGTTGTTGCTTGTCGTCTTGTGATGGTGATTCAGAGAAGCTTTCAAACTCAGAGTCACAAGAGAACACTTCAAATACAACAGAACCCTTCATCTTCAATATCATGGAGTTGATCTTGTTGACTGCAAACGAATCTCTCAGATTCTTCACTTGATTTTGTCGAAACTTTTTCAACTCCACCTCCATACGTTCTACACGAGTCAGAGCTCAGACCTACGAGAATGTTTCTCAATGACTGAATATCCCTGAGAATTCTGTATAATCGACGACTGTCGTTGTTGGCCATTGGAGCAAAATAATTGCTATGTATGTATTTCATTCGGAATTAGAAAGATAAATCAATGCCATTATATAGGAGAATCCCTTAAAAGAGTCCTTCTACAAGTAAAAAACAATAAAAAAAGATGTGGTTAGATAACAAATAGGAAACCGATGAAATCCAAAATAGAGTTAGATACAACATAAACTTAATCTCCACCTTCAGTTGCACGTCACGATTTTTACGTGTTTATGATATAATTATTCAACTATTTGGTGTTTAGATTTAGATTACCATCTAAACTATTTAAGTTAATTGTTTATTTATATAATAAATATTTAGGGTTTTATTTATGTGAGTCTTGCTATAACAGTTTGTCCACAAAAATTTTCGAACTTCCAAACAAATGCTAATTATTATGTTTAATAATGGCCAATTGAGTTTTATAAAGTTAAATTTTGACATTGTGTTTAATTTTCAATTAAATCATTATATTTTATTTAAATTTTCAATTTTGACACCCAAAAGTAATGTCATCAAAAAAATACCACATTATCATCCATTGTCAGTGCTACGTCATCAAAGACCTGACAATTGAGTTGACTGATTAAATGGTCAAGATTGAAACAAATTGAAAAATATAGTGTCCAAAATAACATCTTTTATGCATTTACCCTAATATTTAATAGACCCATTAATGTAACCAATAAGTTTTTGGTATCCAAGAAAATGTAGCATTTGACGTTGCTATAAGAGATAATTGGATGACGAAAGTTTAATGATAAGTATGTGAAGAATGATAATTGGATGACGAAAGTTTAATGATAAGTATGTGAAGAATGGTAGAAAGAGGAAAAGGTAGTATGTTTGTAGGGATGAAAATAAGCGAAGAAGAAAGGAAAAAAGTAGGTTGATACCATATTTAAGGTTTTGTAAAAGTCACAATATCTAGTGATGAGTAGGGCTATTAATCGGATCAATTCGATCGGATTTCAGGTTAAAAGGGTCGGGTTAGTCGGTTTTTTTTAAATGACCCTAAACCTGACCCTATTAAAGTTTGGGTTAGTCGGGTTTAGGGTTAACTGGGTCGGGTTAAAATAGAATATATATATATATATATATATATATATATATATATATATATATATATATATATATATATTAGCAAATAAGTTACAAGAATAAAGACCTAAAATGTAATGTTTTTAAAAATTCACTCTTGTGTGGAGTTTGTACATGGATTAAATTTGATCCATATAGTAGGTTCATAAAGTAGTAATTTACATATATCGAAATTCTTTATGGATGTCCAAGTATCAATAGTCAAAAATATCGTACTGATGAGTATATTGATATCCATTAATAATACAACAATACAAATATTTAATCAAATACAAAACAAACTTTCCTAAGTTATAGGATCTTGTAAATCGGTTCCATCATGAGGAATAAGAAGAAAGGAAGAACAAAATAAGCAATAAAAAGGGCCAAATATATAGAAAAGTTAATATAATATTTATAATAAAAAGACAAGTCATCAAATTAGGCTATCTAGGCTATCTAGTATGGGCATCACCACCCACACTTGATGTTGAGTTGGAGCCATATCATGGCGTGAATATCACCACTTTAGCCGTGATGATGAGGTGGAGTGGTGTCACGTAAACCCCTTCACGTCCGACCAAGATGACATGTAACATCCGAAAATTAAGAGGTAAAAATTTCATTTTTAATTCAATCAAGGTACTAATTATCTTTTAGTCAAACAACCATTATTATTTTTCTAATTATTCAAAAGTACTTATATGAAAACAGTTTTCAGAGTACGATCCCAAAATCATTATAATGCGGAAACATGGGTGGATGCATTGTGATCAAACCGAGCCCTTCCCTTTTGAACCAGAAATAACTGAAACCAAAAACTGAAAACCGTAAGCACGAAGGTTAGTGAGTTCCCCAAAATATCACATACCATACATATCCACATATATTGGGCCCCGCCCGACATCGAGTCCCGCTTGATATACAAATTTGTTAATCATTGGGCCCCGCACGGTATCTGTACATACATATATAAGCATATATCACAACAATAAGTAGCATACAAAATGGTCGTTGGGCCCCGCCCAGCATTGGGCTCCGCCGGGTAAACATGCAAACACAACCAATTAGCATCCTAAACATCAGGCCCCACTCGACATCAGGCCTCGCCCGGTAGACGTAAACAATGACATATAACCATATAAACCCATGCAATAATCACAAGGATAAAAGCATACAGGGTAGTCATCGGTCCCACCCGATGTAACATCCCGGTTCCCAGGTATAAAATTTAAAGCTTTTATATTAATAATTATAGACCTACTCGACGAGTTGGTTGCCCTAAATCGTCGTGTAGAAACTGATAAAGCTGTGTGGATTCTAGAACCTACTCGACGAGTTGAAGGACTTAACTCGACGAGTTGAGGTTGGACATGAAAACTCTAATTTTTAGGGTTTGCACCCTATTTAAAGGACCTTAAGTCCTCCCCTCCAGCCTCCTTACCACCTTTTCACGTCCACAAGCAAACCCTAATCGAGCTAACCCTTATTTTGAGTGTGTGTGAGGCTAAAAGTGTGTGTTTGGTGCATTTCTTGAAGAGACTTGAAGATTTAGAAGCTTGGAACGAGAAGGGGCTCTTAGATCCAGCATCTACATTTTTTGGCATTCATTTGAAGGTAAAAAGTCATTACCTTGATCGTTTTTTTGATAGATCACTTCATTCAAGATTTTAGGGTCATTTCTAGTTTGTTCTTGAGGCATTTCTAGTATTCAACACATTTTGAAGTGAGGAGTTCAGATTTGGACTCCTCTAGGCCCTCATGGACATAAAGACTCAAGCTTTATGAAGCTTTGGCCCTTCTCCATGCCTTAAACCTCTTCCTAAGGCTAGTTTTGAGTGTTTTAGCTTCTTGAAGCCTTGCATGCACGTAAAGTTAGCAACTTTACGTGGTAACTACACCCTAGGAGGCTAGATCTATAGTTTGGAGCCTTGGTTTCGATTAAAAGTGTCTGAATGAGAAAACGACTGAAGGAATTCGACGAGTTGCATAGTCAACTCGACGATTTGGATGAGGGTTTCCCATTTTCTGGATTCTGCATGAACTCAACGAGTTAGTGAGATAACTCGACGAGTTGGTTAGGGTTTTTTCTGATATTTTGGATGTTGCATGGAATCGACTAGTTACTTGGTAACTCGGCGAGTTAACTGGGGTTTTCATGCTTTTCTGATTTCTGAAGGAACTCGAAGAGTTTGTAAGTTGCACTCGACGAGTTGGGTCAACATGGACTGTTGACATTGACCGTTGACTTTGACCAAGGGTTGATCGAGTTTGACTTCTGAGGGTATTTTGGTAATTTGGGAATTTATGGAATTGGATCAGTGGTGGTTGTAGGTGTTGGTGTTTTGAGTCGTGTTTCGGGAGTTTGATCTTTTCAGTTCCGTTCGACATTATGAGGTGAGTTCTTCTCGCTATATCAACAGGATCAAAGGCACCAATGTCGGCCCTTCTTTTGGATTGTTATCCTGGTTATTGCATGATGATATGCTTAGTGACCTGTTAGGTCAGTATATTGGTATATAGGATGATGCTATGTTTAGTGACCTGTTAGGTCGGTATCCTGGTTTATAGGATAAAGCTATGATTAGTGATATGTTAGATCGGTCTGACTATTTGTATATGCTAGCATTTGTTATCTATGTGTTGATTGTATGTTTGGGGTTGGGTTGAGGCATACCTACTTTGTGCTATAGGCCAACATACCCAGGGAAACCCGGATAGAATGTAGGCCTAATGGGGCATATCAGTCAGGCCGAAGGCCCAGAGAACGGTCCAGACAGGCTGAAGGCCCGGTAGGGCAGACTAAACATGATGAAGTTTCTGAGAGTGGGCCAGATAGATTGAAAGCCTGGTGAGGGAAGTCCGGTCATACTGTAGACTCTATATGCATGTTTTTTATTATGATATGGCTATGGTTTGTATGGCATTGGTATTTTGGGGAAACTTACTAAGCTTCGGGCTTACATTTTTGGATTTTGTTTCAGGTACTTCGGATGATCGCGGGAAGGCGAAGACTTAATCGTGAACCTCCTCACGTTTTATGATTTTGATTACTGGGATACTCTGATATGAAATTATTTTGAAAACATTTTGTAATAAACAATGGTTTTTGAATGCTTGAAAAAGTTTTAAATTTTCATGAATTTTATGGATGTTACAAGTTTGTATCAGTGCCTTAGTTTGAGTGAATTGGAGGAACACTTGTGTGAATCCAGTCTCAAACTAAGGAAAAGGTTTTCAAAATGATTTTCAAATGGTTTTCAAAATACTAAAGGAGTATGCAGAGTGTACGATTAGCTGGAGCCAGTAAGTAGACCCCAAAATACCATACCGATATTTGATATTGTGATATTTTAGAACAACATGCAAGTGATAGGCTAGGGATCTTCAGAAATTGCATGATAGAATTGCCTGATTATATGATGCATTATAGCCTAGGGTTTTCCTTATATGAAATTGACATCATTACTGTAGTTTCTTAGTGTATGCATCATAGTTGTACATAATTAAGATCTTATAGTCTGAGAATGTTTGGTTTGGCCTTATTTCCTGCTCTTGTTTGATGAAGGGCTTAGGGTAGGATCAAATATTCGAATGTCTATAGGGCCCAACATTATGTATGGCTAGTATACATGAGTGTTGTAGGGTTGGTGGGAGTTTCATGTGTGAGTAGTGCGGGGTCAATCGGCCAGTTATGAGATATTTAGGCTTCCTCTAGGAGTGAGGATTGAACGCTCGCCATGCATATGTATACTGTTAGGGCGTTGTGATGATACTTGAGACAAATATAGGTAGGTGTGGAAGGTAGTATGGGCCCGTACTACTGAAAGCACAGGACCCATACGCGTAGCAAGGAAGTCACAACCCTAGAGATTTATTGGGAGTTGGTTCCCCATTATTATATGGAGTGATTGATATCTTCTTGTTATATTTTCAGCATGGTGGTTACGAGGCGATTTGTGATTGGATCTGAATCGGGATCAGGAGAGGGCGGTCAGGATGGACCAGTAGTGCTCGAGGCCATTTGTCAGATGAGGTTGGATGAGTTGGACGCAAGGATTCAGGAGATCCTGCATCATGAGGTTGCTACTTGTTCCGGGCACAATTTTCGAAGATGTTTGGGTCTATCAAGACCGCTGTAGTGGAATATTTTTATGAGCGCTATACAGCCGTTGCTGAGATGGCTGCCGCTGCAGCCTTCGTAGTTGTAGCTGCCGTTGGTAGTGTGACCAGTCGGGCTTTTCAGTATCGGGACTTCGATAACACGAAGCCCTCAACTTTTGATGGGATTCAGGACTCGATCATAGCCATGAGGTGACTATCTGACATGGGGGGATGTTTCTTCACATGCTTATGTCCTACTGACCAGAAGCTCAGGTGTGCTCTGAACCTGCTGAGGTTCGAAGCCAATGACTGGTGGAGGTTGATGACAGGGTCGTATACTGAGGATTAGAGAGCTGCGGTTATTGGGATCAGTTCAGGGAGATGTTTCATGCTCGCTACATTCCACGGGTTGAGCGCGAGCGGCTAGCACATGAGTTTTGGAGTTGAGACAGGGTGTGGAGTTGGTGACGGAGATCACCCGTATGTTCACTGAGAGGGCGATGTTTTTCCTGGAGTTTGCTTCCGACCAGGCTCAGATGACATGTTATCTAAGCATGCTCAATACCTACTCCATCAGTTTGTTGCTACCCACCGTTGTGATACACTGCTGGAGTTGGAGGCCGATAGGCGGTGTAAGCTGGAGATTGAGTTACAGTTGTGAGAGTAGAGGCAGACCCCGACGAAGTCACAGCCTGCGCCAAAGCGGTCTAAGACCGCTGATTCTAGGTCTGGAGGTCAGCACGACCACACTTGTGGAAAGTGCAGGAAAGGTCATTCGGGAGTTTATAGATCTGGTAGTGCGTGCCGTAAATGCGGAAAGGAGGGGAACTTTGCGAGGGATTATCGTCAGTCAACACCGGGTTTGGATATGAGGATCTGCTATCACTGCGATCAGGTTGGTCACATGAAGACCAACTATCAATTGCTCGCTGCCAGGCCGGCGCAGGCTCCAGCACCGGGTACACTGAGGATTATTGACGGGAGTCAGGGTAGAGCAGAGCCACCGAAGGCTCGGGGACGCGCCTTTCATCTTACAGCCGAGGAGGCTAGGATAGCGCAATGTGTAATTGCTATTGGGTTTTGTATACTACAACATCCTATTGTGCACATACAAACCTAAATGCTTTGGATCTATGTTTTCTCTAACTATACATGCAATATTGTTACCAAAGCATGAAGCCTAAAACTAGAATACAATTGACATAAACAACGTAGAATTGAGTTATAGAATTACCTATTTGTTGTAGCTTGTAGTTTTGGCTTTTTAAAAACTTAGCACCTCAAATGTGATGCCTCAAATGGTTCACAAACACCATGAACAAATGGAGGATTTTTTAGAGAGAATATGGAGCACTAAAATTCGGCTATACTTCTCCAAGAATACATTTTCAACCAATTTTAGGCCAAACGGGTGTCATATATATAGTGTAGGAATCCAAGAGTCATGGGTAAACCATAATCCATACACTTGGGTTATGATCCATATTTTATGTGGGCTAACTCTTCATGGATACTTACATAAACTTAGCCCATCATGGATCATTAGCCCAAACAATATATATATATATATATATATATATATATATATATATATATATATATCACTGATTTACATAATCAGTCCCTGTTAATTTAATTAGTCTCTTTTTGATCACTAAATTAATTCCAAATTAATTCTTGATAAATACTATTTAAATAACATGATTTCATATTAATATATTAGAACTTATAATATATTAATAAATCATAAATAACCGCTTTTCAAAAGTCCATCCTATCAAATTGCTTTGGTGAAGGCAACCCAAATGGACCATGCTACTCTCGGGTCAAACACATACCAATTATAGTTATGGTCTTATACACCTAATCCAACAGTCTTCAACTTGGATAAGTCTAATAACTATTTTTGCAAGTACGACTCCACAACCCGACTAGCAATCATAGCTCTTAAAAGGTGCTGTCGAACTCTGACCTAGTCAATGACGCATCCATTAGATAAGGGATCATATATTCCTCCATTCTACAAGATATCATATGGACTGAGACTTGGATTATAATCATTCTCTCTGTCCATCTGTTGTTTCCCGATTTTCGATTTATGACGACTGACTAATTGAACAAATAAAATCAGTCCAGGTTTGGCCAAGCGCTTCAGGTGTCATCACTAAATCATCGAGGGGCCAATATATATCACTTTTATCCATCTAAGGGTAAAAGAAATGGATAAACTTTGACTCATATGCTTGCTATATTTACTCATCAAATCACACACAACAATGCGTTTTATAACACCAAGTTACTGGTGCATTTACGCGTCATCATTGTGCAAACGATCTGTAATCTACAACTCACACATCTATGTTTTAAGAATATAAGATATTATCGTCTCACAATAAATCATGATAAAATCCATGAAATGATTCTGATGAGCGTGGGTTTAATCCACTACTCGAATCTTATTCCAGAAGTACTCATGAACACTGCAGCAAACTTGTGCTATATCTAAAACACCTAGACAATCTACAGTCAGATTCATGACAATCTTGCCTTAATACCTACTTCCAAAGTATGATCGACTGTGGATAGTTTGAATAATCTTATTATTTTGGGAGTCAAAACATGCAAAGCGAAACACAAGAATAATTGAATCCAATATGGTCTCAGAACTTATGAATATAAATAAAACACTTTTTATTTAATCACCATATTGATTACACATTATTCATTGTATAATGTTTTGATTAATCAACTTAATACTTGAATTAAAACAATAGTTATGCCATGCTCCAAGCATGCACACTACGTTTGTCTCTCTTTGTGAAATAGATCAATGGACAACATTTCAATGATGCTCATTTCACAATTCCAAATCCTTATCGTAAATGTAAGAATACCAAATTCTTGCCATTTGCTAAAATCTGTTAGATTCTAAACTTATATGCAATGATCCTCTTGTAATGACTATGCACAAAAGTCATAGAGACTTGGCTACAGACATTACAAAGTATTCCAATGGAGACCAATTCTATGGAAATGAAGTCTCATATTTAAAGTACATTCCTTTGAACATCCTTCTTGATTTAAGTTTTCTAATCTTACACAAATTTTATGATTAACTTCCACTTATGGAACATTTCCATAATTCCATATGACTAGCACTTTTGAACAAGAGTTACCTCTTCTTAGAACTTGTCAATATGGACCTTCCAAAACTTATACTATACTTCCAACTGCCCATAAGCAACCAATCTTTGGTAAACCTCAGATTGTCCTCGATGATTGCTTAACCATTTTAGTCATATCTCGTTCTAGTCCCTTTTCCCTCTTAATGCCCTAGGCATTTGGAAAATTTGAAAAGATTAATATTATAGCATATGTAATCGATCCTATATACGAATCATATGGAATATGATTCATAATGTCTCACATAAAGAGATGATACTTTATCAGTCTTTCGCTATAATATTTCCACATATAGAATTTCCTTATGTTGAATTATAGCAAAACACCTTTTCAAACCTTGCTACTTTGAGATTTGAAACTTTTGTTTTCTATAATTAACATTGCTAAGTAGCAACACTTACCATAATAATTATGCTCCCACTAGCATAATAATTATTATCTTACTAGCATAACACTTATGCTACAACTAGCTTTGACATGTACCCAAAAATCAGTTGGACTTCTAGAAATCAATACTTATTAACTTTCTTACCAAATATCAGATTTCTGATACGAGATGCTTCGATAAGCCTTTATCTAAGCTTCTCAAACTCATACACATTTCCTTAGATAGCTCACATGTGTGTCGTAAACTATTCAGAACTTAAAACAATAAGTCTCAAATGTTTAGACCTTTTGCCATTTCTCACAATTCGAACTATGAAGAGAGATGTCGTAATCATAATCAAATTTGAGAATGGAAATATCATAATTGCTAACTCTTTAAAATCTACTTAGTGGAAGCGTTTCCTCACAATCATTTTCATGAAGCGGAGAGCAACCTTATGACACTTAGATTTTATGGTGTATGTGTTCCTACCCATGTGAATTTGTCATAACCACAATCACAAGACAATGTTAGTGACAAATCCAAACTCATATGGACTGATCTTGTTCAATCTTAATTTATTGCCACCCAGCAGCACAAGGGCCTACCATTGCTTCCAGGTTGTTATGCAAACAATTGAGCACTCATAGAACTCACATGCATAGTCAACTTTAACTGGAATGGGCACAGAAATAAGAATATGTCAACACGATAGGTTACAAACCTCAAGTCGTGTGCTAGTGATTAACAATAGGTTTACTTTTGATTAGTTCTTGAAGCTATACAAGATCCTTAAGACTCCCACTGACCTCTTGACATATAAGATTCACTTTGTCAAGGAACATTACTTGACAAACAAATATTCAAGAGCTAGTGCGATTTCTTATCAAGACAAACACTTCACACAATTGGTCTTAGTTGGTCTTTGTCTTATCCAAAACATCACAACTTACCAATTTCAAATGTACAAGAGTAAGAAACATTTTACTCTACATTTGATGAGTGTTATAAAACTTTCTTAAGACCATGTCACTCAAGTTACGATCTTGGAGTATGACTCTAAGACCTGATTTTGGAACGAAGTATGATTTATCTTCTTGATTTAACCATTTCAACAATTCACGATTCCTCTTCTTAGCCATACAAATGCACTAAGATGTCCTTAGAGGATCAATTGTGATATGGTTTCATAATCACTAAGATAATCATAAAACATGATACTCAAGTACTCTCCCTTCTTCTTAGATTGGAGAAAATTTTATCTTTCTGCTTAATTTGATTCTTCTTATTCGTTCTGCCATACATTGAAACTTTTCCAATGATTCAGAATTACAATTAATCTTGGAAGCATAACCATATTTACTAAACTTTAGGAAATCATAACGAATAGTCTTATCGATATTTGTGGTGGGCCTGACCAGAGCACAACCAAGTGTACCCGATCACCTAGTCCTTCACTTGACTCACATATACATGTGAACAAGGAATTAGTCTTAATTTCCCAAAGATGACGTTCTCATTCATCACACAATACAAGTTTCATGATTCCAAGTTTCTATCCAAATGAAACTTGGGAGATGAGAATCTTTCCTTATTTGGTAAATCTTGACACTACCACAAACAAAATAATCAAATCCATTTTCCAATATTGCTATCAATGGAAACGCATAAACAACAATTTTCACAAATGACATTATAAGGAAACTTAAAATAAAATAAAATCAAAATTTATCTTTTATTTATTAAAATTGCGGAAAACTTTTCCTTACAATACAAATACATATGAAAACTATGTTGTTATCTATTCCTAAGAAATCTATCATAACTCTTAAGCAGCAGCTCAAAATTCTGATCATCGAACTATGCGATCGTAATCCATCTCTTCACGATCAGAATCGACTTATTCTTCCTTTAAGTTTCCTTTCATTCCTTTGATCCTACAAAACATCAAAATGTAATTACATTACATCATGTATTAAGAATCTCAAAATAGGAACTTAATAGAGTTAGATAGTGGACTTACCTGAAGTAGAGTCAAACTTTTTGACTTTACCATCTCTTAGATCTCTCAAGTAGTCAGGGAAGCTTCGCAACTGATGCCCCTTCTCTTGGCAATAGAAACAAATGGACTCTTTGGGAATGGTACACGAGACTATCTTAGACTTAGCCTTTCCCTTTCCCTTGGAAAGAGAAATCTTTTCTGGACTTCCATTGTTTCCATTGTCAATGTCCATGGAAGTTTGGGAAGTAGATCTTCCAATCAAAATTTGCATGACCAGTGCGCCAAATCATTGCTGATTCCGCAACAATTAGCAAATATGTAATATCAATAAGGGAGATGTCGCGGTCTGTCATATAGTAGTCTTTAACAAACTAACTATACGACTCGGGAAGTGACTGATGAACCAAGTCAACAACCAACTTCCTTGACACAAAGACTCCTAACATTCCCAGCCTGTAAATGCGTGACTTCATCTCCAAGATATGTGCACACACAGACCTTCCATTCTGGTGTTTGCTAGCCAATAGGGCTTGAGTGACCTTGAACATTTCAAGTCTTTGAACTTGTGGGTCAGGGAGAACTATTGGAGGAGGTGGAGGAAGAGAAGCATGATTTCCATTTCCACGATCCAATCGTGGAACACCATCTTCATAAGGAAGGCTTTTTTTCAAAAGATTTGGAAAGACCATAGTTGTCTGAACTAGACATCTATAAGGGAGAAATTCAAGTTTAGTTGATTTAAGTCCTTAATATAACACCCAAATGAAATATTAAGGCTAGGACCCAACACAATATTTTACAATTTGGAAGAGGAATGTCGTAATCCAATTGAAAAATATTTGAAGGTAGGTAAATGATGATTTACCAATTTCTACCATGAAAAACGAAATTGATTATTAATTTTTAAATGAACTGAAATTCCTAGATTCTCTTGAGGTTCATTGAACTTTTCAATGTCATGTTTAATCTCGATTATGCCCTTCAAGTTTGTGACTGGGATACTGAGGATGACTAACAAGGTGTGAATAACCATGCAAATTAGCTTGGTACTCTCGATGTCATTTATCACCTAATTAATTTTCCGGTTAATCATACACACTCCATTGATCTATGACAAAGATCGAGCTACCCTTTGCCACCCTTGTTAGTCCACGTTAGTGTGCCGATTAACCACACACGCTCCACTAACGACTTAACAAGGTGCAAAGTGCAATTTCATGGGTTAGCACCAAATTCACATTTTTCCTAAGTAACTAAGATTGAGAATTTATAAGTGTTTAATTACTTGGTATTTTCATTATACTTTTAATGAGAATTCATGTCTATACTACCCGCTCGGCTAACGGCCATCCACCAGTCAAGGAAGCGGTGGGTGAGAGTGGACACCCATTAAACCGTCATTTTATAGGCAGTAACCTTATACCCCCCTTATAGACCGGCTTCGTGAATGAGGCTTAATAACGTTAAGACTGACCTTTTACTTATACATATATAATATATTAAACTTTTAATTTTATATAGTATAAGGGTGTATTTTACACATTTAAAATACTTGATGATTTAATCTATTAGTAAATTATACTTTTAATTTAATTAATATTAAACCATGTTATTATGGATTTATTAAACTTCTCTTGTAATTAAACACTTTAATTAATTTAATAAAGTCCATAAGGTGCAATTGAATTATTCATAGCAACTAGGTTATTAAAAATTTAAAACTAAAAATATTTAATTAATTTTTAAGTTATGAACCTAAAGTTGCATCTTTTGAAACCTTTCAATTACAAGAGTTAATGTTTTCATAATTTGAGACTTTTCAAATACCAAAACTTGAGGGAAAGTTTCGAAACTCTTCAAAACTTTTCATTTCCATAACTTATGAGTTTAATGACTTTTAAAAATGAGACCTTTCATTATTCATAACTTGAGGACAAGTTATGGAATTCATTAAAGGCTTTTAGATCAGTATATTAACTAATAAAATTAACTTATAATTTTTTTCTATGATCTAGTTAACCTCATAAGTCAAGATAATTCACAAGAACAATTTCACAAGAAATTAGTCTATCATATAAACTAATACAAATCTTGAAATTTTGACAATTATCTTTTAACTGGACGAGGATGATCACTACCATATAAAAAACAGATTTCATGATTCAAAACAGTTTGTGGTAATGATCCTAATCCAATTTTTTGCCAAAAAACCTGAAAACCTGTTGTCTGATCATACAACTCGTCAAGCCCAATTATAGACTCGTCGAGTTCAAGGAAAAGTTCATCTACTCGTCGAGTCCAAGAATGTAGTCGTCGAGTAGGTGCTGTCAGAACAGATTTTCAGCTTTGAAAAATAATACATTAGTATCAATATAATAGAAAACTATCCTCGAATTTGATAACACTATTGGGTTTTGTATACTACAACATCCTATGGTGCACATACAACCTTAAATGCTTTGGATCTATGTTTTCTCTAATTGTATGCAATATTGTTTCCAAAGCATGAAGCCTACAACTAGAATACAATTGACATAAACAACATAGAATTGAGTTATAGAATTACCTCTTTGTTGTAGCTTATAGTTTTTGGCCTTTAAGAACTTAGCACCTCAAATGTGATGCCTCAAATGGTTTACAAACACCATGAACAAATGGAGGAATTTTGAGAGAGAATATGGAGCACTAAGCTATGCTTCTCCAAGAATACATGTTTAACCAATTTTAGGCCAAAGGGGTGTCATATATAATGTAGGAATCCAAGAGTCATGGGTAAACCCTAATCCATACACTTGGGTTATGATCCATATTTCATTTGGGCTAACTCTTCATGTATACTTACATAAACTTAGCCCATCATCGATCAATAGCCCAAACAATACATATATCACTAATTTACATAATCAGACCCCGTTAATTTTATTAGTCTTTTTCTGATCACAAATTAATTCCAAATTAATTCTTGATCAATACTAATTAAATAACATGATTTCATATTAATATGTTAGAACTTATAATATATTAATAAGTCATAAATAACCTCTTCTCAAAAGTCCATCTTATCAAATTGCTTTGGTGAAGGCAACCCAAATAGACCATGTTATTCTCAGGTCAAGCACATACCAATTATAGTTATGGGCTTAGACACTTAATCCAATAGTTGATGGTATGTTTTTATCCCTTATCCTGTAGATTATATCTGTTTATGCTTATATGTTTATACGTATGATTAGGTACATTTTTAGTGAACTACTTGTCTGCTTTGGTATTATTTGACTCGAGGGCGAGTCGGTCGTTTTTTCTCTTGATCGTTCAGTAGGGAGTTCGGTTTTCTCTCAATCGTTCAGTAGGGAGTTCGGTTTGCCTTTAGGAGATCTAGAGTGTCTGTTGCTAGTCTCTATCGCCAATGAACACGAGATTTCTGCTTCTTTAGTCTATTGGGGTTGTGTTCTGGAGATCATTAGGGTATCCTTCCCGATAGACTTGATTCCGATTCCTATGGGGGTGTATGTGTGATTGTGGGTATGGAATGGTTAAGTCGCTTCGGTGCCATGATCGACTGCGAGGGTCAGTTGGTGGTAGTTCGAACCCCAAGTGGGGGAGAACTGGTTATCTACGGTGAGGGCACCCGATTGGGTTTAGGTTTTTGCTCACCTGCTAGGGCTCGACAGTATATTCAGCACGGGTGTGTGGGTTATTTGGCGTATGTAGTGGATACGCGGGTCAAGGATCAGGTTTCGGTTTCGGATGTTCCGATTGTCAGAGAGTTCCTTGATGTGTTTCCGGAGGAGTTACCCGGAGTACCTCCGGAGAGGTAGGTCGAGTTCAGGATCGACTTAATGCTAGGTGCGGCCCCTATCGCCAAGGTGTCGTACCGATTGGCACCACCTGAGATGCAGGAGTTGTCATCTCAACTACAGGAACAGTTGGGCAAGCAGTTCATCCGTCCGAGAAGTTCTCCGTAGGGAGTGCCGATTCTCTTTGTCCAGGAAGAAGGATGATTCACACTGAATGTGCATTGGTTACCGGGAGTTGAACAAGTTAACGATAAAGAACCATTATCCACTCCCGAGGATAGATGATCGTTTCGATCAGTTGCAGGGAGCATCTTGGTTCTCCAAGATAGACCTGAGGTCCGGATACCATCAGTCAGGGTTATGGAGGAGGAGTGGAGAAAACCGCGTTCCGGACTCGTTATGGACATTACGAGTTCATGGTAATGCCGTTTGGGTTCACCAACGTGCCGACAGTATTTATGGACCTGATGAATCGGGTATGCAGACCGATGCTCGATCGCTTGGTCATTGTGTTTATAGATGACATCTTGGTATATTCCAAGACTAGAGAGCAGCAGGAAGAGCATCTCCGTGAGCTATTGGGAGTTCTGAGGTGAGAACAACTATATGCCAAGTTCTCGAAGTGTGAGTTTTCGTTACGAGAGGTTCAGTTCCTCAGACATCTCGTTAACTAGGAGGGGATTTTGATCGACCCGGCCAAGATCGAGGCGGTCATGCAAGGGGAGGTTCCATACAAGATATCTCCAAGATTGCGGTACCCCTCACTCGTATGAAGAGGAAGGGGGTGGATTTTTGGTCGGCCAGATAGACTGAAGGCCCGGTGAGGGTGGTCTAGTCATACTGTACACTCTATATGCATGTTGTTTATTATGATATGGCTATGGTTTGTATGGCGTTGGTATTTTGGGGGAACCCACTAAGCTTCGGGCTTACAATTTTGGATTTTGTTTCAGGTACTTCGGATGATCGTGGGAAGGCGAAGGCTTGATCGTACACCTCCTCACATTTTATGATTTTGATTCTTGAGATACTCTGATATGAAACTATTTTGAAAACATTTTGTAATAAATAATGGTTTTTGAATGCTTTAAAAAGTTTTAAATTTTAATGAATTTTATGGATGTTACACCCGACATCAGCTCCCGCCCGGCAAACATATAACCACTTATCCATGCGAGAGTCACGTAGACAACTAGCATCCTAAACATAAAAAATCATGGGCCAATATTGGTGCCTTCGACCCGCTAAACACAGTGAGGAAACTCACCTCAAGCCGCTGAATCTCCCAATAAATTCTTAGCCTACTGATCCGAAAATCCTCCTACGATTGCACCATCAAATATTTATCCCATTAATAATTGGATCTTAGTTCGTAGAAAAGAATCAAAGTCACTTAACCTATAACCAGGGTAAAAGACCATTCTACCCTTTCCTTGCTTGGCCTAAAACCTTGGCCCAGTCTATTAGCTCCAAAAAGCCTAATTTCCTACATGGTAACCCAAGGCCCAATATAGACCAATTTCTTAATTGAGCCTAAAAACTATCATGAGACGAATACCAAGAAAACCCACATTCTATCCGTGGCCCAAAGTCAAAAGTTCAATGGCCTAACAAGGACCAAACCTTAAAAGTCCCAAAATGACATATTGCGGAGTACGCCTCACGTACCAGAATGGTACGCCCCACGTACTCACCCTCTAAGCACAATGTACAATCTGCTAAATCACGCCCCCTCATTACGCTAAGCATACTCCTATACGCCCATCGTACTCTTCAGAAGGCTAAAAACCCACAAAAGCTCTTAGTGGTTAATACAAAGTCTTTCGATCTCAAATATGACCCTAGGGAGATGTCTTAACATGTAAAGTTGGCAACTTTACTCCTTTGCATGGCTTAGTGGGACCAAAACCGCAAAAATCCAAAATAAACACCCAAACTCAAGCATGGTCCAAAATAACTCACCAATATGACATTTTTATTAACAAGGGACCTCCCAAATGCCAAGATCCATGATTCTAAGCTCTTGGAGTATCTCATAATCACAAGGATGACTCTAAGGACCAAAATGAACCAAAAATACTCCTTAAACTAGATCTAACATTTAGAGTCATCAAGATAGAAACCTTATACGTCCAGAAGGTAGATCTAGATGCATAAGGCCTGGATCCAAAAGCTTCAAGCAATCCCACACTTCTCCAAGAAACTCCTTCCTCTTCAAAGATCACCAAAATTCATGAAATACCACCATAAGCTCAATAACCACACCAATGGAGGCTAGGGTTTCGATTTTTGGGTTTAAAGGGATGGAGGGTGAAGATAATAGGGTTTAGTGTTTAGTTAAAGAGCTTAAATAAGGTCCAAGACCCTAAATTAGGGTTTGGATCTGACTGGAGTACGTCATGCATAACTCTGGTACGCCCAACGTACTCCATGGAGCATGCGCAATTTCCTTTCATAGTACGCCCAACATACTAGATTGGCCCTTAAACCTTCAAACTTTCGAATGCCATATCTTCTTCGTCCAAAGTCCTTTTTCGACGATCCTTATATCTCCAGAAAGTTCATGAGAAGCTCTACACTTATCTCTACTCATCATTTTCGTAAAACTTCCCGAACTATAATCCTAAATCCATAAAGATCTGAAATTGCCAAATTACGGTTCTACCCTTGGGCTCCAATTCACAAAGAGAACTCCTGAATCGTCTAACTTGCATTACCCACACCCAAATGGGTCTAAATCTCTCCTTCCTAGAGGCCCTAAGCCTTATGATAATCGATCTTCGGGTCACGGCCACGAATTAGGAAATGATTTGGAACAGGGTGTTACAATTCTCTCCCACTTAAATTAGATTTCGTCCTCAAAATCATTCCTTACTACTCTCCTGGAAATCAACGATCCGAACAAAACCCCTTAGGGTTGAACGAATCACTGATCCTTTAATTGTCAAACCGTCACATTATTATTATAAGCCTCGAAACCCCATAACTTGTCTTTCCTCCATGATGATAGAAGCCCTTTTTGAAACATAATCATGAGGACCTTTTACTACAATCTAAACTGAGAAACAACCCTTCTAGTCCTGAGCCATCCAACTAATACTTTTGACAGGTAGATTTCTTAATCATAACTTGTTGACATCAAGTTGACTCATATATATATATATATATATATATATATATATATATATATATATATATATATATATATATATATATATATATATATATATAACGACTCCTAACCCGAGTCCCAATCATGTTCATCTTGTTGCCCCATTATTACATTCCTAATGCAGTCGAGACCTCTTCGGTCTCAAACTAACCTACCAATTTACCGATATTCCGAGTTTCCAACCGGTTGTTGAGGCTGATATCCTCACACACCCACACCTGAACGAGGGTCTATCAGACAAGAGCTAACCTAGCTTGCTCGTCACAATGGCTCCAACCATCTTTCTGGTCCAAGAAAATATATCATAACCAACCATTAATACCAATCAAATCCTTCAATTTAGATCAAGGGTGACTCCCGATGCAAACATCACCCCTAAGTATCAGGCCAATCTAACACTCACATCCTGATAACCAACAATTCGAATTTCCGATCTGCCCAAGATCTCCTGCATCCATAGTGACCTCCCAATGAACTGAGATATATACTCCTCAATCGACCGTCGAGATTGGAAATCTCACATCTGGTCCCACCACAAGGCTCCGACTAAGAGTCTAGCTAATTAGGGCTACCCCAGCCTAACCGTTACACCGATACCAACCAATTACCACAGAGTCATCCCAATCTAGACATGATCCAATACCTTGCACAAACCAATTTCCATCGGGTCTCACCCACACTATTATAACTAAACGGGCCTCGTTTACGGGTCTCACCTAGTCAAGTGCTATCTAGGCCTAACTTTGCCTCAGAACCAATGATGCTCATACCAAACATATCATGCATACCTATATACATCGGGTCCTACTCGGTACATTCATCAGGCCCCACCCGATACGTTCATCAGGCCTCGCCTCGCATCGGGCCACGCTCGGTACATCCACCTACCATAATCATCATGAATTGAACCTGCATCTGACTATGCCCCAATCAGGTGGTCAGGTCATGCTTCGAACCCCAAAGCCTTAATCGGACAAAAATTGGCAGAGAGGCTTTAACACAACCCTCAACCTTGAGTAACCTCTATCATGACTGCCACTTGAAATGGCTTCCTCTCGACTAGGACGTGGATCTTTTCCTGGTCTGCACTTGATGTTATCCCTGAAAATCCAAATGGCTCTCCCCCCACTTGGATTCGACTATACTCTTCCAATCCACATAAATGGACGGGTTTCCAATCCATCACACATCCTTATAATTCGACTATCAACAACCTGTGCTTACAAGAACTAGTGTTCCGTTACTAGCTAATCTTAATGATCACACATAGTTGAAATCTAGCTGAACCCTTCCTAAAATCTCAACGAGCCCGAAAACCCCAAGCACTTTGCATGATACAACACCATCATCTCCTTGCTACTGCTCCTTCCCTAGTAACGGTAGTGATTGGACCCAAAGGTCCTTCCATGAACGACTTCCATTACTATTTGAGAAAGTGCTAACACATTTGAACTCTGCCTTCGTTGTTGAACTAATCAGGCTAATCCGTCTATAGATCCCCCAAGCGATACCCCTGGATTGTCCCATCAATGAACCAGAGCTTCAACTGAACCAAATGAATCTAGCTCAACAAGATGTGTCCCACTCATGACTCTCGGTATGCAAAATGGCATATGAAAATCCTTGATAATATAAACCAGAAAATAAAAAAGAACTAAACCTAAGATACTACGATAATTTCTCATGAAACTCTGGCCTCTTCCGGATGACTCTGCATGCTCGACTTCTCGATGCTGGGGATCCTACCCTATCCTCACGACCATTAGTGATCCTCACAGTAAATGGATATGGTATACTCACTGCTCTACCCCTCAGCATCGGACATTCGGACCTCTTTGTGGCCCACCTGGTTACACTGGAAACACATCAAAATTGCTCCACAAGGGCAATCCCCACTAAAATGACCCATATGACCACAACTGAAACATCCCCGACCGGTCACCCGAAATCCTCCCTTATGGGTCTTCCCACACTTGGCACAATAGCTCCCGCCCTGATGGCCTCCCAAACGTGAATCCTGAGTCTTGGGCCCTTCGCCTAGCCCACTGCGATATGAATCTACTCTGACTTCCTCTTCCCAAGGTGCTCTAAATCGATCTCCTGCTCTCGGGTTCTAGCAATCATAACATTCAGGGTCTCGCACCCTGACAAACTCTCAAACTCCCAGATGTCATCCCTCATCATATCATGATACCTTACCTTCTTCTTCTTCTCGCCTACTGCATATAGCACAACCAACAAAGCCCTTTCCCGAAACTTGGCAGTGATCTCTGTCACAGTCTCAGTTGTCTGGAAAAGGTCCTGAAACTCCCTCGCCAACTGCTGCACCTCAATAACTTGTGCAAACTCTTCCCTAAACCGGGTCACAACTCATCCCAAATCACTGTCTCCAGGGCTTTGCCTCCCAAAGCGATGTCTACTCCCTTCCACCAGTCCTTGGGATCTGTCCTTCAGAAGAAAGAAAGAAAATCTGACTATCGACCCCCTTGAGTAGAAACTCATACGAAAAACATTCAGCATATCCGCTAACCATCTCATACTAGCAATGGGGTCCTTCTCTCCAAAGAAATCAAGAGCTCCACAAACACGGAACACACGGAAAGAAAGAGTGTGAACTATGACAATAGCCATAATCTCAGTGCGGAATGCGCCCAGATGCTAATCCAAAATCTCCATAACCCCCCTCCTTGACCGTACCAAACATCACAGGAGTCTGCTCCAAAATGTTGCGGGTGATCTCCGACAAGGTAAAAATATCATTTTAATTCAATCAAGACACTAATTATCTTTTAGTCAAACAACCATTATCCTTTTTCTAATTGTTCAAAAGTACTTTATATGAAAACGGTTATCAGAGTACAATCCCAAAATCATCATAATGCGGAAACATGGGTGGATGCGCTGCGATCAAACTGGACCCTTCCCTTTTGAACCGGAAATACCTGAAACCAAAAACCGAAAGCCGTAAGCATGAAGCTTAGTGAGTTATCCTATGTACCACATACCATACATATCCATATATACCGCCCCCCCGTCATCGGGGCCCGCTCGACTTCGAGCCTCTCAGTATACAGATCTGTCAGTCATCAGGCCCCGCCCGATATTTGTACACACATATATAAACATATATCACAATGATAAGTAGCATACAAAATGGTCAACGCCACCTTCCCCCCCCCCACCCGACATCGGGCTCTTCCCGGTAAACATGCAAACACATAACCTATGCGAGAGTCATGTAGACAACTAGCATCCTAAACATCAGGCTCGCCCAACATCATGCCCCACCCGATAGGCATATAAACAATGACATAACCATAAAACACATGCAATAATTAAAAGGATAAAATCATACATGGTAGTCATCGGGCCCTGCCTGGTAACCATATAACCACTTATCCATGCAAGAGTCACGTAGACAACTAGCATCCTAAACATAACAAATCATGTACTGGCATTGGTGCCTTCAACCTGCTAAACACGACAAGGAAACTCACCTCAAGCCGCTGAATCTCCCAATGAATTCTCAGTTTGCTGATCCGAAAATCCTCGCGTGCTATCACAATCAAATTATTATCCCATTAATAATTAGATCTTAGTCCATAGAAAAGAATCAAAGCCACTTAACCCATAACCAGGGTAAAAGACCATTTTACCCTTTCCTTACTTGGCCCAAAAACATGGCTCAGTCCATTAGCTCCAAAAAGCACAATTTCCTACATGGTAACCTAAGGCCCAATATGGCCTAACTTCCTAATTGGGCCCAAAAACTATCATGAGACCAATACCAAGAAAGCCCACAGTTCATCCATGGCCCAAAGTCAAATGTCCAATGGCCCAACAAGGCCCAAACCATAAAAGGCCCAAAATGACATATTGGGGATTACGCCCCACATACTCACCCTCGAAGCACAACGTACAATCTGCTATATCACGTCCCTTTCATTATGCTAAGCGTACTCTTGTATGCCCATCGTACTCTTCAGAAGGCCAAAAACCCACAAAAGATCTTAATGGTTAAGACAAAGATTTCAAAAATCATATATGACCTTAGGGAGATATCTTAACACGTAAAGTTGGCAAATTTACTCCTTTGCATGGCTTAATGGGACCAAAATCTCAATAAAATCCATAATAACCCAAATGCCAAGATCCATATTTCTAAGCTCTTGGAGTAGCTGATACTCACAAGGATGACTCTAAGGACCATAATGAACTCAAAATACTCCTTAACTAGATCTAAAACTGTGACATCCCCAATTTCATGACAAGAAAGGACCGATTTGTTTATGCTTTGTTTTAAAATCAGAGTAATCCTTTTTAAAGAAAACAGTTGCAGAATTTGTCCCGAAAACAAAATATGGTAACCATTTATCAAAACATTTCTCAAAGAGAATGTATTTTCATTAAATAATAAAACCTTGGGATGTCATGTTCCGATACAGACCAAAAGCATAAACAATACAATACAGACCTTACTGCAACTAATTACAACTACTGATCTATAATCCAAAAGCTCTCGTCAAGTCAACCGACTTATACTCTTGTGCCATTACCTGTAATACAAAGAAAACTGAGTGGGTCAGGCTTGGGAGCCTGGTGAGCATATAGGGTTTTCAACCCACAATAATATAATCATTATATTTAATCATCAAACAATCAACCTAATTACCTATCCCCACTATCTCCTTTCATTTCTTAAAGCTTTACCCTAAAAATCAATTATCCTTTAATCATTTATTCCTAAGGATTGACCTAAGGAATTGACACAAAGTCCGCCACTGCCAAGGTCCTCAAATTACAACCGGTAAACACTTAGTTCAACATACTTAACGAACACCTAGTTCTAACACTCCTAGTGAAAACTTAATTCAAAACATCTGGTGAATACTTAGGTCTAAAACATTTAGTGAACACACTCAGTTCAACAACACCAAGTGAACACATCTAGTTCAAAAACACTTAATGAACACATTGAGTTCGAAAATACCAAGTGAACACATAGAGTTCAAAATTACCTAATGAACACGTTGAGTTCAAACACCAAGTGAACACATAGAGTTCAAAAATACCTAATAAACACGTTGAGTTCAAACCCAAGTGAACAGATAGAGTTCAAAATACCTAATGAGCACGTTTAGTTCAAAAACACTTATTATTTCGTCTCACATCAACTAGTTCATCTACCCATGTTCTACCCAACATATTTGTAGATGCAAACATATATACAGTTTAAATCTTTAAAAACCTGTATAAAACATTAATTCAACATCCATCTCAAGTAAACAAGCAATGTATAAACTCATAGCACGTACTTCATAGCAAATACTTCATATCTATGTGTTAGAAGAAAGTAACTACACACTCACTCATAACATAGATGTAATACATTCAAACAATACTTGCATTAAAATCGTGTTTATGAAAGGGAGTGTATACTCACTTGATTAGACGATGTTCAGACAGCACTACGGCTCTAAGAGTAGTATTCTTCGATGAAACTAGAATATCTTCAAACACCGGGCTTCTTGCGGGCAGAGCTTCGGCTCAGAAACTCTTTTTCTTCTCGGTATCTTCGGGCTTCGGGACTCGCTTTGGGTCTCGGGATGATACCGGGGATTCGGGGGTACTTCTTTGCACGTAAATCGAGGTAATATGGGTGAGAGAATGGTGAATTAGCAACCTTGTCCGGCTGCCCCTTCAAATCTATTTATAGGGCTGATTTCTCGATTTTTACGTCGTGAACAGTATTTTCACGTCGTGGGCTTGATCGTCACTGCATGAGTCATCGAAAGTTAGGTCTGGCAGACTCCAGGAGGCGTCAGAAGACATTTCACGTCATGAACACTGATTTCACATCGTAGTCTCTGACAGTTTTGGGGTTTCGCGCCACGAACTTCAGAAATTCATAACTTTCGCATACGAACTCCGTTTTCAACGTTCTTTATATCGACATGAAGGTCAGATTATGCTCTACAACTCTCATTTAGACTTCGTCGGCTAATTTTGACTTTCTTTTTATTATATTATTTTTAGTAGGTCGGGACAGGAAAACTCCGTTAGAAAATCATAACTCCTTCGTCTGACGTCCGTTTTCGTCTGTCTTTTCACCGTTGGACTACTATCGATGAGATCTTCAATTCTCATTTAGATTGTTTCAGCTAAATATCGCTCGATCTCATATTCGAACTTCGGGCTGTACACTGCTAAGCCGAAACTTCGAAAAATCACAACTTCCTCATACGAAGTCAGATTTGGGCGTTCTTTTCATGCACGCTCTCGGTTTAACGTATTCTACGACTGTCGTTTAGATTGCTAAATCCAAATATCGCTCTATCATAAATTCACTATTTACGTCGCGTTGTGTCGTGCCGGTTCTATCGCGAAACTTCGACAGGTCATAACTTCTTCGTTATAACTTGAATTTCGGCATTCTTTATATATCTGGAATCCTTGTCACGACCACTACAACTTAGTTAATATTATTTATTCTAAATAATCTTCTATTAAAAAGTCATTTTTGACGCTTATCGTCTTTAAATTGACTAGCCCTGATCTACGGGCGTTACAAAAACTTAGAGTCATCAAGATATAAACTTTATACCTCTAGAAGACAGATCACGATGCATAAGGCTTGGATCCAAAAGCTTCAAGCAATCCCATACTTCTCCAAGAAGCTCATTCTTCTTAAAAGATCATGAAATACCACCATAAGCTCAAGAACCACACTAATAGAGGCTAGGGTTTCGATTTTTGGGTTTAAAGGGATGGAGACTGAAGATAATAGGGTTTGGTGTTGAGTTTAGGAGCTTAAATAGGGTCTAGGACCGTAAATTAGGGTTTGGATCTGACTGGAGTACGCCATGCGTAACTCTGGTACACCCATCATACTCCAAGGAGCATTCTTGACTTCCATGCCTAGTACGCCCAACGTACTTCCCAAGTACGCCCCGCATACTAGGGTGACCCTTAAACCTTCAAACTTCTGAATGTCATATCTCCTTCGTTCTAAGTCCATTTTCGACGATCCTTACATCCCTCGAAAGGTCACGAGAAGCTCTACACTTCTATCAACTCATCCTTGCCTTGAAACTTCCCGAACTAAAATCCAAAATTCATAAAGATTTGAACTTGCCAAATTACGATTATACCCTTGGGCTCCAATTCATAAACCAAACACCCGAATCGTCTAACTTGCATTACTCAAACCCAAAGGGGTCTAAATCTCTCCTTCCTAAAACTAAACCTTATGATAATCGATCTTCGGGTCATGGCCACAAATTAGAAACTGATTCGAAATAGGGTGTTACATGACATGTTTGTTATGCTTAAAATCAATTCTATAAATACACAACTTCTATATTTTCTGTCTAAAATTTACCACTTTCTTAGTCTTGCAATATGGGTCCAAATTTTAACACCCCAACATCGAAAAAAATAGTTTCACCAATTCAACCGCCCCAAAATCTGATAAATATTTGTAATTATTATTATTTTAATTATTATATATATATACATATATATATATATATATATATATATATATTAATTTTGGATGTGGCTGGTGCATAGTACATGGTTTCTAGACGAGCCAAATCTACTTTTTATCAGCTAATATGCTTTTGTTTTAATGTTTGGTTTTCTTTTTATCAGCTTATTAGTATACACTACTTTCAGGCCATGGCTTCTAAAGAGTTGATTCGGTGTATTGTTATTTTCAACCGCATGTCTTGCTTTGATCATCAACACACCAAATACTTTCTTTTCAAAGTAAATTCCTCAAATTCCTATCGTCTTCAAAGCCACCCCCCCAGAAACCATATGTATTCACAAACGAAGGTCATTTAATCCGTCATAAACAATTGTTGAGAAATTTTCCTATTCCTCTTCGTTGTCTCTATAACACCCTAAATGATTTCATTCGACACACAAACCTTCGAAATCCCATTTTCTCCATTACCACACAACACCGACCTCAAAGATCTTCAAGACGTCTGCTTCATGAGAAGGAAAGCCATTACTATTAATTTATTCAAATAAGAGTTCGATTAATAAGTAAATGATGGATCCAAGATGGTGAAATCTAGGGAATAATTGATAAACTGTTTCTGTAAAGCGTATCCTAGCTTCACAACGATTTTAGATGTTGAATGTGAAGATTTTTTTAGGTGTGTTGTTTTTTCCTTAGAATTATGACAAACTTCATATTTTTCTCCTGATAAGTTTTTCATCAAATTCGATAAAGCAGCTCCTTTTTCTCGCCACATCAAACCTGATAAATATGTTTTTGATCCATCCCATTCATTGATTATTTATATAAATTGTTTCAAAAATTATATTTTGAAATTTTATTTTATATAGATTCTAAAGGGAATGGAGGTGGATGGTGTAAATGTGAAGGAAGCTTACTTCAAAGGGGGTGTCCACAACATGAGATTATGCTTAAATTAGCTTAAATTGGTTCTATTCGAAAGATTTTATACATGGCTTCTTAGAAGAACAAAGGTGGACCATAGTGAAATTCGCAAAATTTGGTGTTGTGAAAATCGACACTTTTTTCTTTGAATCAGTTGCTTCTCTGGTGAAATGTTGCTCACCAACTGTTTTGCACCAAAAAGATTTGTTATTTGAAATTGAAAGTTGTATAATCATTTATTTTGCTTAACATGTGTGGAAATTTATAGGTATGTTCCCTTTAAGTTCTTGAATCATAAAACTACTTGATTTTGACATAAACTTCCGTAAATTGGGCAGAGTGGTGTCATGGGACATTGGCATTCAGATGAGGGTGATAATATTTTTTCTTCTTCTTTGTTAGAAGAGTTTAAGAGTAATAAAATAAGTGTTTTGAGCTTTCTGAAATTATACGTCATGTTGTTGAGTTCAGGTATTTTTTCCATACAAAATTCAAGTTATTTATTTATTTATTTTATTTATGTGCACAGATACACCTACCAATTTTAAATTTATAAACCTAACTAAAATTATCCACTAAGTCAATTTATAATACATAAGAGCAAGTCAAGTATCAAACTCTAGGAACGATATGTAGCTAATATAATAACTACTAAAAATTAATCTAAAACAATAACTAAACTTGGGGGTTTTATCTAATTTTGCAAGTTTAGATTAACTTAACTACCTAATTAACTCAAAAATAAGCAAACAATTAACTAAATACGATTGCAATCAAGATTATGATGACACTTTCGTTTAGCTTTGAATACCTCTTTTTCCTGTGGTTAGTTTCAAGACATGGATTAATTCAGTTGGTTACCAATATAAATTCTATTAAGAATCTTGATCCAATCTCCTAATGTTTTCACCAATTCATGAACTACTATGCAATGATTATACACAAGTGAACACATAATTGACTATTTAAGATTATTGGGTTATGTAAGATATATCTAGGATTAATTATCTATGATCAAGACAAATAACCAAGCACAACTATGATCAAATTATGTTCTCTAACACAGTTAAAGTTGTTACCTTTATTACCTAATCTAAGATTTGGCTAATCCTAGCTCTAGAAATTTAATGATCATAAACAACTAGGTACACAAGTTCATGCAGTTAAAGTGGTCATTCAACTACATTTAACTTGAATCTAAGCAACAAAGATTAAAACTTTTAACATACTAGGTATCGATAATCAAACACAAGCTAAACCAACTTCATAAATTCGTTAAAATAGAAAAAAAAACCATATTATTAGGGTTCATCTACACTAAACGAAAGCCTAATGATTTAGCTCCTCATTACAGAAAATAAACACATAAAAACAAAAGAATTTAAACTAGACATGATCAATCTAATGGAAATAGAATGTATTGTGTAAATTCTTGCTATAATCTTCAAAGCTCTTAATCTCCCATCTTAAAGGGTTGTTTTTTCACGGCTTTTATGTCCCAAAAGTCGACTAAAATCTCCATATTACCTCTTCGATCATCCTTAAGTCGATCTAACATACGATATATATAGTTTCCATAAAACGCTCCTCATGTCCTGACCAATATGCATGGGGTCACGATGTGAGTTCAGCCCATATCCGTATTTGACCAGGAAACTTGCTTCTCCACGTAAAATGTTGGGTACAAAGTTCTCCATTAGATGACTAGTGAAGGCTTGGCTTGAGAAGAACCACTTGTATATGTGGTTACTAAAGCCTTGTAACATGAAATAGAGAGAGAGAGAGATAGATAGATAGATAGAGATAGAGAGAGAAGACTAGTTGTTGCACCTCTATAAATAGTGGTTTGCATATCACTATTAGAGTGTGATTGAGAGATGTAACATTGAGTGTGAGAGTGTGAGTTATTTATTGGTCAAGATCTTGTACACCTTGTTGTAACCCCTTACATAGTCGAATACATCTCTTAGACCCAAATCACCATGTTCATTATCTTCTTTACAATTCCACATGTCAAATCAAATGCTAATATCTCTATATTTGGTATCAGTGCCTAACCATGAAGATTCAAGCTACCATTTCATGGAAACAATTATCGATTAGACAACAATCAACACAATGTGAATGATCTATGATGAGTCTCTCGATAATCTCTCGGAATCATATTTTATAATCATTTTTGATCATTTTGATTTTATTGGATCTATTTTGTTTTCATTCCAAAACTTGTTGATCCAATTATTTTTTTGTTGATTCCATTCAAAATTCAAATATAAATAGTAATCTATTATTGTTCACATATTTTTTTTTTGTCAAATCATGATCATTACTGTTAGCTATTTTTGATCCAAAATAAAATCTAGTCCTAATTTCTTTGATCGGTTACTATTCATGAACTATTTACATTGAATTTCTTTAGTCCATGACTAACACAACTTACGACATCTGCTTTATATTCTATGGCACATTGTATTGGAGAATCAAACAATACATTTTGAAATTTAGATCATGAGTTCGTAATTATTCTGGACTTCAATTAATCCATATCAAATTCGTATGTATTTTATTCACAATGTTGATTGAATAGTTTCACCACGATGTGATCCCTGAATCGATTTTCCATCACTACGTGATGTTGAATCTATATGACCAAGAATCATTATGGAGTGATATATCTAATAATATATTATCCTATAGGGTCACACATTATGGAGTGATATATCTAATAATATATTATCCTTTAGGGTCACACATTTATCAAGTTGGCATATTTTGTATATTTATTATTAATATGATTATTAATAAATAATATCAATTCTTCTATTTAAATTAGGGAATAATTATTGTTTTATGAAAATAATAATTATAAGAGAGTATAACTAGTTATTATTTCATATGGTATGAATTAATAAGTCATGCATAACATTTTGGACTAGTTGGATTCTTTTGTCTTTTACCTAAAGGCAAAGTTTATATTTTATAAACTTAGATTTTATAAAAATTAAAGAATCCTCCTCTATTCAAGAGGCATGACCAAAATTATTAAACAAATATTGAGGTTGCTTTTCCAACCTCCATACTTTGTCTCTCCAGGCCTCTAAAGGCTACAAATACTTTAGAGTATTTTATTATATAGCCCATACTTTATATTTTAAAAATGTGTAGGCTTTACTTTGCATGGTAATATATAAAGAAGAGTAAGAGGCTTGCAAAAGTTGCTAGTTTTTGGTGAAAATCTCCTATTTTCTTTATGTGGCTGAAACCACTTTTCTCTCCCCCTTTCTTGTTGTCTTTTGAAGATTGTTGCAAGTTTAAAGTCTTCTTTAGTTATATCCTTTAGTTCTTATTTGAGTTAAGAACCTAAAGGCTTAAGACACTCAAGAATATAGGAAGGAACTAGCATTCCAAGTGACTTACTCTTGATGTTGGATACTTGTAAAGAAGATCATATTCTTTGATCTTTTCATCTTCATCAACACCCCAAAACCAAGTGAGTTCAACGGCTTCAAAGGTTATCATTCTAAAAAATCTTTGGTTATTTTTATTTCATTCAAACCTCGATAAATGGATCCTTGATGGTTTGGTTTTGTTATGAACTACAAATAAACTTGTTATTTTTTAAAGTCTCCCGTTGTGTTTTTTGTGAAAAACAAACTTATATTTTGTATCAAAACCCATCAGTGGTATCAGAGCCATCATTTATATGTTAGAATGATTTTTTTATGTTTGATAATCTTTTGTTTTTGGAAAACAAGCATGGATTTCTTTTTATTATGAAAAATCCATATTTGTCTTATTTGGCAACTTCCTGGTTAAAATTATTTAGTTTTATATATAACCATTTTTCATGCATTTTGGTTATATAAAAGTTTCCTTAGAAAAAACAAAGAGTTGTTTGTTATAATATTTGATATGTTGTTATGTATAAACAAGCCATTTGGACATTTGTGTTGTGTTTGGTTGATATTTATTTATTCATAAGATATAATAGATAAATATGTAATTTTTCATTTGTTGATTTGTTGTAATAAATTAGTTAGACTAGTTTTATTTCTTTTTAAATGTAACAATATGAAAAAATGACCTCCTCGAAGACGATTTAACCATTTAAGACCATAATCCCAACCATAATCTTTTACTTTTGGTTTTTGGGCTTAATTATAGTCTTAATGGTTTAAGTGTTGCAACTTTCACAACATGAAGATTTAAAGTCCTTTTGCAAGCAAGAGCTCACTTGGAAAGTAGGAGCTTGAAGACCTTTTGAAGTGTCCCTTAAGTCCTTTAGGAAGGACTTAATAATTTTTGTGATGACTCACAAAAAATTATTAATATACATGACTTGGTTTATAATCATTATAATACATACATGTGATGTTTATTTTTATGTTATTGTATGTTATGTTTTTTTTTTTATTATTTTTTTATTATTATTTTTATGAAAATGAGTTTTACATTGCAAACAACATTTTAACATAAGATAATATCACTTTGAGTTTGAGTAAAAAATATTTAAAAGATAACATAAGATGTTTATAAATGTATATTTATAAAAACATTTTTACTGGTTAGTTTACCGGTTAAAAATCGATTTTTTTGTTAAAAAATAGTTTTATTGTAAAACTTGTAAATATCAAACTTTAAAATATTTGAAATGGTTTAAAGGATGTTTAAAAATTATATAAAAACTCCATGTCTTTATAATCTTATAGTTTATAAAAATTAAAGAATCCTTCTCTTTTCAAGAGGCATGCCCAAAACTATTAAACAAATATGAAGGTTGCTTTTCCAACCTCCATACTTTGTCTCCCCATGTCTCTAAAGGCTACAAATACTTTAGAGTATTTTATTATATAGCCCATAATTTATATTTAAATAATGTGTAGGCTTTACTTTTCATGATAATATATAAAGGAGACTAAGAGTCTTGCATAAGTTGCTAGTTTTTGGTGAAAATCTCCCCTTATCTTCATGTGGCTGAAACCACTTTTCTCTCCCCCTTTCTTGTTATCTTTTGAATATTGTTGCAAGTTTAAAGTATTCTTGAGATTTATATTTTAGTGTTTATTTGAGTTAAGCACTTAAAGGCTTAAGACACTCAATAATACAAGAAGTAACTAGCATTCCAAGTGCCTTAATCTTGATGGTGGATACTTGTAGAGAAGATCATATTCTTTGATCTTTTAATCTTCATCAACACCCCAAAACCAAGTGGGTTCAAAGGCTTCAAAGGTTATCATTCTAAAAACTCTTTGGTTGTTTTTATTTCAATCTAACCTTTATAAATGGATCCATGATGGTTTGGTTTTGTTATGAACTAAAAATAATTGTGTTATGTTTTAAAATTTTCCGTTGCGGTTTTTGTGAAAAACAAACTTATATTTTGTATCAAAACTCATCACATCATTATCATATCCTCTTGATTCTTCTTTTGTCGTTGATCAATCTAATCAAGAAATCAAGTAAACAATTGGTTATATATTTTGATTCAAACGTTCTTCAATGATACTTGATTCCAATTGATCGTGCTTACAACTGATAGTGTTGATATTTGATTTTGATTTCTCATCATTTATGAGATATTATCGATTGATAATTGAATGAAATGAACATCGAAGTGGGTACATGGTAGAATCGATTTGGTGTTTATCTTGTCAACGTAATGAAAAGTCAAAATCAGAATGATTAATAAAATTTCAATGGTCAAGGTTCGATGTCAATATTGTTAGTCAAAGGCGTATAATTGATATTACAGTTTCGATAATGGGTTGACCTTGAGCCTTCACATGATGGTTTTTATGTTGAAAAATTATCGATTGAGAAGGTTTTGAGGCCGAATCTTGGAGTTAGAATCAATACTTGTTGTTTCGAATTTAAAGTTAGCTGAGTTTGAAGCTGGGTTAACATGTAGAAACGAAAGTCAAAAGGGTGTTGAATAGTAAAAATTAAGGTTGCAATCAAAACTTACGTTTTGGCTGTAAATGATTGAATGATTGGAAAAAGGCTTGGAAACGAAAGTGATTGAGTTTGAGGTCGAAAGTTTGATAATCGAAAGTAAGGAATTGGAGTGTGAGGTCGAATGATTACTAAGATGTGAACTAGAGCTGTGGAGTTGAAAATCAAAGCTTGGTAGTGAAAAATCCGTTTAAGATTCGAAACTTAACTTTCGATTGTTGATAGTCGAAAGTTGTTTGCAAAGGGTTGGTATTTTTTTAGTAGAAAGTGAGGTTCCGACTATGCTGTGTGCTTCATTCATTCTTGCATCTAGAACCAAATTGGGGAAGATGATAACTGATTTTTCACATTTAGTCCCTAAAGTTTCATAAAAATGGCACTTTTTACCCATAAAATAAAATTGTTCCAAATGTGGAAGATTTTTTAGGGGATTTCAAGACTGTTATTTTTGCAAGATTTTTTTAGGAACATGAATATATTTTGTTCATTTTTTGTCCAAGGCAATCCAAAAAGCTCATTATTTAACAAGAAGTGTAAATTTTCTCGATTTTTCGGATTTGAAGTGAAACGTTTATGGCACGTGTCAAGGGGGAGGATTGTATTGCATATTCCACATTGAGCGCTTTCTAATTTCCATTTGGGTTTTATAATCATATATTTTGATTATAAAAAGGGGGAGAGAGTTTGATATGGGAATTCAAAGTCGAAAGTTTTATATTTTTTCATATTAGGCGAATTTGAAGACCGATGTGACCTTGAGGGGGAGTAGATCATGAATTGACTCAAATTGCAAATTCTGAAGTGGTTTGGGTCTTCCCGGTTTCATGAAGGGTTTAAACATAATGAAGATATTTGGGGTGTGTTTTTATGCTGAAACTTGGGTATTTAATCCTTGGAGTTCGGATTGTAATGTCTCACATTTTAGAACCCGGATTGAAAAATCATTGAAGACTTAAAGATTTGATGCTCATTTCTACATTTGTCGTACTTGACGTTTCATTCACAAAGTTGATCTTTTTGGAGATTGAATTCAAGTAATCAATTCCTAACTTTGAGGGGAGAATGTTGGGTATAAAGTTCTCCATTCGATTACTAGTGAATTCTTGGCTTGAGAAGACCCACTTGCATACGTAGTTACTAAAGCCTTGTGACATGAGAGAGAGAGGACTAGTTGTTGTACCTCTATAAATAGTGGTTTGCATATCATTATTAGAGTGTGACTGAGAGATGTAACATTGAGAATGTGAGTGTGAGTTATTTATTTGTTAAGATCTTGTACACCTTTTTGTAACTACTTACATAATCGAGTACATCTCATAGATACCCAAATTACCATGTTCATTTTGGTCTTTACAATTATGCACGTCAAATAAAATGCTCATATCTCTACATTTAGGAATCTTCTAGGACATCTCTCACGACGTGAATAATAATGGCTCACGTCATAAGTACCAAGTATCTTTGCATTTTACCAAAATATAGATTAAAATGTATTAAAATAATTTCTAAATATGTATATAAATATGGAAACATATTATAATGTTTTCTTTTTCTATTTTTTTTCACAACTTATGTTTTTTCATTCAAAATTAAAAATCTTAAAAAGAAAAGCATATGATTAAGTAAGTGAACTTAACTTCAACCCTTATTGGTTAAAGGTGTTATTCTAAAGTGCAATTACTATATAAGCTCTCATGGATACATTTCCGGTACACAATGCTAAACATATTATGTCCCACAAACTACGCAAGGTTGCCTTTTTGTCTCACGATTTCACTAAGACTAGGAATCCACAAATACACTATAACATCTTGGTTCAACTAAATCTTAGGGTTTGCATCGAATTATCCCACACAATACTAGAAAACTAGCCCAAATGCAATAATATTAAAATTTTAAAATAACTAGATTTATTAGACTATTCTTGCAAGCCAATTAGTATTTTAAATTTATAGCATTTTTACTTTTATGCTTGATTATTCTTTTTCGACCCCTACCCCACACTCAATGCCCTCATTGTATGCGTAAAACAATTAAAAGAACATAAAAACCAATAAAAGTGAGAAAAAGGAATAGACTCCCATGGGGTAGTAGTAGCGAGATCGAATTTGATCATTGGTGGGAAAGCTTGAACATCTTGAATATTATGCAAGAACTGGACTTTTGCTGCTATTTGTGAATGTGTCAGTTAAAACATAAACCAAATACTTGCATCTTTGAAAAGTGTGGTGCAAGCAACTTCAATATTAATACTTTCTACTTTAGTAGTCATGACGTAGGAAAGCATACGCTACGTCGTAAAGATGTAACATTCAAAAAATTCTTGAAAAATTTAAACTTTTAAATAAAAACCACAACCAACATTGTTTACAAATTGTGTTCAAAATAAGTTTAACATCAGAGAAATCCCAAAATCGTAAGAACAATATTTGAGGAGGTGCACGATCACGCCTTCGCCTTTCCGCGATCCTATGAGGTATCTAAAACATAATCCAAAACTATAAGCCCAAAGCTTAGTGAGTATGCAATGGGTCCACAAATTAACAGATTGGATTACCCCTGAGCCCACTGATGGGTTTTAGTATACTACAACATCCTATGACACACATACAACCCTAAATGATTTGGATCTATGTTTTCTTTAATTACATGCAATATTGTTTCCAAAGCATTAATCATACAACTAGCATACAAATGACACAAACAACATAAAATACTAGTTAGGAGTTTACCTTTCTATGTTGCTTGTAGAACTTGTTGTATTTGGCCTTTAAGAACTTAGTGCCCCAAGTGTGACACCTCAAATGGTTCACAACACACCTTAGACAAAGGATGACTTTTGAGAGAGTTTATACACATTAAAATTGGTTATCTCTCTCCAAGAAACCTCTAGCAAAACTTGTGCAACTAATTTTAGGCCATAGGGTGTCATATATATATATATATATATGTGTGTGTGTGTGTGTATATATATATATATATATAGTGTAGGAATCCCAAAGTTATGGGTAAACCGTAATTATTGATCATAACTAACCTCTATTCTCAAAAGTCCATCCTATCAAATTTTTGTGGTGATATGCAACCCATATGGACCATGCTACTCTCGGGTCAAGTACATACCAATTATAGTTATGGGCTTAGACACCTATTCCAACACTCACAACATAAGCCTAGCTTGCCCTCGACCCACAACTTATGTATGGATTGCCCCCCGACCTATTCAATCATCGGACTTGTGACAACCGTCAATTTTCGGTCAAGTCAAAGTCAACTAAAGTCAACAAGTCAAACCGGTCAACTCAATTTGCCCGCAGGTACTAGAGTTTACATTATGTAATTTCTAAACAACTCTATATTCTAATGAGAGATCATAAATCAAAAAGTGCGTACATCTAGATCTCCTTAACCTAAAACGGTGGTACGTGGAGAGCCAAACCGATAAAACAATGTTACATACTCATCGGGAGTATGCAAGATCCTTAAACAAGGCTTAACGGGGTTTACGGACCTTGCATTGCGAAGCCGGACACTCAAAAAGGTCACCAATGAAACCTCTCTCAATCGTTTTCACTCCATCTCTTCTTATCAGAAACCTCTCCCAAATCTCTCTAAGTATGTGAAATCTCTCCCAAATCTCTCTTTGTATGAGAAACCTCTCCAAGAATGTCAAATCTCTCCCAAATCTCTCTAAGTATGTGAAATCTCTCCCAAATCTCTCTTTGTATGAGAAATCTCTCCAAGAATGTCAAATCTCTCCCAAATATCTCTCTGTATGAGAAACCTCTCCAAGAATGTCAAATCTCTCCCAAATCTCTCTAAATATGTGAAATCTCTCCCACATATCTCTTTGTATGAGAAATCTCTCCAAGAATGTCAAATCTCTCCCAAATCTCTCTGAGTATGTGGAATCTCTCTCAAATCTCTCTCGAAATCTCCCCCAACTTTCTATAATCACTCGGGGCATTCCGACCCTCGAATTTGGCGAAAACAGCCCAAAAACGGAAGTCTACGCGAAAAACGGACTTAAGGAGCCGAAACCCCTCTTAGGAACCGAAACCCCTCTTAGGAACCGAACCCTTCTGAGCCGAAGGCTGCTGAACCGAACCCAAAAGGTCCTCTCGGGCCCGAACCTCGCATGCCTCAACCGAACCCGAACGTTCGACACCTTTCGGATTTGACCTCTTCTCTTCTAATAGCTACCGAACCTTCTCTTCTGATGGCCTGCCGAACCCTCGCTTCTGACCTTCGGACCGAGCCCTCGGACTAAGCCTCGCCTTCGCCTTCTTCTTCTGGCTCGCATTCGCTTCCGGCTCGGCACCAGCCTGACCGAACCTCGGCCTAGGGACCGAACCTCGGCCTAGGACCGAGAGGTCTCGCTGGGAATGCTTTTTCTCCCGGTTTTCGACTAAATTTGCATTTTTGGCCCGTTTTTAATTGTTTTAACACGGGATTTTCACCCAAAACTTTATTTTAACATATAAGGACCCTTAACTATTAATTAATCATGTTTTTAAGGATAAAACTTTATCCAAAAGAGAGTGGGTGAAGTACAAAGGTAGAGTGTTGACTTTACCTTATTTTATGACACAAGCAACCACTCCCATACCCACTCCATGTCACTATTCACCACCAGCCCATCCCTAGTCACTTCATAGGTCCTTTCTCACTACTTTCAACTATTCCCACGTTCTTAGGGCTGGAACATCCATCCTCTCTCCTCACACTTTAGTCATTCTCTCATTTTTACCAAGAATCACACTCCAAACTCTCTCATCTTTTTTCTCTCTAATTCGAGAATTTCAAGGCATACTCCAAGACTCTTCTCCTACAATTAGTAAGTATCATCATCTTTCTTATGATTATTACACATCCTCCTACTCAAAATCAAAGATTGCTTACACAAACATCATCACATTCTTGTTAGATCTTCGAATCTTCAAGTGATTCTTCAAGTGTTCTTGGGTTGAACACTTCTCTTCTTCAACACTTACCTACTGAAATCACTCAAGGTGAGTTCATATCCCTACATTTTTATGTTTTCTTAAGTTTTTAGGGGGGGAATACAAGTTAAAACACCAAGAACATAACTAAATTTTTCTAACAGCTTTCATCAGAAAAGTTGGACTCCATTCATGGACTGTTTTGGACAACTTAAACATTTTTGTTTGAAAAACTGTTTTAGTTGTAAGTAGTTCCAGTTCTTAGCTTTAAAATGACTACTTTCACATCTCCATACGACTTTTCTACAATTTATGGTGATTTTTACAAAACTGCCTATCATTTCAAACACCAATCCGGACCAGTCTGTGATTATGGACTTTTTCACCCAAGTTGGAGGTCATTAAAAATCATGATAAAAATTATGAGTAAACTAGACACATTTTGGGAACCCTCAGAATTTACGGATTTAGTTTTCAACTTCGTATGATTTTTCTATGACTTTTCAAAAACAGTGTAGAAAGGTTGAAAATTTGTTAACAGCTTATAACTTTCATAACACTTTGTATTATGTTGAGCAAAGTGTATAACGATAAGTTCCAAATATTGAATGTGTTTCCTTGTTAGTTTATCATCATAAACTGAATTATAGTCATTCATGATAAGATTATTCATTCATTTAGAACACGTATATTAAGCTATAATGAGCATAGTTTATGGATTCATAGCATTAAAGCATTCATAAAAGAATTCTTATACATTACAAACGTTTTGGATAAACTATAATAGGTATAGTTTATGTATCATTTACTTCTCAAACTTATTTACCAAAGGTTTTCAGTTTAGTTCACGTAAATCTGTTAATGAATAAATTTGTGAGTCATTCCCTTCGGGTTACTTCCAAAGTAACAAAGTCAAAAAGTCCTGTAAATTGTAACCAGAGTCTCTTGTAGGGAGAACGTGATAGTTGTGTATAGATCTATATTGGGTTTGACAAACCCACACCAGAGCTGCTTGCAACAGCTAGACCGGCAGGTCTGTGGTGACAAGTGTCATTTAACGGCGACGCCTGAAGAACGTCGTATTATGAGGCCGTCTATGTCAAGTATGGCTATGATAGCTCACATGTGGTATTAACAATCATAAGATTTACGGGTTCTAACTTTAAATTAGCGAGTTATGTCTATTTAGCTCACTGAAATTACTTTAAGTATAGAAGAATACTTATACGCCTTCATATCAAAAAGGGTTTTATGTCGATTTAAAATCACTTTTTACATCAACAATTACATACTTTATTGTATACTTTCGGTCTTGGTGTTTAAGACTACACATCATTCATTACGGGATTTTTCTCACATCAGAAAGGGTTTTATGCCGATTTAAAATCACTTTTATATCTTTAAGTATGACAAATAGTTGTTCATTTTCGGTCCTGGTATTTAGGACTACATAACTTTTGTAAGGAACATATTGGATTTTTCTTGGTATCATACATCTCTTTACAAAGATCTATTTTCAAACTCTTACTGTCAAAAGCTTATGAACTCACCAACCTTTGTGTTGACACTTTTCAAAACTACTTGTATTCTCAGGAATTCAATGAAACAGGAAATCAACCACGTTTTGAGGATGGGACGATAAATCGTCGAACAGTTCATTTTGTATCATAATGTAATTGATTTGAATCATGTAAACATATACTTTGGTGTAACTTTTTCAATTATATTTATGATGGTTGTATTTACTTTGAGCACTATTATACTCGTTGTTGTGATACTCTACATGAAGTCCTCCACCCCCGGACGTTTCCGCCATCCTTGGTTTGGGGGTGTGACGGACTAAATACCTCTAAGCCCTCAGTACGAGTCTGGCATGCCCTTCTCGGCCCTCAGCTATGACATCCCCATTTTCACGGACAGAAAAGACCGATTTTTGTTTATGCTTTATAAAAATCAGAGTATCTCTTTTAATAAAAACGTTGCGGAATTTGTTCCTAAAAAACATGATAATTTCATTATCAAAGCATTTCCGAAGAAATGTATTTTTATTCCTTTAAAAACATTTGGGATGTCATCGTCAATACAGAAACATAAGCATAAATAGAACTTACATTCATTTACACTAGTGATCTATATCTACTTAATCTCTCAGTGTAATGTAACTTCACATCGCCACCTGTGACACAAGTAAACTGAGTGGGTCTGGTTGGAAAACCTGGTGAGTACATAGGGTTTTCAACCCACAATAATATAATTATTATGTTTAATCATCAAACAGTTAACCCAATTACCCGTCCCCATTATCTTCTTTAATCTTAAGGATCTATCCTAAGAATCAGCTATTTCTCGTTCATTCATTCCTAAGGAATAGGTACGAAGTCCATCGTTATCAATGACACAGCTGTCAAGCACAGCTGCTAGTTCTATCACTTAGGCGCACCTGCCATAGTTGTGACATTCTATAGGAGGCGCTTCTGCCGGTATTGTCCTTTAGACGCTACTGTCAAGGTTATAATGTTCTCTATTAGGCGCAGCTGCTGATATTATCCTTAGAGCGCAGCTGCTAGGATGTTTATCGTAGATCAACAACATCTACAGGTTGTGGCGCAGCTGCCAGTGCTCATCTATAGGGTATTAGGTCCATTGCTGCCAATGTTCACGTATAGGGCACTAGGTCCATACCACTAATATTCCTCTATTTCAGCTTTCACCCCTCGTCCTTCATCTACCCATGTTTTACCCAACATATTTTGTAGATATAAAAATACATATACAGTTTAAAACATTTAAAACATGTATAAAAAATCTCTCACTCAGCATAGACAACAAGTATTTAGACAATATGCACACATTGCACGTAATTTATATTAAATACTTCATATCTATGTGTAAGATGAAAGTAACTATGCACTCACCTGGGAAGGTGGTGACTCGGCACTCGGACAACACTTCGTTACTCTTAAAACAACTTCCTCGACAAAACCTAGTATCAATATCACTAGTGTTTAGTCTAATATTCGCCGAGACTAATTAATAGTCTGGCTATTATTACTATTATATAAGCATTAAACAATACTTAAATAACCCATAATAATAGCCCAACTACTCCTTATAAGGTCCTAATAACATTACTATATTGAAACATAAGCTATACTAAAGATAGGGTAGACATAGCTCACTTACAACGGGTTTTTCTCGAAAACCAGGCTTCGTTGGAGCAGCGTTTCTGAGCCGAAAGGCTCTTTTCTCGAGGCTTCAGGAGCCTCGGGGCTTCCTTCGGGTGCTAGGGGGTTTACCTAGACTTTAGGGGGGGGGGGGGCTTTAGAGAGAGAAAGAATGGTTTGAAGGTGTGAGGAAGTGAGGGAACCCGACACCTCTATTTATAGGGGTGCTGACTGGTGGACTCGATGAGTAGCATGACCTACTCGCCGAGTTGGGCATGTGGCAGCCTTCTGGTGGTGCCACGTGTCCAATTCTGGTGGTGCCACGTCACCCTTATCGCGTATCAGCCTTCAAACATAGAAAAATCATAACTCTCGCATACGAGCTCCGTTTTCGAAGTTCTTTTTTTTCAACACGTAGGTAAAATCAAGATCTACAACTTTCATTTAGACTCTGTCGGCTAATTCTCAACCGATCTCAAATTTAACAGTAGGAGGCGTTTAGGCTGTTAAATGACCGCGAACAATTCGTAACTCCTTCATACGGACTCCGTTTTCGTCTATCTTTTTACCATTGAGTTCCTATTAATGAGATATTCAACTCTCATTTAGGTCGTGTAAGCCAAAAACCGCTCGAACTAAAAATCGAGTTTCGGGTCGTGCACTGCTAAGCCAAATGCCCAAATCTTAGAAAATTCATAATTTCCTCATACGAAGTCAAATTTGGGCGTTCTTTTTTTTTGTATGTTCTCGTTTTAACATATACTACAACTTTTGTTTAGATTGATAAGGCTAAAAGTCGCTCCATCGTAAATTTACTATTTACGTTTCCCGGTGTCGTGCCGATTTTGCTGTAAAACTTCGACGGGTCATAACTTCTTCGTCATAACTCGGATTTCGGCATTCTTTATATGTACGGAAACCTTGAGACATATTCTAAAACTTGGTTAAGACTATTTATTATAAATAATCTTTTGCTGAAAAGTCGTTTTCGACACTTATTGCCTCTAAATTGACTAGCCCGGATCTACGGGCGTTACATCAGCTCACATCTGGAATGCTCATGATTCCTTAGTATGAGTTTGGCATGCTCTCCTTGGCCCTCAGCTAATATATCTGGCATACTCTAGGGTTTGTTGGCTATAGCACGGAGCAATACAACCTCAACCCAACCCACACAATATGTCGACATATAACAAATAATATCATATACAGATAAATAGACAGGATCACATGTAGTCCTATAGATCTACCAGAATAGCATATCAAAACTAGCATGCATACATATACCATACTCAACATATCAACAATGTCAGGTTATCAAACCAATGGGCCGGCCTTGGTGCCTTCGACCATATAGTATAGTGAGGAAAACTCACCTCACAAGTAGCTAAATTGATAAGATCTAACTCCGAATATCGGCTCCCGAATCAAATGCCTACAACCACCATGTGACCAATTCCATCAAAATCTCGAAATACCCAAAATGCCCTCAAAAGTCCAACTTGGTCAACCATGGTCAAAGTCAAAGTCAACGGTCAAGGTCAACCATCCATGTTGACCCAACTCGTCGAGTGTACCTCTTGGTATTTTCGAGTTCTACAGAACTCAAAAATTCGGGGAAAACCCTAGCCAATTCGCCGAGTTATTTGGACAACTCATTGAGTTTTCCCTAACTTAACACATACAACTGATTCTTCAATTTCAGGGACTTTAAGGCTCGGATCTAAACTCCAAATGTGTCTAAAAGGATAAAGTTTCCAACTTTATCCTTTGGGACTACTCCAAATGCTAAAAAAAACCTTTCCACAAGGCTTCAAAACTCAAAGGCTTAACCATTAAGCACCAAATCCTTGAGATCTAGAATCCAACTTAATCCAGGAGAGATTCTAGCCTCAAAACGTCCCAAAGGTGGGTGCTTTATAGACATGCATGTCCAATGCATGTCTTGAACCAAAAATGAGCCAAAAAGGGAAAATATGACCTAAACTCCATGCATGACATCAAAACTTGGCAAATGACCAGATCCAACCCACTCCAAGGTCACCTTGACCTGGAGATTCATAAATTTGGAAGATTTATGAAGCCCATCCATTGCAACACCTAATAATAAGAAGGAAAATGGGCCAAACTCAAGATATAGCTACATAGATAGATAAAAATTCAGATCTTGAATACTTACAATGGTCCAAAGAGTACCAAACTGCAGATGTTAGCTTAGCTTGATGGATCCTTTCCTCCTTCCTTCAATCTTCTCCCTCTTTACTCTAAAAAGGCACATACTAACTCACACAATAAGGTGGACTGAAGATTAGGGTTTACAAGGCCGTAATTGGGGTTTGGAGGCTGATAAAAGATCAGCCTCAAGGACTTAATGAGGTTATATAGGGTGCAAACCCTAAAATTTAGGGTTTCTCATTCAGCCACCAACTCCCCGAGTTTTCCTCACCAACTCGTCGAGTTGGTCCAAAAAGATGTGCGGTCCAAAAGCCTTCGACACGTCGAGTTAAAGCCATCAACTCGATGAGTTCCAAGGGAAACTTGTCTTTTGAATAATAAATCTCATACCTGGGAATCGGGATGTTACAAAAGTCTAATGAAAAACAAGAGAAACGCGAACTTTTGCTGGTGTCACGACGTGAAGGAGTAGTACTCATGTCATAAGAAATGAACTCTTTAAACCAAATCGCGATATACAAACTTCTCATGACGTGAGATAGAGATGGTCACATCGTGAGAATTGGGTGGTCACAAAATGCATTTCTGAAAAATGCTCTTTTGTTTCTAAACTTCAACTGTAGCTCTTAACTGCTTAAGACCCATTTTAAGACCACTATTTTTCTGCAACTTTTCTCAACTCTCTTCTTACACAAATGTCACCCCGCACTTATCAAAAATTTTGGTCTTTGATTTTGTAAACTCTAAACTCTCACAACTTTTTCTCTCAATAAATCAACGACTCTATGAAGAATTTACTTGGATGTTGTTTTTTGAACATACCAAAATTGGATGATGTTTTTTGAACGATTTTGAAACATAGTTACCCCTTTGAGTCATTTCCTCTTGTTTTTTTTTTCTTTTACTTATTTTTTTATCGATAATTGTTGGTTACCACAAGGTCAAATTTGACCAAAGAATATACTGCGTTGGTGTTTTTGTACAAGTACTTTACTTGGATGGTGTTTTTTGGACTCACCAAACTTGAATGATATTTTTTTGAACGATTTTGAAACATAGTTACCCATATAAATCATTTTCCCTTATTATTATTATTATGCATATATTATGAATAGATAGTATCAATATAAAATAACCAGAGTTAGCAGGTCCTTATGAAAAGGTTTTAAATTCTGCTAACATCTCAAACTCCTTAGCCCAAAGAAGCTCCAAAATTGGCCCAACAATTTGGCCTATGAAATAGTGGTTTGTAACTTTTTATCGTCTTTAAGTTATCATATATCATCTTCCAGCCTTTCAAAAACTCGATCCAAGTCTTGCTTAGACTCTTTATTACATCTACCCCCCCCCCCCCCCCCCCCCCCCCCCCACCACCACACTGATTCATTGGTCTTGAAAAAATTTCTATATCTTTGTCGAATTCAAGCCTTTGAAACAATTTTGTTTTTACCACGATCTAATTAACGTAGGAATATAAATAGGACAATAAGCTTGCGTCTTTCTTTGGATGATCTAAGTAAGCACTACAGTAAATAAACAGATCATATATCCCAAATCGCTCTCTTCTCCACGGGCTTTCAACTCCCCTTTCCTTAGGTTTTGTAATAGATGGTATCAGTATCGTAAGTGGGAATGTTCTCGTTGATGGGATCTAAGCTGTGGATGAGTCTGAAGTCATTGACGAGATTTGAATAATCTAGATTTTATCCAATATATAAATAAATAAATAAAACCAAATACCAATCTAGTTTGACTAAAACCTAAACCATGAAAATAATTAACACATGTTTAAAACGGAATACAATTTTATTATAACTTAGTTATCACAGTATCTATCTATCAACTCAGCAAAGTGGCTGCGGGGATTCGATGTGCCATCTGCGGTTCTTAACCGATTCACTCCAAAACGGTTCACATGACATGGGAAAACGGCACCAATTCTGCCCAATAACATCAAAAACCTCATTTTTTTAGTCATTGGGTTTAAAATTAGTATATATGCTAAAAAGATCTTTAAAAAAGTTAAAATGATTCCTAGAAAGATTAATTTTTTTATATCGTATAATATGATTCTATATTGTTTCAAAGTTTGCACCGTCACATTTTGAAAGAAACATGAAATACAAACATGCCATTGTTCTATGTCTTCTGATCATCCACGTCGCACGTGGGATGTTTTCCTTATTTCATACTCAATCATCCAACCACAAAAATATGAACACCAAGTATATAGGGACATTATAACCACAAGCAATGGGAGTATTTAATTGAAATAATTAAGCTTTTATTGTTTTGGAAAAATGAAATTTCTATTTGGTATTGGTATTTTTGGACATTTGGGACTAATTTTATATCGTATTAAAATTATTATTTTCTAAAAGAAAATAAAATACATTTTATAATGGAATTCCAAATTCCGGAAGAAAGAAAAATATTTTGTAATTTCAAAAGCATATCTCAAAACCAATGAATAGTCTTGGGATTTTGAAAAATAATCTATTTTTTTGAAATATATTTAAAATTTAATGAAATAAAGCTAATGTGAAATAGATTCAATTCAAAGCCTTCTTTTGAAGAGCTTAAGGATTCAACTAAACCAAAAAAAAACAGAAAAAATTAAAAATTACAAAAAGTTCAATGGGTTTTGGAGCCAATAAACCCATAAAATAAAATTCTTACGATGCTTATTGGAAAACCACATAAAAGACATATCGACAATAAAATCAAAAATAAAGTTTGTTTTCCTCATGGATTCTGAAAACACAACATTATTTCTATACTTCCACATCGCGAAACATGATATTCTAATGATGACATTAGTCACATATTTCTTTATCCTTGAAACCTGTAATGAATTCATCCAAGTGACCAAATCTGAAGGACCCAATTGAGAAGGCAAATCTATGTTCAACCAGCGAGAAATCACATTCCATGTTCTGTTAGCAATTTGACACTCAACAAAGAGATATGACAACGATTTTGCTTGTATGTTACATAACGGGCACATACTAGACTCAAGTGCAATACCTCTAGAAATCAAATTAGGTTGATTTGGTAACCGATCTAACCATAGGGGCCAAAAGAAAATATTTACCTTATGGGGAATGAATTTATTCTAAGTAGTTTCTTTCTCATTATCCGGCAAAATCAAATCTTCAATCTGCTTTCTAGTCTCCTTAACCGTAAAGGTACCATCAACACTAGTGTCCTGAGTCCAAGAGGCAACACCATTAGAATATCAAAACTACTTTCCATAATGGGAAGTTGGCTGAAGATGTTTACATGAGTCAACCAAAGGGTTTTGTTGATGCAAAGTTTCCCAATAGAGTGTGTAAGCTTGAGAAATCCATTTATGAACTGAAACAAGCATCTCTTAGCTGGAATCTTTGCTTCCATGAGAAAGTGAAAGAGTGTGTTTTTTCTAGGAGTGAGGATGAGTCTTGTCTGTATGTCAAAGCTAGTGGGAGTATAGTAACATTTCTAGTATTATATGTTGATGACATACTACTTATAGGAAATGACGTTCCAACCTTGCAAGAAGTAAAATCTTGGCTTGGAAAGTGTTATGCTATAAAAGATCGAGGAGAGGCAACCTATATTCTCGGGATAAGAATTTTGAAAGATAGAAAGAAAAGACTAATTGGACTTAGTCAAAGTACATACTTGGACAAGGTACCGAAACGGTTCAGTATGGAAAATTCCAAAAAAGGGGGCTACCTATTCAAAGCAATGTCAAGTTGAATAAGACTCAAAGTCCCAGTATGGATGAAGAGATAGCTTATATGAGTTAAGTCCCTTATGCTCCGGCTGTAGGATCGATCATGTATGCTATGACATGTACTCGTCCTGATGTGTCCTTTGCTTTAAGCATGGTCAGTCGCTATCTGGGAAATCCTGGCAGAGCTCATTGGACATCATTAAAGAACATTCTCAAGTATTTGCGAGGGATAAAGGATATGGTTCTAGTCTTATGAGGTAGTGATACGTTAAGAGTGACAGGGTATAGTAATGTTGGCTTTCAAATAGATAAAGACAACTTTCATTCTCAATACGGTTGGGTGTTCACATTAAATGGTGGAGCAGTTACTTGGAAAAGTTCCAAGCAAGACACAATGGCTAATTCTACATGCAAATCAGAATACATAGCAGCAAGTGAAGCATCAAAGGAAGCGACTTGGATGAAGAACCTTATCGAAGATCTTGGAGTAGTTCCAACTATTCAAGAGCCAATGGAACTTTTCTGCAATAATAAAGGTGCAGTTGCTTTGACTAAAGAACTGAGACCATGGCAAGTCAATACATATCAACAAAAAGTACCATTACATCAAACATAGAGTAGAAGAAAATCACCTTATTTTGAAGAGGATATTATTAGAAGAGAATCCTGCAGATCCTTTGGCAAAGGCTTTGAGTAGGGTTAAACATAATCCACACGCTAAGAGTATTGGTTTGAGAGACGATATTAGTTTTAGTAGTTAGATGAGTATTTTGAAAGTTGTAACAAAATAAATGAAATTGACTTTTGGTGATTAAATAGTATAGATTATTTATGAGTTTGTTTACTACCTTTGTCAATTGTTTATTATTGTGGTTCGTTTTGCATATTTTACTTCTTGAATAATTTAATTATTCAAATTCCACAGTCACTCATACTTTGGGAAGTAAGTAGTGAATTAAGATTGTCATGAATTGGTTTGTAGATTTTCTAATAAGGTCAGACATAGCAATTGTATTGTTACAGCATTCATGAGTACTTAGAAATAGAGATTTAAGTATTGGGTAAACCCACACTCAGAGAATTACTTCATGGATTAAATCATGAGTAATCCTGAGATGGTAATATCAAATATTCTTAAAACGAAGATATATGAGCTGTAATTCATAAGTTGGTTGTGCATTAGTGATGCAAAAACACATCAGTAACATGATGTTATAAAATGCAGTGTCATGTATGATTTGGTGAGTAAATGATACAAGCATGTGAGTCAAAGTTTATTCGTTCCTTTTTCCCTAATAGGAAAAGTGATATATTTGGCCCCCTCGGTGATTTGGTGTTGACTTATAGTGTTGGGCCCAGCCAGAACTCAAATGATGTGTTCAATTTGAAGTCTTATTTCGTCATCACAAATCAGGAAATCGGGAAACAAAATTTGGACAATGAGATTGATTCTAATCCATGTCTCATGTATGTAAGATATTTAGTAGAACGGAGGAATATTTGGTTACTTATCTTAGGACCAATGTCTGTTCAGATCAGAGTTTGACAGTTGTTATGGAATCACTCTTTGTTGTCTAATTTAGTACTTATACCGGTAATTGCAGTTATAGACTTATCCAAGTGGAAGACTATTGGATTAGGTATCTAAGTCAATAATTAAATTCGTATATAGTTGAATTATTAGCAAAGTCCTTTTAGGTTGCCCTCAAACCTATTAATTGAATAGGGTGACTTATATATATATATATATATATATATATATATATATATATATAGAGAGAGAGAGAGAGAGAACATTTTATTAATTTATTATATGATTAATAAATAGCAATAAATGAATTTATTAATATGTTATGAAAATAATATATTAATTAGAAACAGTATTATTTAATTACTAATTAATCAGAAGTTAATGAGAATTAATGTTGGGATTAATTGGATTAATTAAAAGTGCAACGCTGTAATTACAATTATTCAATAGTTTAACAATAGGTTCCAGAACCTTCCTCCTATGAAGGTGGATGGTTTTTTGGATGATAATATAGGGTTTCTAGAGTATCCCTTATAGATAATTAGGGAGAACATAATTACCTAATTTGAGATATTAATATAATATTCAAATTAGGGTTATTCAGGGTTTCCTACTCTAACTATAAGTAGACCCTAAAGGATCCAATTTTAGGCCATTCCTTTTTACCAAGGCATAGCCAAAATTCCTTCTCCCCACTCCTCTCTCTCTCTCTTTAATCCTCCTTGTTGCTAGGGTTGGATGTGAGCCATCAAAGGCACGAGATTGCTGGTGCTAGCTTCCAAGTAACTACAAGAAGAAATTTTGTTTTAATTATCTAGTATAATAATCAAGAGGTATGTTTTCCAAAACCCTTTTGCTATTTTCGAAAATACTAGGGTTCTTGTAGGGTTCTTGATGTTCAATCGGTTATTGCATTCAATAGTGAAAACATAGATCTATAAGGTGCATGTGAACTTAGGGTTTTTGTTTTTCCACCAAAATTAAATTTTTTGTAAAATATAAACCCATAAATATATACATTGAATGTTTTCATATTTAAAAATGAAAAAGTTTCTATGAGTTTTGGGATGTTATATCATAAATGAACATTTGATATGCACATGTCCTTGATTTCTTGTTTTCGTTGGTATCACATATGAATTTGTAATCAATTTAGAGAAAAAAGGGTTGATGCAATTACTTTTTCATCATTTAGTGTATTAGAAAAGTCCACATGTCCTTGATTTCATGTTTCCTTGGTATCGCTTATGAATTTGTAATCCATTTAGAGAGAATTATCAATTTGTAATCCATTTAGAGAGAATTATTTGATGAAATTATCTTGAAAATGAATCAATGTTGTTCTTAGTCATTTAGGGTTCACTCTTTCACATATTTTAATCAATTCATCTTGTTCTCATCATGAATGCATACAGTTGTTCAATTATCTATTGATTATTATTAGATTATCATATCCTGATTGTCTTTGTGCTTGATTTATGTTATAAAGTTGGATTGAAAAAATACACTATATAATAAGATCTTATAGATAATCTTCTTATGATTGTTTAATAAACATTTGTTGTTGTTAATGCATATAAAGATGGTGGTGAGTGGTGATGTATCGATTATGATGGAGGCTGTGGTAATAAGGATGAAGGTAGAATAGAGAAGATCGAATATATGTTCATCTATAAACATATGTGCATCAATGAACATTGATATACTTTTTCAAAAATTGCACGCAACACGCATTGTTTCTAATATTCATCTCATTCTCTTATATAATTCATGAAGTTTTGATTTCGAAGTTCATAAATATAGAGGTGAAATTGAAGTTGATGGTAGGATGCAGACTTGAAACATAATCAGATATAAACCACATGAACTTATGATTAATCTACTATGTCTTCTATTGTATAATATGTTCAATTATGAAAATATGTTCTATAACGACCCAAATTTTTATACACATTCATCTAATGGATATATCAGAGTTATTTCTAAACAAATGTGTAATTCTATAAAAATTAAAACACTTTACATTACATGGTTAACCTCGGGATTACAACAAAATCTATATATGAAAATTAAACAATAAGGAAACTATAATGAACTAAAATCTATTATTCTAATTTTGGTCATTGTGCTCCTATCTTCTGACATAACACCGCTGCTACCTAAACCTACAAAACATGAAAAACATCTACTAAATCGGACCAGAGGTCTGGTGCATTATATTCTAATCTATTTTCATGTTACTCTATTCTTCTTCTAACTATTTCTATCTTTCCATACTCTTAGCTTCTTCTCTGTATCTTTCTCATACTCTACAATCTACGCTTGTAACATGCCTTTATATTCTTTCTTATTCATCTATCTCTTTTACTTCTTCTCATGCGTTCTCATCTCATCTATCTCAAACTTGTCCTTCGACTCTTCTTCTCTAATCTTTTATCCTCATCCCATACTCTCTCTTAGCATATTTTCAGGCTCATTTCATATTCCATATATACTATTTTTTTGTCTCTCTCATACTCATTTTTCCGCATCTCTCTTCTTGTCTCTTACTATTATCTCTATTTTGTCTATTTAGTTTGCTCATTATCTTCTCAGGTCATCTATCTCTTCTTCCCTTAATCTATTTTCTTCTCTCATCCCATCTCTTTACAATTCTCATGCTCTTATCTCCCTTACTCTATCTTCCTCTCTCATCTCATCTTCTCATCATTGTCATGCTTTTATCATTCTATTCTTAGCTGGAACCAAATGGTCAAATTTTACATGATAGCTACATCTATCTCATACGGGACAACATAACTCTAACATTACCGGGTACACCCATCCGCGCTTAGTCCCCTCACTAAGATCCCTCATGGATCCCTTGACATTCTTTTTTCTTCTTTTGAATCCCTGACGGATTCCTTACTCTTAATCCTTCACAAATCACATCTAAGTTCTTTTAAATAACTCTCTTATCTTGTTCCACTCAGGGAATCTTTCATATATATTATGTAACCACCAGAATATCATTCCCACATGAATGATCAATCTTCGTTCCCGAAGGAACCACAATATGATTCCCAAAGGAATCATACTCTTTATTTCTGTAGGAATCATACTCTTTATTTCTGTAGGAATCATATACTGATACTTATCTAATTCTCTTATGTGACTCATCACATAATACTTGTCCCGTTGACATTCTATCTTATTATATCTTCAAGATATCTTCTACTTCTCATATAGTACTTAACTCATTAATTACTTAATCTTTATCCATATCCCATGCACAAAAGTATTATACCTAATAATCATAATATATATATATATATATATATATATATATATATATATATATATATATATACCTACTTACATACACGTTCTTCTGATTTTATTACATATAATCATTCTCTTTCTACATTTAACATCTCTTAGGTATTCGACAAATGCTTTTCTCATCTAAACATACATACTATAGTTATATGTATATGCTCGTATACATGATTTTAAATGTATAATTATACATACATAATCTTACATGTGATTATAGTACATATAATCCTACTCTTTCTTCCTTTATATCATGCTCAAATACATGATACTCAACATATAATCATGCATAAACACACACACACACACACACACACACACATATATATATATATATATATATATATATATGTAGGGCTAGGTTATAATGCGGATGGACAACTATCGTGCGGACGTGTGGAGAGTGTTATTCTATGTGAACTACTAATATAATAAATTGTTTAGTAATGTGAATACTTTCAACCTCACACAAATATTGTCATTTTCATTCATTCTCACTAATGTTATTCATTTTTATTCTCACACATCGTTTTCATCCATTTTCATTCTTACAGAATACGACTTAATAAACATCCTGACAGCATTCTGACAGAACGTGAATAATAAAAAAAAGTCTATAATAACCTTATAGATGATTTAATTGGTGAGAAAGTGTGATAATGAAAATAGTTATGTAAGATTAAACGTATTCTCATTATCAAACAACATATTTTCTTTGTCATTCTCACAGAATAGTACTGTCCATACATCCCCACAATAGATGTCAATCCACATTTGAACCTAGCTCTCTCTCTCTCTCTCTATCTCTCTCTCTCTCTCTCTTTATATATATATATATATGTGTGTGTGTGTATGTGTGTGTATGTGTGTGTGTGTTAACGCTACCGTACGCGGCCACGTTAAACTTAACGGAAAGTACTAACGAAGCGTTATCATGCCAGAGCCTTGGCCGGTACCCGGTGACGCCTAGAACTGACGTCACCTGGAAGTTAGTTATCGTGGGGATACACCTCCGAATGAAAGGGTGCCACGTCTCACTCTGTTAGAAACAAGTATAAAAGGATCTCTTCCGGATCAAGGAAGGGATCCATCTTCTTCTCCATACAATTTACCCTAAAAACTCCCTGTAAATTAAGGACTAACTTGATCGTCGGAGTGACGTACCGGGAGAACCCCTAACCGTCCTTTAACGATTCTTCTATGTTGTTTTCACAAGAAAAGCTCTTGGACAAAACCTTCAACGAACAACCAATCCCCTGATGAGCATGTCACAACATTTGGCGCCATCCGGACATATCCTCAGAGTGATACATCCTATAAACAACGTTGGTTCTCTAAAAAAAAACGATCGAAACCCAACATCATCTGGGAGTGTAGTAGAAGATCTGTTTAGAATACCGGTGACAGTAAACAACAACCACCACCGAGAGTATAAAATATAGGCCCCAATCTTGGTGCTAATTGCACAGGTCCCGTTGATTACGACATAAATAGAAGAGCTAGTACTCCTGAGCAGTTTCTGGAAACTGTTGTTGGAAGGTATGTTGCCTCAGACGGCGATACCGCATCCCGATCTGTTGCAGGAACCTCCGTATGATGGCACCGAGCTACTCACTATCTCTAAGTCTCGTAAGAGAAGCGCAACTCACCAAGCGGAGGACGATATAGAGGTACTCTCAAGAAATCTACTCAATATTAGTTTTTCGAGCAGCGATCCTAGACCATTGAACTGGGATCCACGAGACCCACACGTCATATCTGGATTCATTCTTCATACGAAAATCCATCGAATATACATTGACAATGGTATTTTCTTCGACATACTCTATGAGCTTTATTTTAGGCAACTACCAAAGGCATGGAAGGAGGGGCTAAGGTCCCCAACCGGAGGACCAGTGGTAGGGTTCACCGGACACAACTTGTGGCCATTGTGCACTATCCGGCTACCCCAAATGTTGGTTAGTCATGACGAAAGGGATAAAATCATAAGAACAGTCGAATTCTTTGTGATCCGGTTTCCAGCAGAACACAATATTCTACTTGGCTGGTCAGCAATCTCCCTACTACAGTTCATGCCATCAACGATACATGACATAGTTAAATTTAGCACGCGTCAGGGATTAGCGACAATCATCGCCACAAACAACCAGGGCGCAACACTGCCACCAGATCATAGCCGCTCCCGAGTTGGTGCGAGCACCAAAGAAGTCGAAGGAGGGATGTTCCATCGAACAAAACCATATAAACATGGAATATCCAGAACAGGCGAGACCAAGGCACAACTGGTAGCGCTTCCGAAGAAATATTCCACCATTTTCTCCTGGAAACCAACGGATCTGACAGGCATAGATCGACAGGTTATAGAATAGTATAACACTGTCTCAATATAACGCCTGGAGGCAATCTTATTAAACAAAAGAAATGGGCCAGGCGGAAGATCGGAACAAGGCTATAAATGCAGAAGTCGTCTGTCACACCGCCAAACCGAGATGGCATAAACATTCGAGGGTGGAGGACGTCATGTACAGTATCATAGCAAGGCATAATAGTAAAACAAGCAACAACATCCATTGCATTAATAATATAGTTAATACGTGTGTTCTTTGTATAGTTGTATGACACCAAAATGTATAGCAAAATAAAAGACGAGTCTTGAACATGCTCCGTCTTCTCAAAACCTATGCTACTGTACCTGTTTACTGGTTCCCTGAGAATACAAGTTATTTTGAAAGAGAGTATCAACATTTAAGTTGGTGAGTTCATAAGTGTTTAGTGTTTAATGTTTGTATTTGTTTCATGAAAATGTTAGTATACTTTCCAGAAAATCCTATATTTTCTACTTAAAATGAAAACTAGTCTTTTACCCAAGACCTAACTGTTTGTATGTTTTGTTCTCTTGAAATAGTGTAAAATGCATGTTTGTACTTGAAATAATATAAATATATGTTTTCCATATTTGTAAACTATCTTTATTAGAAAAATAGTATGCCTTGTTTGTGTGTGAACATCACTGTATGTATGTAACAACGTAAAAATTCAAAACAATTTTTCATTTTCCAAACATAATAAATCTCATATAATCATCTCAAAACTCAAGTATATCCAACGTTATCACAGTAAAATATATCCCAGAATCTCAAATACAAAATCCTTTGCCAGTGTGTACAAATCATGTCGGCCCCTTCCCGCGATCCTCGCTAGTACCTGAAACACATATCACATAACACGGTAAGCATAAATGCTTAGTGAGTTCCCCAAAATACCACATACAACACATAAGCCACTCAGTAGATACATGCTTAGGGAAAAACAATGCCCTCTCGTGAAACATCCGTGTAATCACAGTCAAGGACTATGTCCCCTGCTTGAGGGACAAGAACTCCTGTGCCAATCGTTCCTTCTCCACTGAGGGAACATACTCATCTCGGAACATGGTGGTGAACCACTCCCAAGTCACCGTTGTAATCTCTACAGGAGTGAAGTCAGCCGTCACAAACTTCTACCCGTCCTTCGCTCCCAAGCGAAGCTGGTTCAACGCGAATAGTACCCTCAGATTCTCAGAACATGAACTATAACGACCCAATTTTCACGTCCAAAAATTTCATTTTTGATTAAGTGATTTGCAAAACGTTTGTAACAAAATATCACCCGATCATATCATTTAATAAAAACATGTCTCGTATCTGAAAACTGAATCGTAAAACAAAATAATGTCAGAGTACAAATCCCATAATATCTCATAGTTCGGAAACAAAGAGCGTGTGTGTGATGCGCCGCTACCGCGCCAGCTCCTTCCCCTTTCCTGAAGAGGTACCTGAAACCAAAACTGAAAACTGTAACCACGAAGCTTAATGAGTTCCCCCACTGTACCACATACCATAATCACATAACGAACATATATTGTCAGGCATATCTGGGTGCCCAACCTACCCCTTCGGTCCTCTCGACCGGATAATGGCTAGCATATCTGGGTGCTGGCCTCCCCTTCGGTCCTCTCGACCTACCCCTGGTCCAAGGTGCTGACTATGAATCCATAAACATAGATTAGTCACTCATAAATACCCTTAGGTCAAATGACTGACCTACCCCTGGTCCAAGGTCAACTCCTTGGTCAAAGTCAACTTCTATTTGACTGGACTCGCCGAGTCATGCCACAGACTCGCCGAGTCCCTCTCCTACTATCCTAGTACTAACTCATCAAGTCCCTCTTCCCACTCACTGAGTCACCCTTAACTCACTACTTGGGACGATTAGACCGACTCGCGATCCGACTCGCCGAGTCCGAGAACAACTCGCCGAGTCCCACGAGCTGATCTCCTACTCGCTTCCAAATCCTCACCAGAGCATCCATCTTGAGGATTTGGGTTTCTGGGACTATTGTTGCATGTTAAATTGCTAATTATGCGTGCAGCTACGAAGGGTTGGACCTTCTACACTTAAAACCCCTCTTAACTCAGTAACATTTCATATGACTCACCGAGTTTGAAGAACAACTCGTCGAGTCTAAGACCATCTTCATAGAACTCGCCGAGTCCCTTCAACCCTTCTCCCATACAGACCAAATCTGAGATATGCAATGGTTCCAAACCATAGATCTAGGCTCCTAGGGCATGCTTATCATGTAAAGTTGCAAACTTTACGTGCATGCATGGCCCTATGAGCTCCGAAAGGCAATTCCAAGCTCTTCATGAGGTCATGCCCTCAATAGGGACCTCAATCACTTCAACCACAGAGACTTTACACTTCTAAGATGTCCATAAGGTCCAGATCTGAAGTCCTTTCAGAACATAGAGCATAAGCACATGGAGTTTGAGGTTTTAGGGCTTGAAAACCACCAATTAGGGACAAAAATGGGATCTAATGAACTAGTGATCAAGGTAGGGACTTTTCTACCTGAATGGAAGCTTCTCACAGTGTAGATTTCAGATATACTTCCCCTCCTTGCACTCTTCAACCTCCTACTTCTTCTTCTAAGCTCCAACTTCCTTCACAAAGCCAAAATCACTCACAAGAACAATATGGGGGCTAGGGTTTCGCTCTATAGCTCTCTGGAAGTGTTAGGGACAAGGGAGGCCGAGTTAGAGTGTTTAAATAGGGTGAAAACACCCGGGTTAGGGTTTTACTCGTCCAGCACGGACTCGCCGAGTTTGGGACCGAATCGTTGACTCCCTCACTTAAATCCCGTGCCAAAATCGCTCTTACTCGGCGATTCGGGCCTCCAACTCGCCGAGTCCAAGGCAAAATGAGAAAAAAAATACATAAATAGAAATCGTACCAGGAATCCGGTGTTACATGAACAAGTGTAGAAGCATCCCTCAATGTCAGAGATCCACCTCATTGCGGCTATCGGATCCTGAGTCCCATCAAACTCTGGTGGCTTCGTGTTGTAGAACTCTCGGTACAGCAACGAGTAACCCACCTGTGGCCTCGCGGCAGCAACAGCTGCAGTGGTTGCAGTAGCAACCGCCTCAGTCAGAGCAGCATATCGCTCGTCAAATGTCTCAATCAGCGTGGTCTTGATAGACCTAAACATCTCCGGTATCTCAGATCGAATGGCGGCGGCCACTTCCCCATGAATGATCCTACTGATCTCCTCATCACTAGTACCACTGGTACCACTGCCTCCTGGGTTGTGGCGCGTACCCACCATGATGCCTCTAAAATTTGACATAATATAATCAGAGACTCGACCGAGATTACTTACACTCGATCAACTGTTCCTACTTGTTCCTTAGCACCCTAAGGATTCTTACTTGGGATGTTTACTGATCGGGTGCTTTCAGTAGTACGGTCCCAATACTACCTTCCACATCTTATCCGTATCCACACCAAGTCCTCCTCCTAGGATCCCAATTCACAAGTACTCTATACCCCCTGAATTCAGCCTACTCTCAAGCAGACTTCTCACAAGCTACTCTCTGCTACCTACATGCACTTAAAGCAACTCACAGCAGCAAAAACTCCTAGGCTAAGGCATCACATATCAGGCCACCCTAGTCTTAAGATATGATTTACCTAGCCTACTTTATCATGAATAGCACATCACATAATATCTCGTAACACATAATGTAAGGGTATTTTGGGAAATCACCGTTCGGGTGCTGGTTGATCGTACACACTGCTCCTTTTTGCTTTTCTCAAAATCTTTTACTCTTTTTAGAAAAATTGTTTCTTTTCTAAAGATTTTATCAAATCCTCAGTTTGAGTTCAGATACGCCCGAAGGTGCATCCGAATCCCTCAAACCAAGGCTCTGATACCAACTTGTAACAACGTAAAAGTTCAAAACAATTTTTCATTTTCCAAACATAAAAAATCTCATATAATCATCTCAAAACTCAAGTATATCCAACGTTATCACAGTAAAATATATCCCAGAATCTCAAATACAAAATCCTCTGCCAGTGTGTACAAATTATGTCGGCCCCTTCTCGCGATCCTCGCTAGTACCTCAAACACATATCACATAACACAGTAAGCATAAATGTTTAGTGAGTTCCCCAAAATACCACATACAGCACATAATCCACTCAAGGCTATAACTCGGTAAGACCCTTCGGTTAATGTGTCTCAGCGGGACCCTCCAGTACCGTAGCTCGTTGGACCCTCCGGTCCGGTTTGATCAAGTACCCTCTGGCCTCATGAATCGTTGGACCCTCTGGTCCAGTCTAAATAACACATAGAATACATATAACACAATGCACATAAATCTCAAACATACACATACACATAAGACCCTACAGTCTGCACATAGATACCATTCTAGGTAATGTATAATGAGAAGACTCACCTTGAGTAATCTCGGAAAGTCTCGAACTCGAAATACAGATCTAGCCTCTGCCTATTCATATAAGGTAATTTACCTCTAATTAACAACGATTCTCAAAGGCTAGACTAATCCCTTCCTATAATCTCTCAGAAGGGGAAAAGACCATTTTACCCCTCCAATGGTCCAAATGTCCAATTGTTGACCAAACCCTAGAAGTCAACGAAAGTCAACAGAGGGCGGTACGCGGAGCGTACCAACTCTATATGTGAGGCATACCCCGGCTATCCAGAATCGGGGATCTCAACCTCTATGCGGCGCGTTCTAGGATTTACGCCCAGCATAAGTCCTAGTTTCATGCTCTTAATGGTTTTTAGTCTGAATCGATGAAGACATAAGCTCACATTCCAGATCTAGTCCTTCTAATGTCTCTTAACCCATAAAGTCGACGCCTGTAAGCCTTTGCATGCCTGTAAAGGTCGCTAATCACTCCAAACTCTTATCCTCTTTCCTCATTAAGCCCTTATCTCATGCATGACTCAATATTAACGATCAAGATTGTATTTTTATGGATCTACAACACATTTGATACCGAAATGGGGCAGATCAAGGCTTATGGAGACCATTTACTCATAATGTCTCCATCTTTGGGACAAAAACCCTAAAAATGGTCCATAATGCACAAATCCAAAAAGGTTAAGAAAGGTTTGAGCTTTTTACCTCCAAATGATGCTCCAACCTCTGTAAAGCTCAGATCCAAGGCTTGCATTTCAACTCTAGCTTCTAAAATGGCCCTTTTTTCTTCAAAATCTCACAAGAACACTTTATCAAGCTCAAACACACATACACAAGCTCTAAAACGAGGGTTGGTCTTTTAGGGTTTCACTCTCTGAAAATGGTGGTTGAAAAGGAGGCCATAATGTTCCTTTTATAGTGCTTATTCCTTATTTAGGGTTTCATTTATGCGCCCAGTACACCCAGCGTACACTATGGTATGCCCAGCGTACTAGGTAGCATCTGCGTCAAGAGCACGCTCATGAGTACGCGTAGCGTACTCTTTAGTATGCCCAGCGTACTCATTTGCTATAAATTCCTTCCATGGGCTAGTTTTGACAACTTGGAAAAGGAGAGGGATTAAATAGTTATACCTGATTTCTGGATGTTATAATGTATGTAATGAGATCTTTGCTTGTTCTCCCCCTTGTTGCGGAGGGACAACAGAATCCAGAACACCCTCTATTCTGCTTAAAATGTCAAGATCAGGCAGTAGCTTCTTAGCTAAATGGCGTCTGATTGAAATGGTAAGAACCGGATCGTGGGCTTCAAGTAGATGGAGAAGAATGGAATGAACATCTCCAACAGAGCTCTTTACCACAGACCGCTCTGAACGCAAATCATCAAGTTCCTTGTTCGCTTGATTGAGCTTCAAATTCTGGGTCTTTAGTTGAGTAGTCTTCAGAGCTAGCTCATCCATGATTTTGCTCTCCAAGACAAGATCTTATTGAAGTTGATCCAGTCGTGCAGAGACAGACGTCTGATGTTGGACGTGATCAGGAGTGAGTTTCTTGCGAAATACCTCAAAGAGTTCCTTTTCCTTTTAAAGAGATTGAGTGCGGGTCTTAACCGAGGCATTGATCGTGTTGGCATTCTACGTGGCAGCACCCTGTAAAGACTCAAAAAAAAATATTTGCATTAGAAATTAGTGTATCGACTTTTTCGGTCGCTTCTGTGCAGACTTTCGTTGACGCATCAACTGCAGAAGTGGCTTTGGAGATTGATGCATCATGTTCCTTAACCAATGTGGCTAACATGCCTGTAACAACAGACTTAGAAAGAGAAGCCTGAGTAGAGGAGGAAGCCATAACTTTGTCTAGCTTCTCATTCAGCTCTTTAAGATGACTTTTGGTGACAGGGGCCTCTTCATCATCATCACTTTGCACCCTGTAAGGACTATAGTAGAATGTATCAAAATCAACATTCTCCCCACCAAGGACGGTATTGGTTTCAGTGGATTAGGTAGGAGACGGAGGTTTGTTAGTAGCATGAGTTTCAGGTGCTGAAGTACGTACCCCCGTATCAGATACGTTGGTTTACACTCCAGTGGTGGTAGTGGTTGTAGCTTTTGAAAAGATGGGAGTGGTAATGGGAATGGTTGATGAGGGTTGAGAGGTAATGATCAGGGAAATAGGGGGAAGGGTAGTAGGAATGGAAACAGGTGGAGGAGAAGGTGCTTGAGAATGACAGTTACCTCTGGTGTAGGCGAACGAGGAGGTGTACCACCTCGAACCACTTCTTCATCATCTGAGCTTTCGCTCTCAGATTCACTTGAAAGTTGGGGTTGATGACCAGAAGGTACATACTCAGAGTTTGAATAGCTTGAATATTGAAGAATAAGCTTTCTAGCATGTTTCTTGGTCTTCTTCTGCTTAGGATGTGAAGGAGCAGCCTTCTCTGCCTTTCGCTTCTTTAGGGATTGAACTTTTGAGAATCTACCGCCTTTTTCTCCCTTTTTTGCTTCTTCCTTCTTGCCCCGTTTTGCAGGTTTGTCTGCTTCTTCAATAGACTTTAACATTTCGGGGGTTAGTTCCCTTGGACCACAAGAGTGAAGTTTCTTGTACTCCTCTGGGATAAAGCCAACGAAGTGAAATTTGGATGGACGAGTGACAATAATGTTTGTGGTATGGAATGTAGCAATAGAGGAGAGCAGAGAATCTTCCATAACGGGAATGTGAAAACGCTCCATTATCGATTGAGTAATAGTGGTCCAAAACCTGGCACATGAAATTTCTGTATGATGTGAGGCTGATGACAGACTTTGGACTAGCTGAAGCCATAGTACTGAGCCGTAGTCAAGGTTGATTCCATGGTATAACCCATAAAGCAAAGTCATGAAAGACTTGCTGGCACCATCTGATCCAGTGCTCCTTTCAGAAATCCCTTTGAATAAGAGAGTGAACAACCCATTCCATTGAGGAGGAAGGCATGATTTCTTGAACCTTGTGGCAGTAGTTAGGGTTTCTATGTACCCCATGTTGTAAAACATTGTGAAAAGCTAACTGGTTGAGATCGAATCAGGATTCACCATCGAAGCATCATATGCTACCCCTAGCAATGAGCAAAATCTGTTCTTGGAGATGGAGGACTTTTGGTTGAGGACATCAAAATAAATCTTGTCTGCACCCTTGTCGTAAGTAGCCGTGGAATAAAGTTGAGAGAGACAATACATTGGGACAACTTCCACCATCGATAAAGCTTTGATAAGTGGTGAATACTTAAGACATTCAACCACGTTATACATGTACATATCGTAGAGGAACGGTGAGAGGTCAATCAGCAAGTTCTGGTTTGCCTTGATGGTAAGAAGAGTGGAACGTGCAGAAGTTTCTTGAACAAACGAAGACTCTGCCATTGTTGAAGCTTGAGGAAGACGAAGATGAACAGTGAGAATTGAATCGTCGGAGATAGCCTTTTTGCTTGAGAGAGAAGAAGTATGGTAAAGAACAAGATCACAGTACCAAAACCCTTATATACGATTCTGTGGAGAGAGAAAAAAATCAAGAGTAATGATTCCTTTAATTTGGGAAACGACGCCTAAAAAGACGTGATTAGACAACTGGCAACCCCGATAAATCAGTTGATGACGCATGCTTATGTAACTGTTCAACTTCACGCTCCTTTTTCAATCTTATCTACCTTTCAAATTCCAATCGATTAAGCTTCCTCCTAACTCATCTCTTCAATCTTCTAATATAAGCATTATCTCCATAATGAACCAAAGGCTTATTACAAATGTCATTCCTTCGCTTGAAAATTACTGCAATACATCGTTAGGAATCAAAGCTATATATTTATGAATAGATTGTGAACAATCGAACTAGATTTTTGGAAAATCAAAGATTTTCGTGCAAGAGAGTGTCAAAGATAAAGAAATAAATCAAACTATTTGAGGGATTTTTTGATGTCATAAAATACATAAAGCAGTAGATCCCGGGCACGAATTACTTCCTTCAAAATCTAAAAAGTGGTTGTATGGATTCCCGTTGAATTACGATCAAGTACTTGTTAAGAAGCATTGAAAGGCATCTTTTATAAGTAAGGCTATTGGGTGGCTTTCGCTTCAATCCGGGTTTCGGTCCTTGACATAAGACCAAAAGATGAATGAAGTACCTGTGAGACCAATGTGGCCTGTTAAACAAGTAGGATTGGTACATTTTCAGTGACTTGTTGATAACAGGTAGTAAGAAATCTCAACGAAAAATTAAAACTGGACCCTTTGGGAAGAAAAGTCTTGGTGATAGACATTTTCATAAGGATCTCTCACAAGAATAGGAGATTTCAAGGTACATCCACAAAAGTGGTTTCGTTAATTCAAGATGAAAGCTAGAACATTTATTTGTTCACCGTCAATGCCTTATAGGTATTGAATTTTGGGTTTCACTTAGCACGTAGTGACACGAAGCTAATATCATAAACACAGAAGTTGTATAACCATAAACCTTAGTGGTAGTGCTGAGAGTCTCAAGGGTTACAATTATGAAATGAATGATTAATGGAGAATAAGATTAAGTGAGTTAAAGAACGAATGTACCTCTGCTATAAAATTGGACCAAGCAGAAAAACTCTTAACTCATGTTAGAGTAGAGTTAGGTAGCTCATGATGAGAGTGAATTTGTCAGCCTAATTGGGAAGACATGATTGGTGTAAATCAAGTCATTAAGGCTTCACTCAAAATCCTTAGAGGCTTGGGTCGACATACTTCAGCATGCTTCTAGGGACACTTAGCTAATATAAAGATAAAGAATTATAGCTGTCCCAGCTCCATCATTAAGAAAGTTCCTTAAACATTGATTAGATAAAGACTGAATAATTTAAAATAAAGAACAATATTTTTGATTATGATTTGCATTTTTTGAAAAGAAATAAAAACATAACCGAAAAATATTTTTGGATTTTATAAGATGAAAAAGAAATAAAAACAGAAATAAAAAAAATGGATTTTACGAAAAGAAAAAAAAATAAAATAAATTATCAGAAAAGAGTGTGTACATACCATACAACTGAAACCATCACTTGAAAAGTGAGAAGCGAACCGGGCCCGGTTAGACCGAACCAGAAATAGACCGAGCGTTCGGTGCATTTCGGTTCCCAAACGAACCGATCCCGAAATGGATCGGGCGTTTGCTCTATTTTGCTTCCAAATTTTATTGAGGCGAAAGTGACTTTGGTACAGATTCCACTTCCATCAATCCTAAGCCTTGTAGGAGTTTATTAAAATTGGTTTCAGTTAAGGCTTTAGTAAAGATGTCAGCAAATTTATCAGTGGTTCTCACAAAATGAATTTTTACATTATCATCATCCACATGATCTTTGATGAATTGATACTGCAGTGCTATGTGTTTCGTCTTTGAGTGTTGCACTGGGTTATGACAAATCCTAATTGCACTCTCTGAGTCACAATATAGTGGGATTTTCTTCATGTTCAGGCCATAGTCTCGCAGTTGACTTTGTATCCATATGACTTGAGAGGTGCACGATGATGTAGCTATGTATTCTGCTTCGACAGTTGAGAGTGAGACACATGTTTGTTTCTTTGACTGTCAGCTAACCAATTTTTGCCATCCAAAAATTGGCATCCTTTTGTGATACTCTTTTGCTCTAGTCCACATCCTCCAAGATCAGCATCTGAGAATGCTTGAACAAAGAACCCTGACTTGGCTGGGTACCATGGGCCGAGCGAAGAGGTTCGCTTCAGGTATCGAAAGATATTTTTCACAGCTAGCAGGTGTGGTTCGTGTGGATTAGCTTGAAACCTAGCACAATAGCAAACATAAAACATTATGTCTGGTCGACTTGCTGTTAGATACATTAGCGACCTTATCATTTGACGATAGAGGGTCATTTCAGCAGCCGGTTTGTCTAGAGAAGGTGTTAACTTTGTGCCAAACGCCATAGGAACCTTCACTTTTGAATCTTGAAACATTCCAAACTTAGCAAGCAATGTCTTTGTGTACGCCTCTTGATTGATGAAAATGCCTTCGGGTCCCTGTCTAATATTCAAGCCAAGGAAAAAGTTAATCAGACCCATTGAGCTCATTTCAAATTTAGTCTCCATCAACTTCCTCAATTCAGCAGTTAAGCTAGGATTTGTGGAGCCAAAGATGATATCATCGATGTAAATTTGAACTATCATAAGGTGGTCACCCTCTTTCTTTTGAAAGAAGGTTGGGTCAATAGAAACTTGTTTAAACTTGGACATTTAAAGAAATCCAGATAGAGTTTCATACCATGCCCTCGGTGCTTGCTTGAGACCATAGACTGCCTTGTCCAGAATGTAGGAGTGACCTGGATATTTCTCATTCACGAAACCCGGTGGTTGCTCTACATACACCATTTCTTCCAGTTCTCCATTTAAGAAGGCACACTTCACATCCATTTGGTATACTTCAAAGTTCTTGTGTGCAGCATAGGCAAGAAAAATACGAACTGACTCCAGCCTAGCTACGGGAGCGAAGGTCTCTTCGTAATCAATGCTTTCTTCTTGAAAATAACCTTTCACAACCAGTCTTGCCTTGTTGCGAATTATGTTTCCTTCCTTGTCCATCTTGTTCCTGAAAACCCACTTAAGACCAACCACAGAAGCATCCTTTGGTGTTGGAATCAGTCTCCACACTTTTTTTCGCTCGAACTCATTGAGTTCGTCCTGCATGGCCTGTACCCAATCAGAATGACCGAGTGCAGTGTTGATCGTCTTTGGTTCAACCTTGGAGACGAACGAATTAAACATGCAAAATTCCACTTTAAAGAATAGTGCAGTTTGTTTCACTTTCAGTTGAGAGCATGTGAGAACTTTTTGTGATGGTTTACCAATAATTTGTGTTTGAGGATGATTTTTGGTCCATTTGGTGAGTGGTGGGTAATTAGGATCATAAGAGGGATCCAGTTCAGCATCTACTTCTTCTTTGAGTTCTGATTGAATATCATCATCGTTTGAATTTGCATTCTCCCCCTCGAACGATGATACTTCCGCCGGTTCAAGCTCATAATTCTTTCCCTGGACTTAGCTTTCGGTTGGTGTTGATGATGATGGACTCTCCCCCTGGAATGATGAATCTTGGTTATTTGGAGGAGACGAACCCTCCCCCTGAACATAAGAACTATCTCTGGAAGGTTCACTTGAGTTAGACTGTTCGGTTGCTTGTGGTTGTTCATCTGCCAATTTTGTTTGCAGCGTCTTCAATTATCTTCTTCGGGTTGTCGACCTTGTTATCTGCAGCTTTTGATTCAGAGGAAATAGTCTTTTCTGGTTCATCGAATAGTTGCATGTATTGCTCAAAGAGGTTTGAGATTGTTATCGTAGCCTGACCAAATTTATGAAAAATCTCCTCCGCAGAACCTTCGGTTGTCTTCAGTTTCTAACATAGTTATCATCAAAGGTGACATAGTAAGTCTCTTCGATTTTCTTCGAACGCTTGTTCAAGACTCGATATGCTTTGGAATTTAATGAGTAACCTAGAAATATTCCTTTATCTGTTTTGACGTCAAACTTGTTTCGGTGCTCTTTTGAATTAAAGATGAAACATATGGAACCAAACACATGGAAAAACTTTACATTAGGCTTTCGGTTGTTCAAGATCTCATATGGAGTGATGGAAAACATTTGTTGAGAAAGGATCTGTTCTATGTGTAGCAAGTAGCAACAATGACATCTGCCCAGAAATACAAAGGTAGAGAAGCGAAGCTAAGCATAGTTCGAGCTGCTTCACATAGAGATCAGTTTCGCCTTTCGACAATTCCATTATGTTGTGGAGTATACGGAGCCGAGAAGTTGTGAGTAGTCCCCTTTTCTGCAAGAAAATCTTCAAAATCTTTGTTCTTTAACTCCAACCCGTTGTCGCTTCTGACGTTTCGAACTACCTTTCGCAGTTGAACTTCTATCTGCTTGATAAAGACTCTAAGCTTCGGAGTAGCCTCTGATTTCTGCCTCAAAAAGAACACCCAGGTAAATCGATAGAAATCATCCACTGTAAAGAGTATATATCTATTACCACCAATACTCTCGATTGAAGATAGACCACATAGATCAACGTGAAGTAATTCTAGTGGTTCAATAATTTTCGTATTGACTCGAGTAGGGTGACTTTGTTGACTTTGTTTTCCCATTTCACAAGCAGCACACAAGTGTTCTTTATCAAACTTCAGAACTGGAAGACCTCGAACATGATCTCCAAGCACTAGCTAAGCATAGTTCGAGCTGCTTCACATAGAGATCAGTTTCGCCTTTCGACAATTCCATTATGTTGTGGAGTATACGGAGCCGAGAAGTTGTGAGTAGTCCCCTTTTCTGCAAGAAAATCTTCAAAATCTTTGTTCTTTAACTCCAACCCGTTGTCGCTTCTGACGTTTCGAACTACCTTTCGCAGTTGAACTTCTATCTGCTTGATAAAGACTCTAAGCTTCGGAGTAGCCTCTGATTTCTGCCTCAAAAAGAACACCCAGGTAAATCGATAGAAATCATCCACTGTAAAGAGTATATATCTATTACCACCAATACTCTCGATTGAAGATAGACCACATAGATCAACGTGAAGTAATTCTAGTGGTTCAATAATTTTCGTATTGACTCGAGTAGGGTGACTTTGTTGACTTTGTTTTCCCATTTCACAAGCAGCACACAAGTGTTCTTTATCAAACTTCAGAACTGGAAGACCTCGAACATGATCTCCAAGCACTAGCTTGTTGATGTTTTTGAAGTTGACATGGGAGAGTCTTCGATGCCAAAGCCAACTTTCGTCTGAATAAGCCTTTGTAAACAAGCAAACTGCTAGTTTTCCTCGTATGGGATTAAGATTCAAAGGATACATCTCTCCTTTTCGCTTTGATTTCAGCAAAATATTATTCATCTTCTTTTCAATAATCTCTGAGCCATCATTGTCGAACGAAACCTTTAACCCGGTACCGACCACCAGTTGAGAAACACTGATGAGGTTATGTTGTAGACCTTCAATGTATGCCACTTTTCGTATTGAGAAATCACCATTGGTAATCATGCCATAGCCTTTGATTGTGCCAAAAGAATTACTACCATACTTGACACATCCATCATCTTGAAGGGACCGAAATTCCCTCAGCTCCTCCTTTCTTCGTGTCATGTGACGTGAGCAGCCACTATCTATGTACCATTCATCATCAAACTGCTCGTCACGCATAACCTACAATAATTAAGCAAATTTAGGAACCCAAAGTTTCTTGGGTCCTTGTGAGCATTTTACATAACAGGGAATTGTAAGAGAAACATAAACTAGAAAGGTTCTTTTTATTAGTGTTGTTTCATCTTTTCTTTTTACGGTGAAAACTTTGATTTTATCAGATTTGAGTATTTTAGGATCAGTTTTGGATTTACCATTAGCAATCTTTTGGTTGTCCAATCTAGGTTCAGACAACTTCTTCTTTTCATCTCCTGGAAAGAGCTTTTCTTTTCCCTTTTGATCATTCTATGAGTGAGAGTGAGAGTGAGAAAGATGAGACTTATGAGCAGTATTAAGCTTTCAATTAATGCCCTTACTTGGTTGAGGGCAGAAACTACTTTTCCGATTGGAGTCCATCTGATGACTGAAACATTCTCTTTTGGTTGCTATGCCTTTGTGGGCCGAAACTCTATTTTCGGTTATCTTGGTTTTGAAGACCGAAACTCCTTTTTCGGTTGTCTTGACTCTGAGGTCCAAAACTCTTCTTTCGGTTGTCTTGACGCTGAGGACCGAAACTCTTCTTTTTGTTGTCTTGACTCTGAGGAATATGAGATGCTGAGTTTGCTTTTGTTTCTTCTTTTGACTTAGAAGCCTTTTCATAGCAAACGTAATTAGGAATTTGAGATCGCCAAAACTGCTTCCTTTCAGTGAGATTCTTCTTATATCTCAAATTTCGTTGATGCTTTCTCTCTAACACTTGTTTTGGAGTTTTATGGATGTTGGCCTTTCACTTTGGTACTTGATCATGACTTTCGCTCTTTAGAGAAGAGGTTTCGCTTGACATCTTGACTGGTTCGTCTGAGTCAATTTTAGTACCACTTGTGCTTGGCACATCAAATCTTGTAGGATCATTAAGTGGTTCTACCACATACCTACCTTTCACTCTCCAATATGTTTTCTGAGATACACCTTCTGTTTCATTGGCATTATCTATCGGTGCTGACCAGAAAAACTCATCACAGCCATCAGCATTATCTTCTTCTACTAATGTCGTTAGTTCGGCTGTCTGTTGTTGTGTAACTCCTTGAATTGTGTAAACTAGATTTGGAGTTGTTTTAACCTTTTGATATACAATAGCCTTTGCCTTGAGAAGTTTAGTCTTATCTTTTGATGAGTGAGCAAACTCAATAGAGTTTTTAGAAATAAGATTTTTATTGGTTTTGGGTTCGCTCTTGACAAATTCAGAACAGTCCACCTCATGTTCTACAGATATCACACTCATATCATCATCCTCATTGAATTTAGAAGTGTTTTCAATATCAATTTTGTTTTCTGAATTCAACTTGGCATTCAAAGAGTCAAATGTCTGTACAGTTTCGGTTTTGATTTTTAATTTGTCATTCTCATCCAACAAATTTTTGAGCAGGTCCTTATGGTCTTTTGACTTTATGAAGGACTCTATTTTGCCAAGACCAATTTTGTAAGCGGGAGAGATATCATCAGAAGAAATAACGTTTTCACAATTGTATGCATCGACATTGATTTCATCCTCCTTGAATTCAAGGAAGGGTAAAATCATATGATGTATCTTCTTTCCTCTATCACAATTAATATGCAATTGAGTAATGTTGGAATACAATCTTTTAACAATAAAAAAACATTTCGTTGTTTCAAAAGCTTTAAATTATCTCTTTGCAAATAAATTGTTTCATCCCTAGACCTAATCAACTCCTTCTCCTTTTGCTCTATCCACATACGCCTCTCCTCACTCTTCGATGATACCCTGCTGATTTGATCAGTTAGGTTAGACTTTGTGATGCGTGTTTGAGTTAAACTACCACTTATACTAGAAAATTTAGATTTTAATCCAATTAGTTCTTTTTCATAGTTTGTGATGGGGATATTTAAAGAAACAAGAATAGATTGTAACTTCTTGATCAACTCATCACATTCATTGATCTGCACACTGACAGGTTTCGCTGCAAAACACATGTCTTCTCGCTCTTTCTCTTCGTCTCGTTCCCCATCAGTGGTATAACCTCTCATTTGTGACACCTCGGAAGTTACCATCAGACACTTTCCAGCAACATTTTCTTCTTTCACCAACAAAGCCCTGCCATGAGTGGGCTTCCTCACTTCTTCATCTTCAGAATCAGTCGACCAAACTTCAACATCGCCAAATTCTTCGTTAATAGTATTTCCCTACACAATTAAAGCATTCATAGTGTTATGAGATCCAACTTTCTTCTTCTTGATTTCCTCTAATCATCGAAAGAGGTTCGCTTCCTCATCATCATCGTCATTCTTTTCAGACTTCTTTCTCAACATGCAATCTTTGGCAAAGTGATTTTTTCCTCCACAATAGTGACAGTTAAAGCCTGAGTCGCCACCAAGTTTTGTTTCCTTCTTTGGTTCTTCAGACTGAGGAGCACTCTTCGGTTCCTCATTCACCTTCTCAGCACTGTAGCTTCCCTGCCAGTTTTGGTTCTTGTTGGCTGGGAATCTTCTTTTGATGAACTTCTTGGGATTAGACACCATTAGAGCAAAATCTTCACTTGTTAGATCATACTCAGAAAGATCTAAATCTTCTTCTTCTTCAACAGCATTCTCTCCTTTGGAGATTAGAGCTAATGACCCCATGCTAGAAACCACGTTCGTTTCTTTAGTCACTGCACTCTCATGTGACTTTAATATTCCCACTAGCTTTCCAAGAGAGTAAGCTATGAATTGTCTGTGTGCCTTCACAGTGGACACCACAGCCGTCCATTCGGTTCTAAGGCCATTCATAAATGTGACCTTTTCTTCAATGACTTTCCTTTCTATCCCATGCTTTATCATCTTACTAAGGACATGATTAAAGCAATCGAAAGCTTGAATAAGCTTCTCTTCAGGCCTCTTCTTAAAGTCACCAAATTCCGAGAGCAATAAAGTTTGGATGGAATGTTCAAGATCTTCATCGGTGGAATATAGTTCCTTCAACCTGTCCCATATCTCCTTCGTTGTTGTGCATGAACTCACCAATTGAAACGTGTCCAATTGTAAAGCAAACCTAATCATCCTTAAGGCTTTGATGTTGCACTGAAACTTCACTTTCTCATCTTGGGGTATGTCTTTCACATCATTAAAGAGTTGATTATACTCCTTTTGAGTTTTGAAAATTCTTGAAGTGCTTGAATGAGCGAATGGACCAACTGTTATCACCTCCGAGATCAAGTATCAATTGTCTTCTGAACCAATCACGTAGTCTTAAAAGTGATGCATCCATACCTCATAATCTTGAGTGTATAGTATGGGAATTATCGTCGTCGATCCTATGCTATTGGAGATATTGATTGGGTTTGACTGGGAATCATCCATGGACATGACGATGTATGTTTAAAAACCTACTTAAGATCAGACTTGTAAATAACGTTAAGGTAAGATCGATTATTAATGAACTACATCAATTAAGAATGACGGCTCAAGCAATATATATCAAAGCAGATAAAACCCTAAGATCTTCTTCAACAAAAGAGATGTGTATGAATTACACAGTCTCCTGCTCTGATACCAATTGATGAGTTAAAAAACTCTTAGATCGATTAGATCTTCAACAGGTTAATCAGAAAAACAAACAAACAAGCATAGAAAACACAAGATGGAATTAAATAATGCTTAATGATTCAAATGTAGTCACGCCTCAGCAGAGCTCGATGAAGAACTTCCACTGTAGAGGCGAGCTAGGGTTTGTAGTACAATTAATAAGAAATTATTATGAAAAGCGATCCATCAAGTAAGGATGTATGCATGCACCTTAAATACTAAACCCTAATGAAATAATCACGGTTGGACAGGCCTAAACCGGATAACAAAACTGGGCTAAGGACCGAGCCCAAGACGCAACACTTCTAGACCCAACACATTTGTCACTCGTAGACCTGCCGGTCCCAACTGTAGCTAACAGCCAAGGTGCGGGATTTTCAGTCCCGTACAGATCTATACACAAATTCACGTTCTCCCTCCAAGAGACTCTGGTTATAAAACATGACTTAGCAAGAATGTTGCTAAGTACCATGAAGTAGTATTTCACATTCTAGTTAACTTTTTTACGTATAGTATGTATATGTTTCTTATTCTTGTAAATGAGTAGTGTACTTTGTAATGAAAAGTAATAGTATGCATGTACTGATTCATGAAATGTTTCTTTGATCTATAAAATAGTATGAATTGATTCTCTAAACTATACCTATTATAGTTTACTGGTATGTTTGTTTGAACTGTAAATGATTTGGAGAAAAGACCCATTTGCTCAGCATATGCAAGTGAGTTAAATATGTCTTTGAAATGAGTTTAATTTAATACTCATGTATATATTTAGCATCTATAATTATGATTTAGCCGACAGTCGGACTAGTGATCCTACCCTAAGCCCACAACCAAACAAGGAATAGGAGTTAAGGTATTAGCAATAGTCCTAAGTCTGCTAAAGCCTAATTGTACATAAATATACAAATGAATATGATTTTGATATAAACAGAAATCTAAACTAGTTTAAAAGAGTTTGAAAATGATTTTAACAATATTTATAAACATAAAAATTCTTTTGTTTGTCTGCTTTCACATGTAAGTGTTAGCACAATTATATTGTGTTTTGCTTGTATTCTCCCCCTAAAAACATTGAAAAGGGTAAATTGTAGGGGTATGAACTCACCTTATGTGAGTGATTCGATTGAAGGTTCGATATAGGATGTTTTTCCACAAGTTAGATGTCGTGACAAAAACTAGTCCTAAAAGCATTTCATGTAATATATATGTATACAATTAGTGAATATAATGACAAGTATGTTAAGGAAATAGCCTAATTTGTAAGTTTCATTTACAAAATAAGAGTGTTAGAAGCTATTTGGAAGGTTGCGGTGCGTTTTCAGCTAGCCTTGGGTTTTCGGCCACATAAAGATTCAAGTGGTGTGATCTTGGTCATCTTGGTGAAACCAAGAAGGTGTGTACGTTTTCGGTTGCAGATCACGAAAAAGGAAGGTGATTGCTTGAGGAAATGAAGAACACTTGGTGTTCTTAGCAAGATCCTAAGGAGATCCAAATGATTTTTGGATGATAGTTGAGAGAGAAAAGGGGTTCTCGGTTTGATGATCTTGAGAGAAAAGGTGTGTTTTCGGCCAAAGGAGGTAAGAATGAAGAAGTGTTTTCGGTTTGGCCTCCTTATAAGGTCAAAATTGATGTGATATGTTCATTGAAAGGTGTGAAATCATGTTGGAGTGTGTGCCAAGGATAGAATTTGATCTGATTTCGGTCCTTATCCAATCCGAGAACGAGACTAGTTTGCTGTCGAGGGTTCTCGGCGAAAAATGGTTTGCGGTCTCGCATGTTTTTGGATCGAGGCGAGTTTTTGGTCCGAAGTCTTTGAAGCCGTGTGAGGGTTTGCGGTCCTAGCGAGACTTCTCGAATTTATGCAATTCACTTCCAATTTTTGTAACACTTCTAATAAAAGGTTTAAACACATAGAGATTTTTAAATATAAACTTAATAAGATAGATCAAAACAATAAGTTTGACCTTAGATGACCCGAGTTTGACTTTGGTTGAGTTTTACAATATCGAAAATAATGGTTTGTCACATCGTCGACCTAGTAAGTGTCGGCATACTCAGGCAAGTAATGTCCCCGGCATGGATAGCAAATCTTGTTATGGTAAAGAAAGCCAACGGATCATGGAGAATGTGCATTGATTATTCAGATCTTAATAACGCATGTCTAAAGGATTGTTATCCTCTCCCGGAGATCAATCAAAAAGTCCAATCGCTTGAAGGATTTCAGTTCAAATGTTTCCTCGACGCGTACAAAGGTTATTATCAGGTACAGATGAAACGAGAGGATGATGTGAAAAGAGCCTCTCATACCGAGAAGGGCACTTTATGCTATATCAGAAAATGCGACTCAAAAACACGGGCGCTACATATCAGAGACTAATGGACAAGATATTCGCTGATCAAATCGGCAAAAATATCGAGGTCTATGTTGATGATATGGTAATCAAAAGCCATAGCGAAGAAACTCTACTCCATGATGTGGAAGGAACTTTTAAAATGCTAGCTAAAGCACATATGATGTTAAACCCGGCTAAGTGTACCTTCGGTGTAGTGGAAGGTCAATTCCTTGGATATCAGATATCCAAGGAAGGGATCCTGCCCAATCCCACCAAAATATAAGAGTTCCTCGAGTCGAAACTCCCCACAACCTCAAGGGTGTACAAGAGATCAACAGGATTGGACTCAAAAACACGGGCGCTACATATCAGAGACTAATGGACAAGATATTCGCTAATCAAATCGGCAAAAATATCAAGGTATGTGTTGATGATATGGTAATCAAAAGCCATAGCAAAGAAATTCTACTCCATGATGAGGAAGAAACTTTTAAAATGCTACCTAAAGCGCAGATGAGGTTAAACCAGGCTAAGTGTACCTTCGGTGTAATGGAAGGTCAATTCCTTAGACGGAAGCATAGTCAACGGTCTGAAGAAGAGATTACTCAGATCAAAGTCCGCCTAGGTGGATGAGCTCCCGACAGTGCTGTTGTCATATCGTACCACGACAAGGTCAAGCACGGGAGAAATGCCATTCAGCCTAACCTATGGGACGGAAGCAGTCCTCCCATTAGAAATAGTGTATGGCTTATTGGGAACAGATAGTTTTGAAGAAACAGCCAATGAAGAAGGGCGACGCCAGGACTTTGATCTGCTAGATGAAAACATGAGGTTGTGCAGATGCGCCAAGCATTGTACGAGTCGCACACCGAGAACTATTACAACACCCAAGTCTGGGTCAAGAATTTCAAAGTTGGAGAATGGGTGCTAAGGAAAAATGAGTCTAGCCATGCCTAGCCATTGGGTAAACTCAATGTCACTTGGGGGGGACCATACAAAATTGTGGAAGCCCATAAGAATGGCGCTTACGTACTGGAAGCCCAAGACGGTCGTGAAATCCCAAGAACTTGGAACGCACAGAGTTTGCGTCATTTCTATTCTTAAAACAAGTGTCAAAGAAAAATTGAATGTTAGAAAAGGCATTGTATATTAGGTTTGAATGTAAATTTAACCAGAAAAAATTACTTTACCACTTCCAATTTTATAACACTCCAACAATAAAACTAGAAAAAAGAGAAAGAGCAATTCAGATGCTCCTTATTTTCAATCTTGAAAGATAAAATAAAGAGGTTGTGTACATTTACCATGTGACAACAAGAACTGATCATCCAACGTTACATGAGCGAAATCGATACAAGGAGGCAACCAAGGGGTTTATATAAAAAAAAGGTTCAAAACCTTTCCCCCAGAGCATGTTCATCACTCGCATTTTAGAAAACGTTCCCAAAAACAGATGTGCAAAAGAACATGTAATGTAAGTGTAGAAGAGTCATACTCTTCCACTAATGACAAAAGCACAGCCAGGTGAGCCTCAAGATGATGATCTTGGCTACACCTAGTGTCTTTAAGCAACAAGTCAAAACATATTTCTCAAAGACTAGCATGAGTAAAACTCAAAGATTCCACAAGTAAAAGGACTCAGACCAAGGATTTAAGCAAGCCCTACATAAATACTACGTAATCGCCAACATAAACCATTTACCAAGTAATCAAACAAAAGAATGTATGCGATAATAGGAAACATTCACATCCATAAATATAAAGCAAACATTGTCAAAATGTTGGACTCCCGGACTTTAGGACTGCCACTAAGGGCAGCAAAGACAAAGAGAGGGAGAGAGGGGGAGAGAGAGAGAGAGAGAGAGAGAGAGAGAAAATATTGTTCAAAGAAGTTACATAAAAAACCAGGAGAATAACATTACTTATGGGCAGGGGAATTACCATTACCGAGTGGAGAGCTTAAGTCAGGACCTAACCCATCACTCTAAGGATCTTGACAAGGATCACGGAGCCCGACCAAATATGTGTTGCCAAGTCGGAGATAGCTAGCAAAATCTTTTTCCGTAAACGCCGCAATGGCGTCCTCCATCTTCGGAGTCTTAGGGCCACATCCACCTCTACCTATGGATTAAACTCCCTGACAACCACTAGTTCTCTTGAATCCCTCTTCCCCGGATCCATGCTTACCGCAATTCAAGCTGCCTGTACGTGAAGCAAACCTTGGAGAAATTATGGGCTCTTGATCAGCCTGTCCACCACCCGAATGAGCCTATCGTGAAGGATCCATAAAATACCCTTCTCCAACACCCCACTTGCAGCACTTTCCCCAACCAGGTCTGCCTCCAACTATGTTGTTCGCCTGCTTAGGTCAGTGTTTTCCAAGGTTAGGATCCCCACGTGATCATTCAAGCGCTTCACTTCCTCCTCTAGCTTTGCCACTTGTTCTTTCAAGCTTTCCTTCTCGCATAATGCCACCTCTTGTTGGGCCTCCTAATTGTGCTTGTCGACTTCCATTTTTACCACCTGGGCCTTCTGCTCTTCACATTCAATGCTCACTTTTTCCGCCAGAGACTGGATAGTGTCTATGTAGGAAATGCGCTCAGTAGCTGAAACCAGGTAAGATGACACTTTGGGCGGCTGCATAGCGAAGACCGTCGGCCATATGCTCATCTGCTAAAATGGATAAAGCTTCAGGTGTGGCAGGTGGAAAAGCATGATGACACCACTCAAGATCAGTTTCGTGGTCGGACACAAGGTCTCTGGGGGTTAGGCTTCAAGATGACATGTAGACACCTGAATGAGACCCTGCAGAAGGGGGGCAGTGCCTTTTTTACCAGAAGAAGTTGACACGAGACCCTGGGAAGGAGAAGACCCAGTTTTCGCCTTGGCTTCTCCAGTTATAGGATTAAGGTCGGTCATGTCAGTGTTTCCCTTCTCTGTATGACTGGGCAGTTCAGTCGACCTGTTGTGTGCCCCTTCCAGCAGTTTCGGAGAACTTTCATTGGGGGCACTGGTGGAACCCTTTGAACCCCCTTGCAAGAAACTCAGATTATGTTTATTATGCAGAGGGGTCTCATTGCTAACTGTCTCAACACAGTCGCCGAAAGAGGCTTCCAAGAAAGCAAATCCCCTCTTGACGTGATGGAGACTCCTTGGGGACCGGGAATGGGCAAGATCCTTCTGAAAAGTGCCAGTAACAACAACGTCTCGCAGATCTGGATCCTCGTCGGTGCCAACAGAACTTTCCAAACCGACAATAACCTCAGTTCCCTGACCATAAACAGGGGGTGGAAAAGTCTCTACAAGGTCGACGTTGCGACACTCAAGAGCATCGTCAAATAAACCTTAAAGAGCTTTCTCCAAGGAAATAACCTCCAACACACCTGGCAACAAAACAAAGACAGAAGCGGTTAACCAAAACGTTGATTTTAACGCACTTTTCCGAGTAAAAAAGGGGGAGGAGGGCAAGAAAAAACAGAAGAAAAACATCATACCTTGTTTATCGACGAAAAACTCGGGCATCTTCCCACGAGCCCTCCAAGCGGAACTCATCCCGCCAGCGGCCAAGAAGTAGTCGAGCCAGTCCTCACCATTGATGTTGATCTTCTTTAGGACATCATCTAGTTCTTTGTCAGCACCAAAGAGTGTTGGAGCACGGTCGACATACGCCTTAGTCCTCAGGTAGCTAAGCACCACAAGATCATTGTTCATCCACAAAAACTTCTCCTGCCAATTCTTCTTGGATTTCTTATCATGAATGAGGGTAGGGACTCCCCGCCTACGAGAAAGGGTTCGATTCCCAAACTGGGTGGAAGCATTGAAAAAAAATGCTTGAACGCCGAGACAGTTGGCAGACGGACTAAGGCACCACAGAGGAGTTCAAAACCCATTATCTTATTTATGGCGATTGGCGTCAGCACCCTCATGGAAAACCCATATTCACGGATGATAAGATTGAAGAAGTACGTAGTGGGAAAACGCAGACCCACCTCGAATAAGGAGATTCGAATGCCGACCTTGCCCTCGAGAGGAATATCGAGCAACGCATCGGGAAGAGGAATTTGAACCCCATGTTTGGGGACAAACCCAAATTGGAACTGAAAAGACTCCCATTCTTCAGCAGTAAGATCCCTTCTAGAAGGACGATCGGTAGCCATGCAAGAATGCAAAGAAAAGTTCGAAAAGGTTCTTTGAATGAAGAAAGTAGAAAGAGAAAGGCAAAGAGTGAGGAGGAAACGTTTGGAGAAACAAGGGATTAAATGCTACTAAACGCGTAGCGAACTGTCTCATGATGAAACCGTCGAAGAACGGCGACTTCGTCCTGACAACCGCACAAACTAGCAATAACCGCCCACCACGTGTCTACAAATAGACCATAACGACTCTACTCCGTCACAAACGTAGAATCCTACTGGTATAAGGGACTTGGTAACGTTACCGTACGCGACCACGTTAAACTTAACGAAAAGTAATAACGAAGCGTTATCCTTGGCCGGTACCCGACCTTGGCTCGAGTAGGCCAGCGTTGAGATGGTAGCCCGCTTCTCCTCACGAGGAAAGAATATGCCGTTTTATCTTCTCATTCTTTCACAACCAATCAGGTCATAACAAGTAGCTTGGTGACGCCTAGACCTGACGCCACCTGACAATTAGTTATCGTGGGGATACACCTCCCAATGAAAGGGTGCCACGTCTCACTCCTGCATGGGTGAGTCCCTTCATTCCATTAGAAACAGGTATAAAAAGGATCTCTTCTGGCTCAAGGAAGGGATGCATCTTCTTCTCCATCAACTTTACCCTAAAATCTCCCTCAAAATTAAGGACTAAATTGATCGTCGGAGTGACGCGCCTGAAAAACCCCCAGTCGTCCTGTAACAATTCTTCTATGTTGTGTTCATAGGAAAAGCTCTTGGACAAACCCGTCAACGAACAACCAATCCCCTGATGAGCATGTCATAACAATATATAACATTATCTAGAGAAAGAGAGTGAGAACTATAACTCACCGTGCTAGTTATTAAAGACTAACTAGCCTTGGCTCCATTCTTTAATTGATTCATCTTGATCCATCTTCTTTGGTCAAGGCCTATTCATACAACATGTCAAGTCCCTTAGAACAGGTCATAGCCTATTAAGAGCTTAATAGCTCTCATTGTTAAAATGATCACTAAAAAGACCAATATTTAATCTTCTCATTTTCTACTTCTAAATTCAACCCAATCAATGAATTAAGTATCCCATACTACCTAATTCATTAAACTCAAATTTATTGCGTCAATCATTAATATCCCAAGTTAGGGTTTGAAACTCTAACTTCACATATATGGATTTCACCTTGGAAATCATATATAGAGCTTGTTTAAAGCTCCTGAACACTCTCAATGACAACGATAACAACCTTCCCAAGAGTAATCTCTCATATCTAAATCAAATTCACAAATCACCATTAAAGCCCTTAAATCTAAAGGAAGAAAAAGATGAGTACATTAGGAGAATTCAATGTCTATTTCAATCCATGAACACCCAATATTACCACTTGACCCTTCTTAAACCTCTACATCGTTGGAGCTTGGCTATAGGGGGTTTGGGGGTGCTTATGACGAGAATGAACCTAACTGATGTATTAATCAATCTAGCAAGCACATCGCGATCATGCCCTTACCGCGCTGTGTTGTCCGTAAGTTGCCCGCGGTCAACCTTTAACCAAGTCGTAGTCCTTTCCCACATAGCAACCTACTTTGACCACCACGTCACAGTACCCCATACCACCACGTCGCGGGAAAGTACTTTGCCCTCTACTTACGATGAAGAATTCGTCTGAATCAATGTCTTGCCTCACCAAGCCGTTCTAAAGCCTTCCCCACACCGCGGTGACTGCTTTACATTAGGCTTCGTGGCTGATTCCATTCCAGCTTGGGATAATTTTTTCTTCCAACTTTTAACGTGCATAACTTCTTCATATTAAACTCATTTTTTATGATCTTTATATCCCCACATATGTAGCGATATGTTCTATAGCATTTTTAATTCATTACTTACTGAATTAATACGGTTCTTAATATATTAAGTCACAAACTTGGCCTAAAAACATAAAACTTCTCATTTTATCCTTTTGGCCAAATGCATCTTCTCGTTCATTTCTTCTCTTGGACTTACTCATCTAACCTCATCTAAGTTATTTAAAATTATCTTGGCTATTTTCATTAAGTCACAATGTTAGGTGCATTTTGTGCACCTTTTTGCACAACCTGTAGCCCTTTTTATGTATGTTTTTAGCATAATTGTTCTTTGCTTTTATTGCATTTCATCATATTTAGGTTAATTTCTGGAACAACCTTATTTGCACTCTTTAATGTCATTTTCAAGTAAATTGGAGGTTGGAGCGTGCTTTTGGAGGTGTCGGGGAGCGTTGGTAAAGATTGTGGGATGATCGAGCAAAAAAACGGAAGAACTAGGAAAATGAAGTTTGGATGAGCATCCAGAGGGCTACACAGGGCGTGTTGGGTTTGGCCTAGAATTCCAACACGGGGCGTGTTTAACCATTCCAGGCACTTTGACTTCACTGAACACGACCCGTGTTCATTTAGCCTATTTGGACATGAGGTGTGTTGGTCCAGATGAACATTTTTGAACATCATACTTTAGAGTTGGAATCGAGGATTGAAGGGTGTGTTTTCACTCAACACGACCCGTGTTGATTTACTCTATATCGACACGGGCCGTGTTCGACTTAAAAACTGCTTTTTGGCAGTTTTTCCTATTTTCCTTATGTCGAGAATTAGGTCATTTTGGGGGATATCAGAGCATAAAAGAGCACTTTTGGAGAGGAGAATTTGAAGGTTTTAGCAAGGGTTTGTCCGTTAATCATTTGGAAACATTTTAAATTCTTCTTTGTAAGCACTATAGCACTTAATTTCATCTTTTAAACTTATAATCTTGTTCTAGCCATTTGTGACTAGAACCCTAACTTCTCCAATTTCATGTTTTGACTTTTTGGTTGTGAATCAAATCAAATGACATGATGTTTGTGTTTAATTTATATCTAGTGAAACTGATTTTACTTCAATCGAATCTTTGATTCCAATAATGATTCTTATTGGCCATTTGAATTAGGGTTAGGTCATTCAAGTTGTTCATTTTGCAAAATCCGTAATTGTTTTGTGAATTGAACTAAGTAACAAGCATTAAATTGATTTCTTATGAATGAATTTAGTGTAAATCTTTTCACACATTCTTACGCTCCCGAGCTTGTGAGGAGTATTGGGTGTTGTTGGGAACATTCACAATAAGCTTAACGCAATATTTTAATCTAATTCTAAGATCTTGTTTAGATTAGGTTAGTAAGGTTAGGATTAATCAAAGAGCTTGTTTTGATTGATTAATGCGGTGAATGGAAAGTGTTAGATCTTGTTAACACTTTCAAGTACCAACTTAGATAGAATGAAACAAATGTCTTGTCATCTTTGATTCGCATTGTTGGATTGTCATACATGAAGTTGGAGTCCTTACAAAAATATGAACTTAATTCACTAATTTAGCCGATTACGTGTGTTTTTAATTTGTTTGTTTAGTCATTTCATTCTAAACCCCCTCTTTACTATTGGTGACCATAGTACCTTGCGCAAAGAGGTATATACTAATTATCTCGTGTCTCTGTGGATTGACCCTACTTGCCTTGTACTACCTTTTAGTGCAATATAGTGGGATTCTTAAGGAGTATATCGTACCCCTTTATTTGTTGGGTTTGACATGCCTAACACACAACATAATAAATATTCTAAATTCTCATAAATAACCATCTTGTCCTCTTGGTTAATATATCACTAAAAGTCAAATCTCTCTAAATTTTGGGTTCTTACAATTTCTCCTCCTTAAAGAAACTTCATCCTCAAAATCTTTTCTTAACTTCCTTATCCATTTTCTCACTTAATGGCTCTTTTCTAAGATTATTCTCTTATTTAACCTCATAACCTAAAATAGCATTCTACTTTTTAATTCTTTGCGTTTTCAATGTAGTGGCCAAATTCTCTTCATTTATCCACTAAAAATGCTTGTTAAGGGACATATACTAATCTATCTACTCTAATGCAATCATATTGCATACTTAACATCATCTTTCTTCTTTTTGTCCCACTTTTTACAACCATGTGCATAAACTTACATTTTTCATTCTTTTTCTCATAAGTGTGGTTTCAAACCCACCCACTTCTTAACCATATACTATACGGTAAGTTACTAAACCATTTCACTTCCGTTGTGCCATTCTAACTCTATAAGTGGTTATACTTCAAATTTTATAACTCTTTTCTAGATCTTAGTGAAGTATTACATCTAACCACTTCACTTTCATTCGAAAGTGTTGTATCTAACTACATTCTTTTTGCCTACAAATCTCTTAATGCACGTGCACTAAACCTTCTCATCTATCTTTCTACTTCTCCCATGACTTCAACTCTCAATATATACATGGTAAGTTCTCTCCAATATCGTGTTAGTCTTTCTTGTCCCACCACTCGATCATCATGTAGATTAATGGTTCCATAGAACCATAATAAGTGCATTGTACCTGTAGTGCCCATACTACTATATGCACATTATACTTATATAATTTCAATTTTACCATTCCATTCCCTGGTTCATAAGTTTCTCTATCTTACATAGTAAATTCTTCTCAATTTACCATGCTAGCGCTTATCATTCCAAACCACTTAATCCTCGGGTAACTTCATGATTCAATTGATTCACAATAAGTACCATGTGTCTATAGCACCCATACACTACATACACACCATACTTACCTAGTTCCAATATTACCACTTCATTACCTTATTCATAATTATCTTTACCCATTCTTCTCACAAGCCAAACTCTCAACATGAGGGTTCTTCGGTATTCATCTTTTTTTAGCCTTCAGCTGCTAGCAAGCTAGCCACCTGCCATGACTTTCATACTTTTTCTTACCTACTTTATACTCGATGCGTTTAAAAGATGTTTTTTTCTCATACCACTCATTTCTTACATCGGGAAGTCACACACTCCCAATGTTTCTAACTTCTCATTTTAAAAAATGTTAGGTCATTTCCCTTTTCACTGGGACTCTACACCCAACCTTAGACTCTTCTCATGAGTCCACAAACTTTTCACCATTTTAGGCAACTTCTTACTCTCTTTCTAATTGTCCCTTATTACACATAAGGTTCAATCATTCTTCTTTATTTAATAGTTACTCACAACTAAATTGTTACATAACACATCTAGATAATTTTACAAGTCTTCTCTTCTCACTCTAGGAGTTACACCTCTTTTTTTTCTATCTTGTGGACACACTACCAAGATGTCCTCTCACACTACATACTCTTCATCTCTTACTTCCTTAGAAGTCTTCACTCGTCTTCTCAAGTTCCTTAGCTCTTAACACAACAACAATGGAACATTCTTACAAACTCTCTCTTAAGTTTCAATCATGATCTTTGTTGCAACTCTTTGTATATCTACACATCTATCTCCTTTATCTTCTAATTTTTTCTTTGGTCAATGATATCACCATAGCATCTAACAACAGGGTGTAATCTCTACTCTTCATATCTCATACACTTTCCATATAACAATTGACTTTCTCTTCTACAAGGCTACGTGCTCACATACAATACCAATCTACTCATGTACTCAAATCCCTCGCGCCCCATCATTTTGGATTCTTTGTGTGCGATTTCACAATCTCTACCGTTGTTTTGGCTGAGAGTGGCTCTAAATATCAAGATCATATTCAAGGTTCATCTGATTTTAACCGATGTGCAAAGACATAGACAAACCTCATATGCCAAGATCGGATTTTAAAAAAACCTTATTTGCTTCAAGTCCATAAAACCCATTTGAGATCTTTGAATTTCACCATCACTTCCTCCACTATATCCACTGATAAAGCTATGTTTAAAAAAACATCTCATCTGAAACCTTATGCGTAAAGTCTTTCTTTTCCTTAAAATCAAAACATATTGTGTGATGGATATATGGAGATTTCATAAGGTTTGTTTAGGATTATTTGTGGGATTTTCGTTATAAATCAAGAACCATAAGTATAAATTTAACTTTGGTTTTGGTTTCATCGGGTTTGTTTAGGATTTTTTGTGGGATATTCATTATAAATCAAGAACTATAAGTATAGATTTGAATTTGGTTTTGGTTTCCTTTTGATTTGGTGCAGATGTTGACGATGGTGGTTGTCGGGTCTGATTGGTGCTTCCTCTTCTAATTTGGCTTTTGATAGCTTTTGTGATTTGGGGTAAGGGTAAATAATGAGAGAGAGAGAGAGAGAGAGAGGTTCCTTTTTAGATAAAGAAGAATGTATAATAGTCTTTTTAGATAAAGACAAATATTGTAAACAAATTAGCTGAAAATGACATTTCACCTTTTTTTTAAAAAAAAAAATTTAGACATTTTCTCTGAAAAATACATACCATAAAGATCATTTCTGTATTTTTGTTTTTTTAATAGATAATTAGATTTAGTTTGGTTGTGTTTGTTTTTACTTATCATCCTACTAGTGGATCAATATAAATATCAAAATCAAAAAGAGAAATTAAGAAAAAAAAATCCATATATTCATATGTCATTAAATAGTAAATAGTAAGAAAATAAATAGAAAGAAAAAAATATATATAAATATTTAATTTTTCAAATAGTAATAATCTAAGTATCTCGTATTCTTTAATTTCGAATGATTTACCATAGCACTAACTTATTTATTTTTAAAAAGCCACTAACTCGAACCAAACAATAGCCAAATTAACCCGTTGACCTGGTCTTCTGGGATGTAACAATGGTCAACAAAATCAATCAATCATGTCTCATGCAAGGAATTCAACATCAAAACTTTAGTTTTTCATGCTAATATATTAAGCAATTTTTTTAATGAATGATTAAAATTATAATTTTTATGTAAACACCAAATTATTTATAATTATTTATTTAGAAGAACAGTATTCAGGGAACTCAACTACTATTATGAAATCCATATAAAATATTCAAAAGTTTTGACTTATTTTGTATTTTTGTCGCAACTAATATAAATGGAACATGTTTAATTTAGTTGGTCAAAATTCATATATCGATATTGCAAAAGTAGGAAATATAAAATGAACAAATTACAAGAAAATCATTAACGTGCCGTAACAAGCAAGTTATCTCCATGGGAACTGTCCCTCGGTAAAACCATCATATTCGTTCACCTCCATTTTCCAAAGCATTGAAATAGATCCCATACTTTCTAAATTTGGCAACACATTTTTCATTCCAACTTTTTAAAATTACCATTTCGTTGGATATAGCTTTGATTTATATTTATTATTTTTTTTTAATATACAAAATCGAGATATTAACATAAATAACCATCTTTTGCTAGTTTTTGTGATTTTTATCCATTTTTTATTTTATGAAATGATCTCTTAGTTAGGAGTTAGGGAGGAGGGAGTCATTCTCTCTCAACACATTGAACCCACTGACACATCATTTTTTATTTTTTATTTTTTTTCGTCTTTTCTAACCTACAATACACGGAAACCCTATTTTTTTGAACTCACTCAACTCACTCAATTAAAAAAAATACAAATCAATCAAAGGTAAAATCTTAATTAGCAATAGAGTTATTTGCGGTACCATTCCCGCTTCAACGAGTTGGTTGATTGGTTTCACTAACCCACTTCATCATCTCTCTACTTTCTCTTTCTTATTTTCCTTTGTACCATTTTAATTGCATGGGTTGAGTGGGTTCAAAAAGATAGGATTTCCGTATGTTATGGGTTGAGAAAGATAAATATAAAAAAGAGACAAAAATGATGTGATAGTGTGTTCGATAGGTTGGGAGGGAACACTCCCTCCACCCTTAGTGTATACTAATTAAAATAATTAAAATATACAATGTGCATTTTTTTTGTTAACTCTCCATTTTTTTTAAACTCTCTATTTATGTTCAAAATGATCATTTAAGTGTATAATATGAACAATTTTCCAATCAAATGAAAGATACAAATCTTATTTACTTGATTAGCCAGAATTTATAGGCCACATTATTATGAAACAATAACCAAACACACATATTAGACGATGTATTGACGATTCCTCCAAATAAAAATATTGATCTTGATATAGACCAATTTGTATGACTTTCTAATGTAGCCAAACAATCCCAATAAGTGATCATCAACCAAATCCTATATATATATATATATATATATATATATATATATATATATATATATATATATATATATATATATATATATATATATATATATATATATATATAAACTCAAATGACTCAGTAGTGGTTAATTCTCATTTTCCAAGAATCTTGAAACATAGAGAAGGAGAATTGATTTATCTTCAATTCTTTGTCGGATTTTGTAAAGAGAATTGATTGATATTCGGTTTTTCTTTTTCTAATTTGTGGTATAGATTATGCAATTCAATATTTAGGTGTTGTTTGTTTTTTTAAGTCAAAATGTCTGCACTTTGAGGACCACATCTACAAGCATCAGTGACAGAAGAGATGGACCAAATGTCTGCAGTTTACAATAAAAAGACTATTTGTTTTTAATGTCTACAGCTGTTGAAAGATTTGTTTTGTCAGTTTTCTATTGTCATCTGTACGATTGCAAGATTTGTTTTGTCGATTGCAAGATTTGTTTTGTCAGTTTGACTCTTTTATGTATTTATACAATTGCAAGATTTGTTTTGTCAGTTTTCTATTGTCATTTGTTTGTATTAACCATATTTCATATCACTTTTGACTTAAAATGTTAAGAAAATGATACTCATAAGAAAAAGACATGGGAATTCCTATACTCCAAAGAATTCAATATTTTTTCTAGTTCTAGTTAATCAAGCCATATAAATTAAATTATAAGGATATTCATAAACGGGATCATTACCAAATTTATTAAAACACAACCATTTATATATGTATAATAGAAAAGTTATTATATTATTTTTACTTTTAGTAGACCCTTTATATAAATTTTTACCTTTTAAAAAAATTAGTTTGCAGGTTTTTAAGAAAAATGATCGGTTAAAACGTAATGTGGCGTACAATTTTGTTTTTCTATTACGACCTGGATATTAATTTGGCTAAAATCAATTAGTTAACGGGGGAAATTAAATTTAAAGTTCTATATACATAACACGATTGAGAAAAAAAGATAGGAAAATAAATATAGAGTTCAAGCTCTTTACATGCCATTGAACAAATGGAAGGGATATGTATGCTACATCGGATTTTTAGTTGCTCATTTTTTAAAAACCTGCAATTTGGTTCTTTGTGAAAGGTAAAAATTAAGTTTTTTTTAACATAAAACATATTATATGAGTTTTTCTGGAATATGCATGTACAATTGGTTGTGTGTGTGTGTGTTTTTTTGTGTGTGTGTATTTTGTATTTTGTATTTTGCTCTTTTGCATATTAAAGTAAATGACTCAACTTTTTTGCATTTATCGAAATGACCACGAACCATTGTCGGATGAATATAATTTGTAGATTCTCTTGCTTGCAAAAAACCCTTGAAGAATATCACTCTTTCTCTTCACTCATATTAAAGATATGCGATTATGTCACCTTTTATGACCTTGTATTCGAATCTACTTAGGTTTGGTAATTTTTGTAGATTTCATTATCAATGTGCCATTTTAGAGACGGTAATCCCATATTTCGTATTTGATGGTCGTATATTGGTTATGTTATTATTATTCCGGACTTTGAATTGTCAAATTCCATATTCTGAAATGTGGGAAAGAAATGTTAAAATGTATTGAGTTGTATATAATCAATGAAATAACAAAAAAACATTTAAGATTAAAAATCTTTTTTTAAACGACAAATATAACCTACTCCTAAACTACTCCTTAAATTCATTTATATCCATGACAGGCCTTGAACCCTCAATCTCAAGGTGGGCAACACCAGATACCGTTAAGCTAGAAGTCATTTGGTAAATTTAAAAATCTTTTACGTTATTTTATATATATATATATATATATATATATATATATATATGTATATATATATATATATATATATATATGTGTGTGTGTGTGTGTGTGTGTGAAAAAGTTTAATGGATAACTATTATTAATAATTCTCTAGAAACCAAATATTTTTTCAACTTTTGAAGATTATTTCGTATCGAAAAAAACTAAATATATTGAAATTCATAACTTTACATTGGGAATAGTTATATATTTTTCAGATTCATATTGTGAATCTGCATAGATTCACACTATGAATTTAACGAAAAAAAAATAAATTTTTTTATCGAATTTGATATCATTGAAAAAAGATAAAAGTTATTAATTTCTGTATTTTTAGTTTTTTTTTTTATAAAAAATAAGTTCTAAAAGTTATTAAAATAATTGGTTGTTTGGTTCCTTAGTTAATAATGGTAATCTATTGAATCTTACTTTATATATATATATATATATATATATATATATATATATATATATATATATATATATATATATATATATATATATATATATAAAAGATGAGGTTCAATAGAGAACCATAATTAACCAAGGAACCAATCTTTTTTTCAACTTTTAGAACTTATTTTTTATAAAAAAAAAAAACTAAAAATACAGAAATTCATAACTTTTTATCATTTTTCCAATGATATAAAAAAAAATTTACGTCAAATTCACAATGTGAATCTTCGAAAATTCACAACGTGAATCCGGATTCACACGGTGAATCCGAAAAATATTTTTCACATTCACAATGTTAATATATGAATTTAGATATATTTAGATTTTTTTTCCGATAAAGAATAAGCTCTATAAATTGAAAAAAAAAATGGTTCCTTGAAGAAACCTATAATTATGGTTCCCTGTTGAACTTTTCCATATATATATATATATATATATATATATATATATATATATATATATATATATATATACTAATAAATAAAACCCATTTTCTGCCACATGTCATTACCTCATTTATTTGGACACATGACATTTTAATAGATTTTTAGAATTTATTTATTTCCACATGTAATTTTCTAATTTGTTCACATATCATAACTTATTTCAGTTACAATATTGAGAGAAATAAATGCTTTTCTTGAAAAAGAATGATATATTATAATGTAATAAATGTCATAATTAATGAGAGCTCTAAAATTAATATTGATATAAAATATTGATATTAAATTTAATGTTTGAATATTGATATTAAATTTTTATTTTTAATAAAACTCGTGTAGTACACGGGTCTTACACCTAGTATATATATATATATATATATATATATATATATATATATATATATATATATATATATATAGGGTTAGGTTATTTTGTTTTCACTATCTATTGTGTGCATGTATGACTGATTCTGGACCAATCATTTTAGTTATTTTAAGAAAGTAATTAATGCATATTACATGTTGAAGATATAATAGGTATTAATTACATCTTCAACATTTAATAAGCATTAATTACTTTCTTAAAATAACTAAAATGATTGGTCCAGAATCAGTCATACAGTCACACAATAGATAGTGAAAACATTTGAACCTAACTCTCTCTCTCTCTCTCTCTCTCTCTATCTATATATATATATATATATATATATATATATATATAGAGAGAGAGAGAGAGAGAGAGAGTGAGAGTTAGGTTCAAATGTTTCTACTATCTATTATGTGCATGTATAATTGATTCTGAACCAATTATTTTAGTTATTTTAAGAAAGTAATTAATGCATATTAAATGTTGAATATTTAATTAATACTCATTATATCTTCAACATGTAATTTGCATTAATTATTTTTTTTTAAAATAACTAAAATAATTGGTCCACAATCAATCATACATGCACACAATAGATAGTTGGAATACAATAACCTAACCCTATATATAGGTGATGACTCTTTTTCGGTGAGAACACCATAAAAAAAATTTAAACAATAAAAATCATAAAATCGAGAATAGTAGTATTTTGGAGAAAAAAAAAATTAGAAAATTTTTTTGGATCATTAAAATTGAATCATGGATCATAAAAATTGAATCATGTAACATAAAAATGATCAATGCTTCAATTTTAATGATCCAAAAAAAATTCCTATTTTTTTCTCTCTAATATAGTATTATGCTCGATTTTATGATTGTATTTTTTTAAATTTTTTTTTAAAGTATCATCACGAGTCATCACCGAAAAAACACTTCTCACATGATCTTTATTATATATATATATATATATATATATATATATATATATATATATATATATATATATATATATATATATATATATATATATATAGAAAGTTTTAGCCTTAACATATCAAAAGGTAATGTTAGAATAAAATGTTAAAAAAAAAAGTAGTGTTTTTTATGTGAATATCCCTATCTTAATTCCTAAAAATATCCGACTCTTACCAAAGAAAAAACAAATCTATAAACCAAATATCATACTATTACCTAAAAGTTAAAACGGTCATATTAAAAGAGAGTAATGACTATTAAAATAGTTGGAAGTTGATAGGTGTTAATGTAGAAGCATTGGTTTTGAGACATGACAAAATAAAGATCGAGTTTTTATGTTGAGACACAGAGACCTACAAGTTATTAGTATAGTACGTATGTTTGGGAATTCACTGCACATGCATTTTCCGTGCCATCCTACTCGCATTTTCCCATAACAAATAGTTATTTTGTATCTAACATAAACTTTAAAATTTATTTATTTTCACTGAACTAAAACGTTTACCAATCAATATATAGTTAAGTTTTCAACACAATAAAATATGATACATAGATAGTTCAATTGTAGTCATATGTTTTTAAAAATAGGCATTCTTGATGACCTCTTGAAACTATGGAGAATTTTAATCTTATACATTTTCAAAAAAAAAATTAATTCAATTATAGGGTAGTTGAATAATATAATATGGAAATATTAGTTAACTAGATAATAAGAAGTTTTTGTTAAAAATTCTATGTTTAGTAATAAGTTAGTTAAATAGTATTTTACATTGGTTTATTTTGGCATTAGCAATGGAAGCCTAATGATTGTTGAGTAAAATTTCATTAATGATGTCTATGGTAAAAACCTTGTCACAACCAAAATATGAATAGTGTTTCGTGATTGACATTCCTAATGGTATGGGTGTTTGTTTGGATAGATCGGTTCGATCCGATCCGATCCAATAAATCCAAATTGATTTTGGTTTTCAAAACATGGATCCGAATAGTCCAAACTAAATTTAAATTCAATCTGATCCGATCCAATTATAATTTCGTTGGATCAGTTTATATAATTCGAGTTACAAATTAAAACAACATATAATTATAATATTACTCAATTATCTTATTTTTCTTTTTCATATACATTAACACCCTTTCAAGAAAACCACCAAAAATCTTACTTTTCTTTTCGTATTATTATTGTGCTATGACTACTCAAAATGTAGGATACTACTTCGACACATATATTTCCTCTCAAAGATATTGACAACCGAACTTTTTGGTTTCGGTTTGTAATATGTAGGTTGATTTTGTTTGGTATAAAGTTAACAAATTTAATTAAGATTTTGTACTTATTTGACTTCGATGTGATTCTTAAACTCTAGTTTGACAAATTGTTTTGGAGAATGACATTTGTGACTCTTATACTTTTTCACCATTTTTTAAACTATTATAACTTGTGATTTTAATACACTATAATTAGATTGTGTGATAATGTTTTATATATAAATAATTAGATAATAATAAAATAATAAACATATTAATGATATATGATCCGAGTAATCTAGTAAATTTAACCTAATTTACCATATTAAAACAAACGTGTTAAATCCATAGATCTAAAATCCATAGATCTAAGGGCAGTGGCGGAGTAAGGCTCAAAGCAAAATGGGACCCCAATTTTTTTCCGGGGTATCACCGCAACGGCTAAGTATGGGGCCAGTTGGGTTAGTTTTTCCTAAAAGTGAACCCAAAAGCGACAGCCTCAGTTTTGAAATTTTTAAAACCAAACCGAACCCAAAACCATTGGTTAGGTGTTTCGGTTTTTAATTTGTACTTGTGTTTTCCGCTTTGGTTTTGGTTTTAAACCTAAACCTTAATTGAATCATTAGCTAACTTCAAGTGTTGTTATATAAACATGAAGTTGAAGTATCTTTTGATACTTGAATCAATGTGAGACTTAAAGTAGATATCAAATAAAACATGAGGATAACAAGCTTATATAATAGATGAAAATAACTAAGTTTACATGTGTTTGAGGATGTGATAGAATAGTTGAGAAAATAAAAGAATAGAATAGTTGGAAAAATAAAAGATATGTAAACAAAGGATTTGTAAGAAGCAAGAATTGATCCTCAAACATTTATTTCGATAAGTCAGCACCTTAACTAGTAGACTAGTAATTTGTTTGTGCTTATAAGTGAAGGGATGCGTATATATACTACATATAACAAATTTTTTCTAAAAAAATTACACTACCGAAATTTTTTTGAGAGGTATCTCGGGCTACCCCGGGATACCCCTTGGTTCCGCCCCTATCTAAGGGGTGTTTGTATTGCTTATTTGAAAGGTTTTTAGTTTATAACAGAAAGTTGTAAGTAATTCAAAAAAAAAATATTTCATAAACAACTATTGATTTAAATAATAACTATTTGATAAATACTTCATCTTCACTTATTGATTTATGAATTATTTAAAGAGTTTTTGATAAGTTATTTGTTTATTACACATATAAACATAATTGTTAAATACTAAAAACTAACTTATAAGTTTATTATATTAGGCTTTGTTTGGCGTATTAGCTTAAAAATTAGTTGTTAGCTGAAAAACTAACCTGATAGCTGAAAAACTAACCGATAAAAAATGACGTTTAGTAAAAGTAGCTGAAAAGTTAGCTGAAATATATAAAATTACATAAAAGGACATTTAAAAGTATTTGTTTCTATAATTAATTAAAGGATATATTCGAAATTTTTTAAATAAGTTCATAAAAAGCTAGTCTAAGTAGTTTTTCAAAAAACTAGCGTATAAGCTATTTTTTGGTTTGCCAAGCACGACAACATTAAAAACTCGAAAAATAAGCTAGCTTATCAGCTAGTTGTGTCGTGCCAAACATTATAAAAAAAAAATAATCAAAACTTTTTTTATTGAAAATTCTATTTTGATACATATAAACTATAAAAAGTATTACTAAAGAAAACATAAGCTGATTTTCGATAAAAACCCTATAATAACAGTGTTTTAAACAAAAAACTTTCAATGAGAAGAACAATACAAAATATTAAATAAAAAATGCTAACCATGACATTTCAAGATCACACATGCAATTAGACCCGGCAATTGAGTGAGTTTGAAGTGGATCGTCATTGATCAAAACCTATTAAGAAATTTTCAACTGTTGATCTAAACCTGACCCATAAACTACAAGGTATTGAATAATTAAAATCTAATCTTTATCCACCGGATCAATGAATTTTCAACCCTTTTATCCGACCCATTACATTATTAAGATTACGTTATGATTGTGCATTACAACACATGTAACAAGAATCAATAAAATCAGAAAACATTCATTCCAAAACAAACTTCAATTATAGCTTAATAAATAATATTTGAAAAATAAAACAAATGTCTACTATTGCAAACATACATAAAAAATGTAGACATCAAAATGCATCTTCAAAAAACCTAAAGTCCAATGGATCCACTCACTCATTGATCACTTGGAAAAAAAAAATAGGCACATATAAGTATATATTAAATTATTTCAAGTAAAAATTTAAGTGAATTCTAGAGTTAGAGCAATACTTCTTTTGTTTCCTTGAGAGGCGGGTAATAAATAAATTGGATCGATAGTGATTCATACCTAACGCTTTTAATAAAATGGTTAAAGCGTATGAGTCTTTAACGGATAAACGAATCATAAAATATGATTGAAACTCATAAACTTTGCATGAGTTTGGAGTGGATCAGGGTCAAAACCCGCTCCGTTGTCAGGTCTAGCAATTTACTCTAAAATCAATTAATAACCATTCTTTCTATCTTTACACTGTTTGATAAGCTTATTTCTTTATTTGAACCAGTTTGCAGTTTATACTATCAATGAATTTTAATCTTTTCCCCATTCTTTTTTTTGTTGTTGTTGAAAAATCTCATCTAGGCTTTTTGCTTTAGTTGCTATTTTGCTAACACCGTAACACGTAAACATGAATTGAAATTGTTAGAATTTCGACTAATCATGGGTAATTAGGTACTCGTTCTCAAAACAAATCCGTAAATAATTGCAAATGCATATTAAAGACCGAAACAAACTTAATAGTAGTAACAACAATAAAATCCATAGGAATAAGTTTAGAGGGAGGTCTCATGACGTCTATGATCAATCCATGAGATAGAAAAATTATTTTTATAGATGACTCTCGACATGTAAAATCTCCATCTTAATCTTTAAATTAACAAGTAAGATTTACCATATTAGCTTAAGAAACTTTAATACAAATACGACACATGCTATCAAATTTTTAAAAGCTAAAAAGCCCAACATCACATGGTTATTCAAAAATTTATCAAATAACCATCTTTGGTTATATAACTTACTGAATCTTAAAATGGTAATTATATCAACTCGTTTTAATGTCAACATTAGAGGTCAACTTGGAAATACTATCAATAATTTAACATGTTTTTTCGTATCTCAATCATTAGAAAACTAAAAAAAAAAAGTTTAGAAAATTAGTTAACTTGTATTTCTTGTTAGATACATATTTCCTTCTTTTTTTATATTTGTGGGACAATAAGAATAAATAATGAAATATTTGAAACTCAACAACCAACAACTTGGAAGTAATAAGTGTAAGTAAAAAACTAAAAATGCAAATCAATATATAAAACCAACCAAGAAAATATATTACATCGAAACCTCATAAGATTTTTAGATCAGAAGGAATACAATTAATGAGTTGGGAATATTTATTTTTCCATTTGAAACTAAAACTAAAAAGCATTGAAAATAAATGATAAAGAAAGTTAAATAAAAAGTAGCTTTATTATATAGAACAATTAAAGTCGAAAAGACATGAATTATTTCCCACAACTGTCGTGTGTCAAGAAGACAAAACCTCATTTATGCAATGCTTCATTTTTTGACACACTATACAAAACCCAAATTAGACCGAAACTTGCAATTGTCCGGATCCAGCTGGCAATATCACATGGAGCAACACTTTAAAGACTCAGTCAACGTTTTCTATTTTATAATTATTAATTTTTCTTATAATTAATTTGCTACTATCCATGCAAATAAATATCGAATAAAAGATCCAATTCACATATATATTTAAAAATTACGAATCTACCACATTAGTAAAACTATAATCTAATAATTCCATTGAAAATTTATGGAATTATAATTTATAAATTACCTATTTCCAGTGTACGAATTGGATCGTTTAAGAGCTGGAAGTGGTTCCCTTTTTGTCTCAATTAAACTCCCACTGAAATATTCTTTATCCTCTGTCACAATCTGTTTTTTAATTCTTCGGTTTTTCCTCAAAACGACAGCGTCCTCAACTGTTGCTTCCTCTGATCCGGTGTTTCTCACACGTGGCAGCATCCTTGACTTGTAGTGTGAAACCAACGAAAAACCCGGGTTGTCTTTTCCGTATGCGCCCGGTCCACAGTCCCGGAAGGAAATCGAACCGCATGAGATCAGCTGCATTAGGACGGATGATGCTTTTATCTTGTTATTGGCCGTTGGATCTGTTTTCTGGTTGTGATCTTCTGTTTCTGGCCGTAGGATTAGGAGCTTACCGTCGGCTTTCATCAACGACTCTAGGGTTTCCGGGCTTGAATCCGACGGCGGTGGTGAAATAATCTCTTCTCTGCTCAGTTCTGAACTCTCGTTTTCGTGAAACGATGCTTTTGATTCCTCTTCTTTGATTTCTTCTTCTTCTTCTTCTTCTTCTTCTCTGATTATTGATCTCCTGCGACGGCGTTTATCGTCGGTTTGAGTTGAAGCGTCGGCGGCGAGTTTACCGGCGGAGGAATCGCCGGTGTAGACTTTATATTCGTGGAGGTCGATTGCGCTCCATGACTGATTCCTCCTACGCCTAACAACCGGGAAATCATCGTCACCGGATTTTCCATAGTCCGGCGATAGCGTGTTTTTCGACATGGATGACACATGTGTCTCGGATTTGGAGTTTAACGAGGCTCCTCCGGCTACAACGAGCTCCGATCCTTTCAGAACGTACTCTTGGCCATGTGCTGGGTAAATGTAATCATTCTCCGCCAAATCGTGCCATACGAATCCGTTTTTGTAACTCCTGTAACACAGAATTTGAATGAATTAGCTTTCAGGAAGCGGTAATTACATACGTATAACCAGAAACTCACGAGTCATAATCATTTTCAGGATCTAAACATATCGTTGAACTAACCTTTTGGAAGACCATGAGTACAATGCTGCCATTCCTTTTCCACGGAGGGAATTCAGGCGATCGATTACATCTGCAAGACATTTGCAGAATATTTTCAGCAGATTAAAAAGTTATCTCATAACATAACTTAAATGCAGCTATTCCTTCGCCTCAGAGAGAATCGAGGCGATTGATTACATCCAGAAGATTTCACCAAATCTATAAAAATACATCAGATCACAGCTTATTCTCCTTAAACCTCTCTATCGAGCAACTCAAATAACAAACAGCTGCTAATTTTTTTTTTCCACTCACCTCGCAGATAAAGGCCGTCGGAGGAGGAGAGAGGAACCTCGATAAAATGAGGATGTTCAAGGTTACCGTTCCTGGAGAGATAGTAAACGACGGCGACTCTACGTGGTCTATTATTGTTCGGAGGTGGTTCGGTCCAAACTTTGGTGTGTTCAGGGCTGCGTTGAGCACTTCTAGGATCCTTCCATTTCTTAGACATGTGGTGAAGCTCCGTCGTCGTCCTCCCGGACCTCGAAATTGCCTCCATTGAAAAAAAATCTTCTTCTGGAAATGGGTGAAAATGGAAGAAAGAGAGGTGTGTTTATATGTGTCTCTGTGTGTGTGTGAAAGGAGGGAAGGTGTGCGATTAATTCAAAATTGGCCGATGCAGACGACAGACTACCAAACAAAAAAGGACTTGAGGAAGGCCGTGGCTACTCTGCACTGGACACTGGTGCAACCTATTGTTTTTAAATTACAGAATCCAGAAAGAGTATGCTTTAGCTGTTTGTACATTGTGAATTAAAAATTGTACGGCGTTTTGTGATGGTATTCTTTGAGGTCTGGCTCATAGGCTAACAGCCTAAATGTTTTGCTTATTTTGGTACTTTATTTGATTTACAAGATAATTTCTCAGCTGTTTAAAAACTATCCAAAAAAATGTTTAGATTCATTAAATAAGTCAAATCATTATGAGGGTATTTATTTATTTATTAATTATATTTTACACACATTGATTAGATTGAAATAAAAATATAAAAGATATTATGTATATCGCCCATAAAATAGTATAAAGTAAAGTTTAAATATCATATTTAAACTGTATGCTTTACATTTGTAATTATATAAATAGTTAGTTATCAAATTTTTAACGAAAATCACGACCCTCTAGCTTACAAATAACGGGATCTTAAATCATATGGCAACTCATGTGTGTGTACAAATAGGATATTCAAAACTCTTTTCAAAACTATACATAAATTTTTATCAAAACAATATATATTCAAAAATGATTGTCATGAAGGCAATCACATAACATTGGTAAGCATAAAAATCAAGTCATATGATATCAAAGCCAAAATCGATACATCATATGTAATATCAAAAGTGTAGCCAAAAGATGATGTATAATATAGAAACCAAAACATAACACATAATATAGGGACATGTACAAACTAGTTATAGATAAGAATACTTGGTTTTACTCTTGTTATTAAGTAATTTATGTTTACCAAACGTTCCTTAGTCACAATGACTCCAAAACACTCAATACTTATCACTAGAGTACCAATGGAGGTAAACGGAAGCGAAACTGAACCCAAAAGATCAAGATACAAAGGCATGTTAAAATTCTCAGAGGTCACACAACCCACATGGATTAGAACATTAAAACCACAAGGTCCCTGCATTAGAAATTCATAGTTTTTCTTATCATGGCAATATACTTTGTTATGAGTTCCAATGCTTCAAGTGTGACACCAATGGACTCTTTAAGCACTTAAAAATAATTATGAAACTTCTAAAACAATTCTTGAAGTGATAAACATGATGATGTACATATATAAAGTGGATATTAGATGACTAGAAATATCAAAAACTCAATAGAAGCAACAATAGAGACATGGTCTCAACATTAGCATTTCACTATATAAGACTTATAACTTCCAACCAAGTTACAGTAAAACAAGTTAACGAAGTTCAACCACCATAAATTAACATGTTATGAGGGTCGGTAACTTAATCATTCAACCACCATAAATTAATATGTTATGAGGTTCAATAACTTAATCATTAAGTCACAAACAGTCAATGAAACACAAGAAGATCAAAATCTACCAAAAGCTCAATAAACTCAAATTAGAAACATGGATTTCATTAAGACCCCTCATTTATTTGTGATATTCCTTAAATCATGTTAAAATATTAAATTACTTTTAATTCTATCTTTACATTCCATATTCCATTCTTAATACATGATTCTAATTTCCAATATGGAGCTGTTAGTCTTCAATTTCTAAAAGAAGGATTATCGGATTAATAGACCTTTAATCACCTTTAACACATCAAATACATGTTTTTGAAATCAATAATGTTGTTTAAAATGTTAAGAAAATGAATTTTTAAGTTAACATTGATTTAGAAACATTTCAATTCCTTTCCAATGGTGAATCACCATTGGAATCACCAATTACTCACATAACACCAATTGTATTAAGGGATCATCATAAGGTTAACAACAAATGGATAATTAACTCTATTTCCACTTAGAACTCTAGATTTTAATACAAAATTTCATCTAAATCAGTTGAGATAGAAATTAAAAACTTCATTGAATCACTAATTGAAACATAAAAATCAGACTTTGAAGACACAACTTAAAACCATATATAATGGAATGAAGAGATTAGGAGGAACGCCTACCTTTAGAGGCAATGAAATGAAGAAACAAGGGTTGATTCTTCAATACATCAACAAAGAAGCATCATCTTCACCATGGGAACATGATATTGCCATCTTCAAAGCTCTAAACATTTTCCATATCATTTGAATGAATGATTACAAAAAATAAGAGAATAGCTAACTTTTACCTGGATAATTTCCATAACAACCCCTGAAGTTCCTTATTTTGCTCTTCAACCACAACTTACAACAAAACAATTAACTATCCACTTATCTCTTAGTCCTTCCCTGCCCATTTTCTAGCATTTTATGTCCCATATGTTTTAATATAACTATTCCAAGGTTAAATCCAAACTTTGGGTGTGTTCGGCACGGAGCGTTTAAGAGCATCTAGCTTCTAGCGTTTGATAAAATGTTTTGTTTTGAATTGAAAGCCTTGTTTGACTCTATAAGCTTCTAGCGTTTAGTTTAAACAAAACACTCCACGTCCAAACGCTACTTCACGTAGCGTTTAACAAAACGCTACTCGCTACCCGCTACCAGCTAGTTTTACCAAACACACCCTTTATCTATATATTCCAAAATAATCTAATTTTTTCCAAACTTTTTTTCAGTAATTTTCTATAAGTTTTTTATTCATTTGAATTCTCAATAATATTAATTAAATATATCATGTCATCATTTATTTATTTTTAATTAAATAAAATTTCCAATAGAATTTATTTTTGTTTAAAAATGACAAAAATTTCATACCCAAATTAAGGGTGTGTTTGTGACTACTTTTTTAACTTAAAAGTCCTTTTGTAAAAAAGATTTTTTTTAAAAGAATTTTTTTCTAAAAAAAGGTCTTTAAAATGTTTTTGGCTTAGCTTTTAAGACTTTTAAAAGGTAAAAGTCAAAAGTCACAAGATGAAATTTCATTACTTTTAAAAAGGCTCATTTTTGTTCATGACAAAAAGTTAATTTAAAAAAACTTTTCTATTTTACCAAATATCTTTTAGATTTTTTTTAACTTTTTGGAAAAGTTAAAAGTTTAAAAATTGTTTTAAAAAGAAAGCCAAACACCCCTAAAGATGTTACATTAGATGATTCAAGTCAAATAACCCAATACAAAATTTAATAAAAAATCGCATATAGAAAATCATATAAAACCCAAAAAAATCCAATAAGATGAGATTTGAATTATATAGATGATAATTAATCGGAAATGCCTTGAAATAGAACAAACGGTGAAGCGGATTATTGTGCATAAGGACGATTAATCTAAAGAAAGAATACCTTAATGAAGAACATAAATTAAAGATCGAATCAAGAAGATATATTCGTATAAAAGATAATAAAAATGAAGAGGGAAGTTGGGGCTTTTAAAGAGATTAAGAAACAAGGAACAATTTGATGATGTTTATGTTTGGAAAATCGCATGAAGATTTTATTGAAACGACCATAGTGATGGATATGAGCTCAATAAGCTCGTAAGTGAAAGGTACGAATAATTAGATTAGATACTTACTAATTTGAATTAAATTTAATCTTTTCAACTAAGTATAGTAAGTGTTGTAAAAATCCCGATTGATGTTATTTTTATATGACTAATTTTAAATTTATAGAATTATATCGAATTTTAACTAGTTTTAAAACACAAATAAACAGTATACCTAATGGTGAAGTAATATAATCCAAGGTAAGAAAAAGTTTCATGGGGAATGGATATGATTTCGAATCAAATCAATAAACAAATAATTAAACTGAAGAAAATACTATAAATAGTTTTTTTTTTTTCTGAATTTAAAGTTCATAAACTTCTAACGTCAATTTCAAATAACTAAAAAGCAACCGAAAACAAAGAACTTGTTTTTAAAGCTGTAGATTTTAAGTATTTTCACTAAAATACGAGCCCCCTAGTTTTCTATGTTTGACTCGTTAGCATGCAATGGATTAATGAGTTGGTTACCAAATTTTATGACTAGTTATCTTGGTCGGAATTCATAGTGTCAATGATTAATGAACATCTAATTCCAATGGTCATGCAATTAAAACCATATAAATGAACTCAACTATGAACAATGTGATCTAATTATTCTTATCAAGGTCATGACAATAAATCAAACATAACATGGATAACAATAATTCTCTAACACAATCAAAATAAACATTTAATATTACCTAACCCTAGGATTTGATAAATCTCTAGTCCTAACAATTTAATGGTCATAAATAGTTAAGAATCAAGCCAATGCAACTAACATGATTGTAGAATTCGCTACTCAGTACCTGTTCGGCCGACTGCCGAATAACGAGTACTTAGGGGTATTCGATGAGTACTCGAATTCGGTAATTCATGTATAAATATTTTTAAGGAAATTATATATGTCAAAATCATAAGTTGATTGAAATATATAACAAAATTAGATACAAATATCACCCAACCAAGTGGTGATTACGTAAACCTAATATGATATCAGCCTAATTTTTCCTAGTCGTCATCTCTCTTCTTCGTCCCTTTCATCATCATTATGACAGGTGAATCTTCTAAAAACGATGACTCCCATCTTCCTCTTTCTACTATTCTCCACATGCTCACCATTAAATTTTCATCATCGAATGACCTTCTATGGTGCAAAAAAATGCTTCCTCTTTTATCATATCAACAGCTAACTGGTTATGTCGATGGAACTATTCCCAAACCACCACCCACCCTTACCACCGGTGACACTACAGTTCCAAATACAGCCTATACCTCCTGGGTTGCTATAGATTAACGAGAACTAATTTTGCTTCAATCTTCCCTCTCTGAGGAAGCCATAGCTGAAACTCTAGGTCACAATACTTCTCATGATGTATGGACTGCCCTTGAGAACACATATCGACATTATTCACTTGAACGTACCCACACTCTTCGGGACTCTCTTCGCTATCTCAAGAAAGGTACTTCTACTGTCACTAACTTTTCTCGTAAATTTAAGGGTATTTGTGATCAACTTGTAGCTATTGGTCATCCTCTTGATGAAGATAATAAGTCTCACGGGTTCCTTTGTGGACTTGGCTCGTCTTTTGAACATTTTTCCACCACACAATGCTTGCTTACTCCACGCCCCAAGTTCCATGATCTTGTTTCTTAAGCTGAAAGTCACAAGATGTTTCTCAAATTTGTTAATGATACAACTATTGCTCCGATTGCCTTCAATACAACATCAACGTACAACTCTTCTGATAACACTTCCACAAGGGGCCGAGGGCAATCATCCTCTCGTGGACATGGTATAGGGCGTGGTGCTAGACGACCCCCTCATTTCCAGTTATGCCGAAAAGATGGACATTATGCAACTAAATGTTTAGATTTACAGGCCTTTGATGCTCGCCCTCTTGATGCGAATCTTGCTGAAGCATTTCAAGCTCAATGTCAAACTTCTTCACCCGATTGGTTTGTCGACACTGGGGCCTCTGCATACATGACTCCCACCTCCTCAAATCTCACTAATGCTGCATCTTACTCTGGTAATGCCTCTGTAATCTTCGGTAATGGTCATGATGCTACTATCTCTCATATTGGAAATCATCATAGATCTCCGAATATATCTTTTTTTGATGTTCTTGTTGTTCCTAAACTTACCAAAAGCCTAATTTATGTTAGCAAACTTACATAATATAATGAAGTTGATGTTTTGTTTTCTAATCCTATGTTTACCATTCAGAACCGTCATTCCAAGGAAACTCTGGCACAGGGAAGGCATAAAAATGGATTATATGTTTTGGATCAAGCTTAGCATGTTTTCTTTAGCAAAACTTACCTCAAGACGTTTACAAGCATCTTTTGAAATTTGGCATAGTCGTTTAGGCCATGTTTCTTATGACATTATTTCCAATTTAAATAAGAATGGTTGTTTATCCATTATTTCTCTTTTACCAAAACCGAACGTATGCAACTCTTGTTAATTATCTAAAAGTAAACGATTGCCTTTTGCTTTGAATTTACAACATTCTCTACATGTTTTAGATTTGATTCACTATGAATTATGGGGCCCATCACCTATTGAATCTATGGATGGTTTTCGTTACTATTCAATTTTTGTTGATGATTACTCCAGGTTCACATGGTTTTATCCTTTGAAGGCAAAATCAGATTTTTATCATGTGCTTGAATCGTTTATTGCCTTAGTTCAAACACAATTTTCATGAAAAGTTAAAGTTTTTCAATCCGATGGTGGCACTGAATTCACTAATGCTCATGTTCGATCTTTGTTCAATACCAATGGAACTCACCATCGCATATCCTGTCCGCACACACCTCAACAAAATGGTAGAGCGGAACGAAAACATCGTCATGTTACTGAAACTGGGTTAGCAATGATGTTCAATTCTCATCTTCCAGCCACTCTTTGGACACACGCATCCAGTTCAACTACTTATATTATCAATCGTCTACCAACACAACTTCTTGGTAAAAAGTCTCCTTATGAGTTACTTTTCTCCACTCAGCCAAATTATGGGAATTTTCGTGTTTTTGGTTGTTTTGTGTTTCCCTATCTCCGAGATTACTCTTCTCACAAACTTGCACCAAGAAGTACTCGATGTGTTTTTAATGGGTCTAATACTCAATATAAAGGCTATCAATGCCTCGATTTGTCTACAGGAAGAATTTACATGACTTGGCATGCTCACTTTGATGAGTCTGACTTTCCATTCTCTAGTCACAAGTCCACCACTCCAGTTGCAAATCTTCTTTTATCCACTTACTCTGACGACTATCGCATGCCGTCATCACCACCTGTCAACTCCTCTGTACCTACGCCATCTATTGTTCCTATTGCTGGTACTCCTTGTGACTTGTGTGCAAACCATCAGTCCTCTAATTCACATCCTGTACATGAAATTGCACCTTCTGTTCAGTCTCCACTAGTAATTTCGACGCCTTCATCATCTTCAGCGTCTACGTCATCTTTGGTGCCCTCACCACCCTCTTCTATGCCATCTGTCGCAGATGGTCGCCCCATGGTAACCCGGTCAAAGGTTGGAACTTACAAGCCTCGTCATATTGCCGATCTTTCTTACCTCTCTACCTCGGCTCTTCATCATGCACTATTTGCTTCTAAGGAACCCAAAGGATTCAAATCCACAACTAAGAATCCAAAATGGTATGCTGCCATGTGTAATGACATGAAGACTCTATCACAAAATTCCACATGAGATCTTGTGCCCCGACCATCAAGGTCTAATATTGTTGGCTCTAAATGGGTATTTCGGACTAAGTTTCTTGTTGATGGTTCTGTTGACAAACTTAAAGACCGTCTAGTTGCTCAAGGCTTTACTCAAGTACCCGGGCTAGATTATTCGGCTACCTTTATCCCTGTTGTAAAAGCCTCCACAGTCTGTATTATACTCTCTCTTGTTGTTCTCAACAAATGGCCTTTGCATCAACTTGATGTCAAAAATGCCTTCTTAAATGGAAATTTATCGGATACAGTTTATATGGAGCAACCACCGGGGTTTGTTGACTCTCGATTTACCAATCATGTTTATCGGTTAAAGAAAGCTCTTTATGGCCTTAAACAAGCTCCTAGAGCCTGGTTCCAACGAATCAGCTCTTTTCTCTTAAGCATTGGTTTTTCTTGCAGTCAAGTTGATCCCTCTCTTTTTGTTTTCAAAAGGACTCGATAATTCTTTATCTGCTAGTGTATGTAGATGACATCATTCTTACTGGAAATGATTCATTTATCATTCGTACCTTCATTGTTCGACTTAATAAAGAATTTCTTATTACGGATCTTGGCAAGTTGAGTTATTTCCTTGGTCTTGAAGTTTCCTATCATGATGTTGGTCTTTTTCTTAGTCAATCTAAATATGCTCATGATATCCTTACTCGAGCTAAATTGTTGGATGCCAAACCAATTTCTACTCCTCTCTCCACTTCCACTTATTTCACAAGCCAAGGCACTCCTTTTTCTGATCCTACACTTTATCGATCCCTTGTCAGAGCTCTTCAATATCTCACCATTACCCGTCCTAATTTTTCCTATGTTGTCAATCAGGTCATCCAATTCTTACATGCTCCAACGGACGATCACTTTCAAGCTGTTAAAAGAATTTTTCGTTATGTCAAAGGCACAATTTCTTATGGTCTTTCTTTTTCTTGTGCTTCTTCACCTACTATTTTGGGCTATTCAGATGCAGATTGGGCTCATTGTATTGAGACCTGTCGTTCTACTTATGGCTACTCTATCTTTCTTGGTGGCAATCTGGTATCTTGGAGTGCTAAGAAACAACCAATTGTGTATCATTCTAACTGCGAATCTGAAGACAGAGCGTTAGCGAATGCTGCTTCTGAGATCATATGGATTACTCATCTTCTACATGAATTGTATGTTCTGCCCTCTGGACGTCCCACTCTCTTATGTGACAAACATAGTGCCTTATTTCATAGTCAAAATCCAATTTCTCATAAACGAGCTAAACATATTGATATTGATTACCACTTTATTCGAGAATTAGTGTTATCTGGAAAGCTTCACACTCAATATGTCTCTACGCACCTTCAGCTTGCCGACATATTTACCAAAAGTCTTCAGCGGCCTCTGTTTGAAGAATTTCGTTCCAAGCTTCGAGTTGGACTTCCCCCTCTGTCGCTTGCAGAGGGTGTAATAGAATTAATTTAGCTTATCCTGGTTTATAGGATTTGTTTTTGTATATCCTGTAATCTAGATAGTTTGTTGTACTCTCTCAAATATATATTGATTAATACAAATCTCACCCAACCAAGTGGTGATTATGTAAACCTAATAATGTGAATACACAAAAACTGAAAAACACACAATGGTCTCACTTATATGTAGTATGTAGTAATAATCACATGTGTGTGTGTGTGTTAAACAATAAATCATTAAGTATATTATAAATATTAATTACCGATTTGGCCGAGTCTTACAACATTGCTCGCTTCAGTAAGGGAGTGATCGGGGAGCACTCAGATTCTGTAACTCGCCTCGATAAGGGGTCGGGTAGGGTGTTATCTGTAACAGTTGGTAAAAATTGGTCAGAGTTTGACGGTCAAACCACCACAAACCGCTATGTATTAAGGACCAATTGTATGTAATTTTATGTTTATAATGTATATTAAAGATATTATATTCATAATTACTTTTAACACATCTCAACTGCTCAAACCATCTATCATTGAAGATCGAATCGAAAATCATCAAAAATTAAATTTATTTGACGTTAAAAAACGTTTTTGCATTAAGTTTATATGAGAGTTATGGATAAGAAATTCGAATAAATTACGTTTTCTAGATTTTGTGGATATGTGGATATAAAGAATATCCAAAACGGAGATCGTATGTAGAAGTTACGTCTCTTTTAAGTTGTAAAAATAAGTATTTATCTGGTTTTCCTAAAATGAACTGTGCACTGCTTCGTTTGGAATAGCTACGAACCTCGTAAACTGCTTTTGAGCATGTTTTTGAACTCAGATTGTTTCTTATTATTTTATTTTATTTTTATCACATTTTAAGCCTCGAGCAAAATCGGATTCGTAAAAGCTGTCGAATCTGAATCAATTAATCGCAAAAATTTAAACGTTAATTCACGGAGTTCGGTATATTGGAATTGAATTCCGTTTGAATTTTTTAAATCGCCACGACTAGAGCAATAAACAGACACATTCATAAAAAATTTATAAGAGGATATGATGGCACGAGGATCGATGCAATGGGTAATGACGTCATGATGATGTCACCAATCATGGAGGATCTTTGAATTGTACTTAGAAATCTTGATTTAATCTTCTCAAAATATATAAAAAGATCAATTTTGTAAATCCGATGTATCTCCACCTTCAATACTTTATTTCCCAATCTAATTTTATCTCTCTCTATCGTCACTCAGAGGAAGGACCGCCGACCGCCACCTTCACAACCCCTTTCCACTCTTTCTGTTGCCCTTACCAGCCCAACCCTCCATCTCCCCTACGATCAGCCAAGGAACACCACCCAAACACCCTCTACTTGCTGATACCCATCGGTGACCAAAACAGTTCCCATCGGGGGGCTTTTTCCGTCGGAGGCAGCTGTCGGCGAGCCAAAGCACAACCACCACCCATTTCAGCCCCATTCCGCTACCAATCGCCACCTCCTACCCTTTTGTGTTGTGCTGATGAACCACCAGAAAATGGCAACAACACCCCTTCTATTTTCGAGAAGCACCACTCAAACGCCCCTACCCCTTTGTGATTATTACCGACGACAAAAGGAAGGAAGCCAAAGAAGGTTGTCGGAGCAGCCTCCCTCACCGTCACAAAACATCTATTCCTTCCCTTTTTTGTGTTTGCTACCAATCGGACCAAAAAAGGGAGAAGACGTCAGCGACAGCCATCGACTAGCGCCCCTAATTGCGATTTGCTCAACCACCGCCGAAACACTCCCTCGACTTCTGCCTTCGTTCATCCTCAGTTTTCGTCCATTCCTTTCCCAATCGTTGAAGACAGAGACCTTTCCCCAAATTTTGTATCACTTTGGCAAAATTAGCCCTTATCTTTATTAAATGATCAGTTCGGCCTCTGCTTTAATAAATTGTTACAGATAAGTCATAGTTTGTATTATTTTGCCTAAAAACAACCCTCATTTGAAATACTTGATCAAAATCAGTCCCTTATGTTAATTAAATTACAAAATAATCGTTTTAAATATAAAGTACTTAAAAACAAGTCCTTTTGATTTAGAATATTATGAAAATAGTCTCGGGCCTTGTTTTAACTCAAAAAGATGTCAAGATGTGGTTTCTCACGTGAAGATTCACATGAATGAACCAACTGCAGACAAATCGAGATCACGCATTGAAAGTGAATTTCTACAACCCCTCATTTATAGTTTTCATATTTGGGGGAGAATATATGTGTGTCTATTAAAGTTTGATGATTTTCAAGTTTTATATACAAAATAACGTCATGCTTTATTATTGGTCAAAAGTTTATGAAATAGCAATCTAAAATTGTGATAAATCATTAATAAATTCATTAAGTTAAAGTAGATTGCTAAAAGATAGTACACTTATACTTTGTTGTGAATATGAATATAATTATTAAGAAAAATCATAAGATGATAACTAGATGGATATATTAACACATGTTGATACTATAAGTCACAAAATGATGATTTTATATGTGTAAGTTAAAGTATCTCATGGAAGCATGAAAATATATAAAAATGACCAAAAATATTATTCGAGTATATAATGAAAGTACATTGTCATATTTGATGGAAATACCAAGATTATGAAAATATATAATTAATAGTTAAAATTACCAAAATTAACTTTATATATATATATATATATATATATATATATAAGTTATGTAAAAATGAATGTAAAATTTATTAATATATTTTTATATTAATTATAAAAATATAACTTATTGTTAATAAGTTATGAATTTTTATTGCAATAAATAACATGATCGACTTAAACTCTTCAGTGTCGTTATTTGTGAAATATTGTATCGTACTGATCATGTGAATTATAAATATCATGAGAATTGTTGGTTTCACGTTGGTTGAAACCTAGGAAATATTATAAAAGCAGTCATTATGTTGGCCAAATTTTGTCATAACAGACAATAGAAATTTGGAAATCCTTTAAGTCTTACGTATCTCAAATACTAAAAGACATCAATCAAATATTATTCCTAAACAAAAAAATCATAAATATTCAACAATATTATAACGGGAAGTTTAGGACTAGGATGCTTAGATACATTGTTAGGATCCAACACTTCAGGGTCTCTCTGTAGGCGTCACGTTGTTTCTAAATCCATATGAGATAGTTTCTTTTTCTAAGCCATTTGGGCTATGTTGTTGGGTATACTAAGATTGTGTGTCTTTGTGAAAACCCTCTATTTTTATAATCGTTAATCTGCAAGGAATGACTAACAACAGTTATAAGTGTCATATTATTGATCTTATACGGTTCGACCGCCCGTCTGGAGTTGCTAGCTACTACTAATGCCTGACGAGACGAATTTAGGCGTTGACATTTAGTTTCACTGAACATTACCATGTGCTATAACAAGGTGAATGACTTTAGCATGCCCTATTATGGATTCGGTGCAAAAAAGTGTAGTGTCACGAGTTCGGTTATAAGTTCATTATAAAATCCCAATTTTGTTTCGTTACCATATAGAATCGATATTGGGTTTATACGAGGTTTTTGTTCACTTAAACTAGTTAAAAGAGATTGTACGTAGTGGAATAGTTTATGACTCAAACGATAAGTGTCAATACCATAAATTAAGTCATATAATACTTAATTAATATTATGTGACATCCCCATTTTCACGGCCAGAAAAGACCGATTTTGTTTATGCTTTGTTTAAAAATCAGAGTACTTCTTTTAATAAAAAATGTTGCGGAATTTGTTCCCAAAACACTTGGGATGTCATCGTCAATACAAAAACATAAGCATAAACAGAACTTACATTTATTTACACTAGTGATCTACATCTCTTTAAATCTCTCGGTGTAATGAGACTTCATATCAACACTTGTGATAATAATAAACTGAGTGGGTCAGGTTGGGAAACCTGGTGAGCACATAGGGTTTTCAACCCACAATAATATAATTATTATGTTTAAACATTAAACAATCAACCCAATTACCCATTCTCGTTATCCTCACATTACGTCCCTAAAACATCTAACACAAGGGACCTAGTCTAAGGACTTTCATCGGGGTGACAACACATGCTTCGGGGTTTCCTCAGCAATTTATGACAAATAAGGCAACCATGTGGGAGATGGAGTACACTTGGTGAGCACACAGTTCAAATAAACACACAGTTCGAATAAACACCTACAGGTTGCGAGTCTGCTAGTGTTCCACTGGACTGTCTAGAATAGTCCGTGGTCGTCATCTATACTCCGCTAAATGACTGGATCGTCAATAACATCTATAACGAGTGCTCTCATTATTTTATTTTATCACACAACAACTATTACATCTACTCATGTTTTACCCAACACATTTTGTAGATATAAAATACATATACAATTTAAATCATTTAAAACGTGTATAAAATCGTTCATCCAGCATAGATAGCAAGTATACAGATAATATGCACACACAACACGTAATTTATATAAAATACTTCATATCTATGTGTAAGCTGAAAGTAACTATGCACTCACCTGATTAGGTTGTGACTCAGCACTCGGACAGCGCTTCGTTACTCTCAAAACAATTTTCCTTCGGTAAAACCTAGTATCAATAACACTAGGGTTTAGTCTAACGATAACTGCGACAAATTAATAGCCTAGTTATTATTTTTATTATATAAGTGTCAAATAACACTCAATATAACTCATAATAATAGCCCAAATAATTATTTTAAAGTCCTAATAACATTACTATAATTATTTGAAAGCTATATTAAAAGTTGCGTAAGCGTAGCTCACTTACAACGGATTTTAAAGAAAACCGGGTTTTGCTCGGAGCAGCGTTTCAAAACCTAAAGACCCTTTTTTTTCGGGACTACGGGAGCCTCGGGGCTTCCTTCGGGTGCTAGAGAGGTTCCCTAGGGTTTAGGAGTTGTTTGGGGAGCTAGAGAGAGAAAGAAACTAGAGAGGGAATGATTTTTGTGTGAAAAAATGAAGCTGCCTCGGCCTCCTTTTATAGCCTGCGAGGCCTCGGTACATTGGTCGTACCTCGGACCTACGCTGGGCGTAGTGCTTTGTTCGTACAACCGAGGGAGAAACGAGACCGCTGCGCGTTCCGAGCCTCGTACGCGAGGCGTACTCGTACGTTGGGCGTCCGATGCGAATGTTGGGCGTATGCGAGGACAGGTGTCAAGATCCGAAGTGAGGACCGTGGGGAGCAAGGTACGGCTGGGATCGCGCCACGTCATCAATCTCGCACCAGGTTTCGCATTTTCGAGTCCCAACTTCAAAAATTCGTATCTTCCACATACAAGTTCCGTTTTTGACGTTCTTTATATCCACGCGTAGGCAGGAACGTACTCTACAACTTTCGTTTATACTCCGTCGACTAATTTTGACTCTATTTTAAAGTTTATATTATTAACAGGCCGAGACAGGATTGGTCCGTTAAATCCTCATAACTTCTTCATCCGACGTCCGTTTTCGCCCATCATTTTCTCGTTACGCTACTTTTAACGAGATCTTCGATTCTAGTTTAGGTCGTGTCGGCTAAAAATCACTCGATCTAATATTCAAATTTCGGGCTGTACACTGCTAATCCGAAACTTCGAAAAATCATAACTTCTTCATACGAAGTCAGATTTGGTCGTTCTTTTTATCGATGTTCTTAGTTTAACATACTCTACGATTTTCGTTTATATCGCTAAGGCTAAAACTCAACCTATCGTAAATTCACTATTTACGCTTCACGGTATCGTGCCGGTTCTGTCGCGAAACTTCGTTGGGTCCTAACTTCTTCGTTATAACTCGAATTTCGGCGTTCTTTATATGTATAGAAACCTTGTGACATATTCTAAAACTTGGTTAAGATTATTTATTCTAAATAATCTTTTGTCGAAAAGTTGTTTTCGACACTTATTGCCTCTAAATTGACTAGCCCGGATCTACGGGTGTTACATATTACGACATGACTGATTAAGGTTTAATAACTTCCAGGCTTCCAACTAATAAGTTATTTATATAAGCCTTTTGTTCTTGTACGAGAACACAATATTTATGTGGGAGGAGTTTGCTCAATTGGTTAAGTGTCAGTTCCAAAATTAAGTAAGATAATACTTAAATAATATCACGACAGGATTTTACAAAGTTCGTAAATTTGAAACTTATGAGTTTTACATATAAACTATACAAATGCTTGTACAAGGTTTCTAGAGTAAAATTGATCATTTTATGTTTTCACAAAATGTGATATGACTTTATTTTATATAAATTGATATTCAAAGTCCTTATATAAAAAGCATTTTGGTTATGGAAATCGTATAATTTTGATATAAGTCTGATTTATTTATGTGTATTTTTTCCAAATTTTGTATTTTTGGATTTGAACAAATGGTATTTATGAATGAGTAAAAAATACATTTTTATAACCCATTTATTTTATACTTTTGATAGAAAAGTAAGTATTTATAAAAGCTTGTCAACTAGCTAAATTTTATAAAACACTTTTGATTATGAAAATACTTTATGTCAAAACCTGTAGAATTCACCAATAATTTTGGTGACGTATCTTAATGCATGTATTCTCATGTCATTTAGCAGGTCAAAAGTGTTCACTCAAAAGACTCTCCGTTATTTATATTATACCTTTGTAAACGCCGGATTGTTAGGCGTGTGTCACGATTTAGCAATCGTCATTGTCAATGTAATTTCTATTTCGGTAATAATAGAAGATTATATTTGTATTGTTTAATGTATTTTCAATAACTGTGATTACTGATTTACGTCGCGCACCTCGGCGTTTCCGCCGACGGCTAGGAGTGTGACAGATTGGTATCAGAGCTATTGCTTATAACGAACTAGTACTTTCTTAGAAAAGCACGACTAGAGCCTAGGACTTACTCCTGTAGGTTATGTATATTCCTTAACCTACAAATATAGTGTTTTATATAAACTCGAACCCTCGAATATGAATACAGCGCAAAGTTTTAGGTCAAACACCTTAGCTAAGTTGGTTGTGCATGGGCCAAACCACAACTAGATGCAGAGTGGTCACATATATTTAATTATGGTTAGACCGATGCACAATCAAGCTTGGATTTGGTTGTAGGTAGACTAATACGCTTGGAATCCAGAATATTTAAAGAAAATCACAATTCAAATCGTTTAAGAACTCTCGAAAATTTTAGCGAACGCTTACGAATATTTGGAAAGTATCTACTTCAAAGCCTCATAAAATTGTAAGTATCATAAACATAAATCATTTCCGAAGCTTATCTTGAGATGTTAATTACTCAACTATGATATCCTATGAATACTTGTGTTAGACAACTTGTGAATACCTTGCCAAATACGTGCATCTGCGAATCATTCTGAATTCGGCTTAAGTATTCAATTAGTCCATTTCATTTTGTTGTGAACCGTTCGACTTATGATTGAACAATCCAAGTTCAAAAGAATGACACCTACGCATACCCTTCGTCTTTTGTGACTCTTTTTGAAGGAGAATAAAACAGACTCAATAAAAACGTGAAACATAAAAATAGTTAGGAATCTCGCCTAGTTTACAAATAATAATAATAATAATCTCGAGTCAAATTAATAAGAACTTCAAAATTTAAGGTAGAATCAAAACATCGAGTGCAAGTTGAGTGTCTTTGTAACTTCTTTGTGAATTTATATCATTTATCTCAATACTTGGTGGTTTATTTTCACTCATTCCAAGTGTAAAATTTCATCCTTAGTACTACTATAAAAATTTGTTACATCTAATACTCGTAGTAGAGTCAATCTCGGGGCAAACTCATGTCAATTCTCCACATTTGACATAATTTTAACACTATCACTTATATCTACAACTAGATTATGACCCCGCGTATAACGCGGGGAACATATAAAAATGTAAATGTAAATGTATAAAAAAGTTGACACTATAAAAAAATAAAGTAACATAAACAGACTTAGCATTACTGCTAACATTTAAATGTTTGAAAAAAAACAAAGAAACACTTGAATATCTATAATAATTGAAGGACCTCTTTGTAAGCATAACTTTTTGTTTTATTAGTTGGATAACCTTCCTCGTAATATATGAGTACCTTCAATCCCTTTTCACTTGTGACGCGAGAAACAAAAAATATATAACTGAAAATGAGTGAAGACAAGCTTATGCACGTATAATCCAACATTTGATAATTATTGTCATTGATTTTTATTAGTGGCGATAACAAAATAAACTACTATAGGGAATTGCCTCCGCTGAAAACAGAATAAGATTCTTTCATTGGACGGAGTTAAATTCATGCAAGGTATATAAATAGTCTCCATAAAGAATCTATCATATATGATTCAGGCTTCAATGACGTTTCTTCCAAGCCTAACAATCTATAATCTAGTACAATTGCATAGTCCTTTGGTTTGGTCGATATTACAAAGTAATATGACAGGAACACCTACTTTTAGTCTAAGTTTATGGTTGAAAATTCTAGATGTCCAACACAACCGAAGAGTAAATTGATTCCTAAAAAAAACCTAGTAACTCTGTATCACATAAAGAATTTGAACTCATATGTTTTCCCTTCATCTTTCATCAATCCTAGAATGTAGTCATTGGTAGCATCAAATTCTTCATTTGTAGGGACCAAAATAGCTTTATCTTGAAAATATGATTGATCATCAAGATGATTTTCAAAGGATAGATAAATGATGGATACAATTTGAACTCATAAGTTATATATATATATATATATATATATATATATATATATATACACACACACACACAAAATAAATTAATATATTGTTATCATTCTACTTATTTATTTATTTTTTATTTTTGCAAATTTCAATACTAAAAACAAATTTTCCCTAGAAAATTGTCATATTAATGACCTACTAATTAACAATTAAATTTATATATTACATAAATGGTTCACATGTGAACAAAAGTACACAAATGGTCCATATTTGAAATGTTTTTTTTTACATAAATGGTTTATTACGTAAAAGAAAATGAAAATGTACTTTCCATTAATAAAATGTTTTCAAAAAAATCCTATTAATTAGCTCTAATGTAGAAAAAAAAATTGTTCTAGATATGGAAAAGTCATTTTTTGAAACTACGATGCTATTAATGAACTTTTTTGCAAAGTTTAATGCTATTAATGATTTTTATTCCAGAAAACAATCGTTTAAATGAGCTTCAATATACAAAAAATATAACTTTCCATATCAACCAAAAATAATCAAAAAAAAGTCATTTTTAAGAGTATGATGTTATATATGAACCTGTTTTTCAAAGGTTAATATTAAAAGCAATTTTTTTTCCAAAAAAGATCCTAATATAAGGTTAAAAGAACATATTGTAAAATATTTATCGATTTACATGAGCAAGAATTAAACGTTTCCATCAATACCCAATAAAGTATATAAATCATGCCTCCTTCTGTAATGAATTCCAACGCCCCACAATGTGGAATCCCCTCAGTCGTAACATTCCATAACTCAAACCACATCCGATAATCAATATGAAGAGAAGTTGCAATAAAAAATAATAATTGTCATCATCTTATACAAATGTTAGAGATTATTAGGGTATTAGATAGTGTAATAACTTGCAATTAAATATAATTTTCAAATAAAACTTAGTATGAGAAACTAACCAATGTGATCAAGGGTCAAAGAAGACATTATAACTAAAACATAAACAAAGAACTATTATGGATGAAACATGAAACTTTAAGAAGAAACATACAAATTTAAACCGTGAAGGACAACAAAAATCGACAAGTATATTTTTTAAGTAATTTAAACCAATATATTTTTAAAGTAATTTAAACCGGGCCACAAGTTTATCCCAATATTGTTCCCTTAAGCATTTCATCAAACAGGTAGTAGACAGGTAGACCAAACAAAATTTCCAAGTATCCAAATCAATGTCTTAAATCCTAACACATCAAAAAAAAAAAAACAAAAAAAACAAACAAACAAATTTGTGATTTTAACAACCAAAAGCAAAGGATATGACGTACATTGTGTATGAGTCTATCATTTATAATTTGATTGCTTAACTTATTGAACAATTCGTCAAAAGTATGAAAAAAATGGGGAATCTCATAGAAAGATCCGATTCAAATTTCTAAATAACACAACTGTGACAATTAATTTTCTACCACAAAATTTGACACCCTCATAACATAAAAATCAAAATATATTTTACTTACGTTCACAAGAACCCAGATGAATTCGACCATTCTTGTTGTTTGTCAACTCCAATTTCGACCTACAAGAAATCTAAAAAAAAATAAAGCAACTTGAGTAACAATCATTTTAATGTTGTCACAACTTTAGCATAAATATCGATAAATAGTACAAATATTAGTTATCAAGAAATAAACATATATGAGATGACTAAAAAGTTGTCAAGTGGAATTTGAGTTACTTGTTTTCTTACATTTATCTGATGTATTTATAATTTCAGTCGTTCAACTACAAATCTAAATCGTTAAGTAAAAATCAAAACAATCTGTTTTCCTCAATTTTCTTCTCCACTACAAAACTTAAGTTAGATATATTATGTAAAGAATTGAGGGAGGCGGGGTATTTTTGTAATTTATTTGTTGTGAGATTTAATTGTCATTAATAGAATTCCTAATTTAATTCATTTTATTTTTGGTGATATTTAATTATCATTAATAGAATTCCTAATTTAATTCATTTTATTTTTGGTGAGATTTAAGTGTCATTAATGGAATTCTAATTTAAAACGTAATATACGTTTTATAAAATCTATTGACAAAAATAAATGAGTTGACAAAGATGATGTCATCAAATAATCCAAAGGTGGAAAAAATATGATTGAAATGCAATCAATGGTCCTGATTTCTTCAGTTTAGAATTAAAGGTTCTCTTTTAATAATATTTAGAGATGATATCTTCACGCGACACAATATATTATTTTTTAAAATTCCAAATTCATTAAATCATAATTCTTTTAATTTAAATCAAACTCATTTCAAAAGCATCCCCAAAGAAAACGCCGTTGATGAAAAATATATAAAATGATAAATAAGTCGTCAATGATGGTTCGAATCTCGTGACCAGATGGACGGTGTTTGCCGTATAAAAACAACTAAACAAGTGTGAAAAATGCAAAGCGGTCAAAGCGAGTTGACTTCGATTTTATTCCGGACTCCAACTAATACTTTGACCTTCGATGGTGGTCACTCCTCATTCAAAAGCTACTCTTGAAAGAATTTGCTGTTGAGACTTGAGATCTTCTTGTCCTTTTATATATATATATATATATATATATATATATATATATATATATATATATATATATATATATATATATATATGGAATGATGCATATGAAAACCAAAAAAGATTAAAAACTCTAACTATTTTTTTTTCATTAAAGACATTTTGAACAAATCAAACATAAATATTATATTAAAACAAACTTTTCTATTCCTTAGTTTACAACTAATTGTCACTTGTTGTTGGACCGTCGTTAGACCTTCATCGGACCACCATTGGACCGCCGCTAGACTAACACCAAATTAAATAACATTTTTTGTAGTCGTATTTATAACTTAATAGAACAAACATTGTAATTATCACTTCTTTGGTAATACTTTTTAACACATAACATTTCATTCGTGTAGCCAAATGTACAAAATTTTAATAAAAAATAAAATTATTCCTTGACAATTTTTTTTTTAATTACAGATTTCCTTACAAAAAATATCGTGTATAAGATTTATTCACAGTTTAAAATACTTTATTTACAGTTTAATATACATTAATTTGTTAATATACAATTTAATATTTTAATGCATAACTTCATTCATAATTTAACATAAAATTTATAATAGAATCTATTTTTAGTTTAATACATAAAATTTATAACAGAACATAATACAATAACTTCTACACTAATTCACATATTTATAGAAGTCAAACTCAAACTCTACCACCACCACCAATCATATATGTCACAGTCGCACTCATCATTCCTTCCAAATCAGATCTGTATATATATAAAATTATTATTAATTGTCAGCTTAAATACTTTATTCACAATTTAATAAACCAATTAGTTCACTTATTTAAAGTTTAATGCAAAATAATTATAAAAACTAATACATCTTTAAATGTTTATACAACACAAAACCTAAATATATTCACAAGAACATTAATACAAACATTTATACATAATAATTCATATTTTAACATAAAATTTATTAAATTTTTGTAGCTTAATACAATCAATTTACAGTTTAAATAAAAAAAATCCACAACTTAATATTAGTTATAACCAAGACCAGCAAAAGAAAACAAAAAATGATAAATAAAAACATTAAATTGACAGCTTAACAGAAGAAAAAATGTTAAAAAAAAAAGTGCATCATAGAGATCTATAACAAATGTAAGTAGAAAAATAAATATAAAACATGCATTCACAGCTTAAATCTTATAAAAAAATAATATATTCACAATTTAATACTTTTAAAAATCATGTATTCACATCCTAAAACAAATATTTCTTTATTCATAACATTTAAAACCAATAGTAACAGGACTAAACAGTTAGTAAAACGTTTAAACATCACAAATCACAACTTAAAAAATCTGGATTCACATTATTTTTTAAAACACTAGCATTATAACACATTCTAAATTCAATTCATAGCATAACAACTAAAAAACCTAAGCTATGAACAATAATTATATGGAAAAATCATTACAAATAAAAAAACAAACTTTGATTCACAGCTTCATAGTAGTTAAAACTAATACTAAGAAAAGTAAACAAAAAAAGAGAGATTATTTCATTAAATTCACAACTTAACAAAAACAAAAACAATCAACAGAAAAATTAACATACCTGATGCAAATCTGGTGGTGTTTTACTAGAGATAAGAGAGAAAAAGATGGAGACAAGTTGGCAATGTTTTCACCAGATCTTAAAACTAGAAGAAAATGAAACCACAGATCTAGACATATTTGGTGGTGGAAATCATAGATCTGGACCAGACAAATTTTACATCCTGCAGCGATGTAAACAACGATGATAAATCTAGTGCGAGTGACCTCTAGTGTGATGAAGACGATAATGTTTCACTGGAGATCTAACCTGAAACACATTAGATCTGCATTAGATATAAAAGTTCTTCACCAAAGATCAGAGAGGAAAAGAAAGATATGAGAGAAATCAAAGGAGACGACATATCTGATGGTGTTTCACTAGAGATCGGAGGATGACGATAGCAGCGGTGACGATCGTTGATGATAGTGGTGGATCTTCGTCGCTTGCCGGAGGTTGTAGATCTGGAACAGAAAATCAAAGATCTAGTGGAGATATTTTTAGATCTAAAGTTGAAAATTTAGATTTGGAACCGGTCAGTGCATGCAGATCTGGTCGAAATAGTTTGTCGGAGGTAGGAGGCGGCGGTGACGGTGGTGCGACGACGATATGTCGACGGTACGATGGTGGTGTGGTGATGGTAACTGGAGTAAGGTTGGAGTGTTCTTCAAGTTTGATGAGGGAGTTTGAAAAAGTTTGAGTGTTTGAATGTTTGGTATCTTATACATAAAAGTTGTCTTAATAATAAGCTAAAAAAGTGGTTCTTAGAGTTCTTAACTTTTAATGGTTCTCATTTGATCTTTTACCAATATATATATATATATATATATATATATATATATATATATATATATATATATATATATATATAGGCTTAGGTTATTCTATTCTAACTAATTATTGTGCGGATATCATATGCTATGAGAATTACTAAGAGAATAAGTTGTTTAGCAATGCGAATACGTTCAATCTTACATAACTATTGTCATTAACACACATTCTTACTAATTAAATCGACTATAAGGTTATTATAGACTTATTATTATTATTCTCATTTCTGTCAGAATGTTTATTGGGTCGTATTTTGTCATAATGAAAATGAGTGAAAAACGATGTGTGAGAACAAAAATAAATAATAATTAGCGAGAATGCATGAAAATGACGATATTTTTGTAAGGTTGAACATATTCGCATTGCTAAACAACTTATTATCTTAGTAATTCTCATAGCATACCATATCCGTACAATAATTTGTTAGAATACTTGAACCTAGTTATATATATACACACACATTAGTTCGATCCATTAGGATCGCTAATTTTTTTAGGACTATTAAGATCACTTTTCAACCATTATTTTAGAACTTACCTTATATCGAAAAAGATAAATAAAAATATGTAAATTCATCATTTATAACCTCTTTCAGTTTGATATTTGAAAAAAAAGTTGTAACATGTGCATCACGTGTACATCATTTGGAAAAACGTTTTTTAGAACTTATCTTCCATCAAAAAAAGTAACTAAAAATATATAAATCTATCATGTTTTTAACCCCTACCTATAGTTATATTAAAAAAAAATGCATATAATGTAAAATGTGCATTATATGCACATTTATAGAAAAACATTTGTTTTTAGTTATTTTTTCAACAAATCACATTTTATAGCAACATCTTTACTTCTTAATATGTTTTTTATCTATACATTAATGTGCACATATGCATATGTGAATATATGCACATTTTCATTTGTGTATATGTGTATATGGTGCATATTTTACGTAATTTTTTTTTCCGAATATTAATATGAAAAGATGTTAATAAATTATGAATTTACATATTTTTATTTATTTTTTCGATAGAATGCATACTTTAAAACAAGGGTTGAAAAATCATGCATATTTGAGTTTGTGCATATATGCACATTTTTTTAAAACTTTTTCTAGATATTATTTTTTGTAAAATGTCTTAATTGTCTAAGATGTTGATATAGAAAATGAAAGATGTGCATATGGTGCATATTTTCCGAAGATTTTTTTTCAAATATCAACATGGAAAGAGGTTGAAAATTATGAATTTACTATATATATATATATATATATATATATATATATATATATGGAGAGAGAGAGAGAGTTAGGTTCAAATACGGATGAATAAATATTATATGAATGTATGGATTAATATGAACCAAACATTTCAAAAACATGAATAAGGTAAAAATTGTAATTTTATATATTATTTAATTTTAATAAATAACTAATTAAATCATCTACCCTTTAATTTAGGCAAATTACTTTATTTGAAAAACTACTGAATCTTCCATTGACACCCACAAAATCTTATCCCTCCTGCTTCCATCGAGATTTATTGAACCACCTTCGACTAGCGCCTCCTCTCTCCTGTGAAGCTACGATTGGAGCGTCATACCCCACCGTAGACCTTCGACCACATATCTACAGGTGCGTTTCTTCTTTATTCTATCGCCATTTCTTCTTTTTTGATGTTTTCTTTCTTCTTTTCTTGGTTTCATGTTTCTTTAATTTCCTATGTGGAATCATGTTTCTTTAATTTCCTATCTGAAATATGTGACTTGTATATGATTTTGTTTCCCTGTTATGAGAAATTTGTGAAAAGAAGTGTTGGTTCATGTTTCTTCAATTCTTTTTTCCTCTTTTTCTGCTGTGTAATCTTATGCTTTCAGTTCAATCATCATTTTTTTATACTTTCTATATTGATTATTAGTTGGTTTGTATCAGAATTTTTGAAACAAATTGCTTGTTTGTTTATATTAGATTATCAAATTCGCCTATGAAACTTTATTAGAATATCTCAAACTTTATGCAGAGCTGTTACAATTAGTTTTATCATATGAGCCTTATCCATTCTATGAATCAGATTAGCCTTATGATTCCTGTTAATCATGTATTATATATTTATATTTTGATCTATAAGTTATGTTATTGGTCCAAGAGGCCACAAGTTGTATGTATTTATATTCTTGACCTCCATTATTTTTATGTGTTTTGTTTCAGGACCACTCGGAATGTAGCAAGGTTGTTTGGAACAACAATGGTTGGTGGAAATTAATAAACTATTTCATGACAACTGAGATTCACCACACCGACATGTCAAAATGTAACATCATGACACAATAATGATAATGGAGATTCTTTCATGAATGACATTGTATTCTTATAGAATGAAGTTTTTTTTTTCAAGAATGACTTACTATAAAGCATTGTATTCTTATAGAATATGGCAAAAATTCAAAAAATGACATCATATTTTTATAGAATGTGACAGTAAAATTTGTTTGTTTTTTTTTTTTTTGTTTTTTTTGTCCTTAGATTCTTCAATAATGTTAATAGTAGGTGATTATTCTTTAAGAATATTGTTATTCTTCAATTCATGGTTCAAAAATTTGTTATTCTTCAAAATGTTCATTCAATCAGAATATGCATTATATTAGAATATGTATTTTAAAATCTTGGTCCACATTCATTCCTACATCCACACAATACTTACCATCCACATTATGACCTAGCCATATATATATATATATATATATATATATATATATATATATATATATATATATATATATAATCAACACACCAATGATAACGGAATTGAATACCAAATTTTTAGTGGAGAACTCAAATCGGGAAAAACCACAATGAAGAACACTATAAATTGATCTCTTGTAATTGAAAGGGTTATAATGGCTAAATTGGTTGGTAATATGGGGAAAATAGATTGAATAAAAATATCATCTAACATCCCTATATATAGGAGACTATATAAGATTCCTAATACAACTCTAAACCCTAGTAATAAGAATCCCAAACAAAAAACACAACCATGGGGGAACAAGGAATTTGAAAGCACATATACCAACGCCTTTTAGTGACGATTACTAGAATAATAACATATCAGTGAGTATTAAAAAAATCTTGATTTTAATTAGGCATTATTCTTTTATAAGTTTGAATATCCTATAACATTATTCTATAAAAAGATTATAAATATAACTTATGAAAACATGCAATATATAACATTATTCTATCATACATATTATTTTCATGTAATAAATCACCTTATTCAATTGAAAACCAAGAACATTATTTTATTATGATATTTTACATATATATTTATGAAAATAGAAAGAATCTAACATTATTCTATTAGAATATTCTAAATATGCACATTATTTTCATTTAATAAATCAACCTATTTGATAGAAAACTTAGAACATTATTCAATTAGATTATCAACATCATACATCATAAATTATAACAGTCTAATGATTTTAACATGATACACTCTAACATTATTCAATTAGAATAACATACATATCTTTTTTATAATGGTAATGGTAAACATATAATATTCTATTAGCTTGAATTGTGACTGAAATTCTAAGCAAAACATAAAAATCAATTTATGATAATAAATAACACATAACGTTATTCTATTGGAATAACATACATATCTCTTTTATAATGGCAAACATAGAATATTATTCTAATACAATATTTTACATATAAATTTTAATTTTAAGCTCATCTAATATGTGAAAAATATTACTAACATTATGAGGCATTAACTTACATGTATTCATCTTTATATCATAACTATTATTCAACCATAATATTGTTTTATTAAACATTCACTAATCTTTAAAACTTCATACCATAACTATTGTTTATCAAAGGTTCAACAATACATATTCTTCAAAATATAGAAAACATAGCCGATATTCAAAGTAAAGAATAATATATATTTATTAACCTTTAAACACTTGCAAGTATTTTGTCAATTCAACAGTCATCATTTCATTGCTTCCCTTTCTGTACCAGGTTCAGATGTTTTGCTCGATCATATTTTCTAAACTCCCTAACTTCTTCAATTAGTTTATATGTAGGTTACTGTAGGTTACTGTTCAATTTGGCTGCATCATGAAAAGTAACGTCATTAGAAACAAGTAATTCATTTATGTTTGTGGTAATTAAAGAATTAAAAGTGTGGGTTTTATGGTGGCCACAACGTGGTGAAGGATGCACCACAACATGGTTATGGCCAAAGGAAACACACAACATTTATGCACACCACGACGTGACAAGTGCGTGGCAACGACGTGGTGGCGACCAGTATGAAAAACTCTAATTTTTATGGGTTTTGTGCCTTATTTAAGGGAAGTTATGGCTAGGGTTTACACACCCTTAGCCTCCATCATCCCCCTTTCACCTAGAGCAAACCCTAACCTCCATTGTTGATCTTATGAGCTTCTGTGGTGGTTTTTCGTCCTTAGAAGAAGAAGAAGGTGTCTTTGGTAAATTGTTCCAGCAAGAAAATCTCCTCCTCCTCCTCTTGTGATGTTTCTGGACTCTTGTAAGTCCTCAAGCCTCCACCTTTTGTGTTCAAGCATGCTAGATCTAGGATTTTATCCATTTTCCTCCATGTTTAGGGTGGTTTGAGTGTATGGCTTCCATGAAGTTGGCAAATTTATGGATCATTGATGTTCCTTGTGGTGTCTTGTCCCATATATGGAGAGTTATTGAGTTATGGATTCCTGGCATGAGATCTTAACCTCATTTTCATTATTTTGGCCTAACTTAAACTCAAGACATGCATTGGACATGCATGCCTAGTAAGAAAGTGTTCCAGAAAATATGAATGGGTGGCTTGAAGGATTAAGAGCTTAATGCATTAAGCTATGAGAGCAGCTCCCATGACGTGGTGGGTTAACCACCACGATGTAGCGACGGGAAGTCCTTGCGACTGTTTTATCTTGATGTTGTCACGACGTGGTCAATAGGTGGCCACAACGTCGGGGTCAGTTGGGGCTGACTTTAACCATTGACCCTTTGATCATTAGTGACTTTTGGTTAAATTAAGGGTTTTAGGGTGTAGACTGAGAGGGTATTCCTATATTTTTGTTTAGGTGTCTCTTTGTACTGGTCTTCACTATTTGAGAGTTGTTGTGTCTAGCTAATATCTACGAGGTGAGTTTTCTTGTTATACTATGTATGTTGCTTAACCATCTTTGTGACTTTAGCATGAAATACCATGGGAGGACCATGACACTTGTATGAAAGACCATGGGAGCACTACAAGAAAAAGACCCTTTTACGACGCGCAAATTACGACACTCAATGATTTATGTTACGCAAAAGAGAGTGATATTACAAAAGTGTCATCTATTAAAAAAATTTAAGGATTTAGGTCACGCATTATTACGTGCCCTTAAATTAGTGTCAAAAGAAAAAAAAATTAAAAACACGGAGGGCGCTGTATCTTAAATGTGCGCCCTCTACAAGTGTCGCTTTATATTTTTAATGAAAGGCGTGTTTAATAGATACGGGGGAAATGAAATACCCAAAATTTTGAAAACCCGCTTGAATTTCTCTCCATTTCTCTCTCACGATCATCCGCAACCCTAGCTATCTTAATTTCTCTCCATTTTTCTCTCTCACGATCGAAGGACAAAACAAGACACAAATTTCACTTGCAAAAGAGTTGGTGATTTCTCTCCATTTCTTTGCGAGTTAGGAACAAAGACACATAAAACGTAAAAGAGGATGAAAAAGACACACACACACACATTGTGTGTGAGGTGCGGCTACCACAGCTTTCACTTCCAGAAGAGTTGCTAAGAATTGGTGATTGCATCTAGGGTTCGACAAGCTTAATCAATATCTCGACATCTTACCTCCTACATCGTATTTCTTCAACCATTTGTGACCATTCTAGAACTTAACATGTTCTTTAGCATTCTAGGGTTCGACATCTGTTGAGATTCTTTAACATTGTTCACTAGCCTTCTAACCTTTCTCTGGATAGGCATCGACTCCAAGGTAAGAATAGATCTGTTACATTACTTTATACAATCCTATCATCGATTTGGTTTAATTTCATTTTCCATGCTCTGATTCTCGTCTATTCATAAAGAAAATTTATGCATTCTAGCCATTCGATGAAATGTCTGACTTAAATTAAACAATTCTAGAATCAGAATAAGAATTGTTAATGTCTTTTAAATAAACGTGTCAAAAGCATCTTCCTTCATGTTTTTTTGAAAAACGTATTGGAAGAAAAATTAAATAAACAAATATAAAAAAACGTTTTTCCATATTTTGGTATATTATGTTAATTTTCCTTCGCTCCTTTTTGGGAACAGATGGTGTATGTTTTGCTTATATACAAGTCTTGTCATTTTGACTTACTGATCACATACATGTTTGACTTTTAAATGACTTGAAGTATCAGGAATCCTTATCTTGTTATTTTCACTTATTGATTACATAAATGACTTGAAGCATCAGTAAGTAAACTTCACTTGTATTCTGCATTTGATTGTTCATATTACACGTCTATACACTTTATAGCAATTATCTTGTGTTTCTTTAAGTATAGTTTTAGTTGTTCCTGGTTTGTAGGTATAAGGAAGGCTAAAGGGTGTACCATGAAGCCTCTTATCTCTGTTTGCCACCAGGTATCTGATATTGGACACCTTGATCTCCAACTACATTGAAAAACCACCTGTCAAGTGAAGTCAATAAAAGGAATTTTAGGATGAAGTGCATACAATACAATAAAAATCTTTTTTTTAAATGAAAGGTAAGTTGGGAAAGAATCTCTGGGGTGAAGAATTAGTTATATTAGCGGAAGCCTCAAAGGACCCAGCTGTAATATATGTAAAACAAGTGCTTGATATCATAAGCAAGGCGAGCAATAAGGGTATAAAAGGAATTGCACACATACCAGGTGGCGGGTTCATAGATACCATCTGTCGTGTTTTCGGTATAGGGCTTGGTGCTCTTGTTTATAACGACTCTTGTTTGGTTCCCCCTATTTTTAAATGGATCCAAAAGGTATTTAAGTTTCTTTTGGTATTAAAAAAAGTTGGTTATTTGTTTTTTTCTAATGATGTTTCTGGTTTTGCCCCTTTTCAGGCTGGAGGGATTGAAGATGGTGAAATGAAAAGGACTTTTAATATGGGAATTAGGATGGTTTTGGTTGTTAGTAAAGAGGTTTCTGAAAGGGTAGTTAAGGAAGAAGGTGAGATGTTGTATCGTGTTGGTGAAGTATTTTCAGGTAATAACAATTTGACATCATTACCCTTGAGTAGTTTAAAAATGGTTTTGAATTGTTTGATGTTTTAAATTTTATTACCGGGGGCAAAAGTGGAATCCACTCCGTGAGAGGTTAGATAGCTATGATTTTTTTATTAAAGAACAATTGTATGTTTTTCTGTTTTTTTTCTACTTAGTTCACTAACAGACATTACAATTAAACTATCTATAGCTAGCTTTAATTTTCTATAGTTTTTGTTCCTACAGTTTTGGTCCTTGTACAGTTTTTGTCACTCGAATAGTTTTAGTCCATGTAACATGTTGCAACAGTTTTGGTCCATGTGCTTTTGTCTCATTTATAGTTTTTAACCCTGTAACAACTGCATTAATTTTTCCTTGGCAATATGTTCACCAAATGATTAAAAGTTCTTTAAAGTGTTCCTTGTGGTATATCTTTATTCTAAGTCATGAATTTTTTTGATTGAATAACTATGCGAGATTCTCCACGTGATTCAGTTCAATTTATTGAATGGTTACCTTCATCTTGCTCTCGTGCCTTGCCAGGTACCATGTCACTTTATTTATAACTATTTCAATAAAAAAAGAAACTAACAGTTTATATATATATATATATATATATATATATACATACATTATAAGTAATGATGCTTTGTTTTTTTAATTGCAGGATGGAAAGATTGAAGCTGAAGTTAAACTTACTGGAATCTTAAGCTGAGGAGCATTACAACCATGAGAAGTTAGAAAATATGGGACTACAATTGCACCAGGAATATATGCACCAGTTCACTAACATTTTTTTGTTGCTAGAATGGACATGGCGGTTGATTGTAAGCCTGGAGAAGCATACAATCAGGTTTGGAATTTTACCTATTATTTTTTTAAAGAAAACTGAGACCATTTAATAGTCTTATATATGACACAAGCATCTGTTGTGTTTTTGTATTTTTAGGTTGTTGAAGTTGATGTTAAAGTTGAAAAACCAGGAAAAGACAACGTTCACAACAACACATTCTACACACAAGAAACACTGCTTAAATCCGAATCACAAGCAATGCGGGATTGTAATCTGTTATCTGCTCGCCATTGGATCGTAAGTATATTTATTTTTAAATTTCAGGGATTCCATATTTTCAAACTTTTTTTCTTTTTGTAATTTTTATTTGAATGAATTCCAAAAATATCCAGGTGAGAAATACACGAACGGTGAATAGGTCCGAAAAATTGCTAACTTTCATGGGAGAATAACTATATGGACCCAGCCTTCCCATGTAAGCTTTGCCTGCTTTACTTCTAGTATCTTCTTTCACTATTTGTGTACATCTTACCTCCTTCTTACCTCATTCTTTTGGGAGTTGTTGTTTTTGTATGCAAGTAAGACTATTGGTTTAATGTTTGTTTTTCTTTACTGGAAAAAGTATTTGTAGAAAAGATTAGCCATTCTTTCTGTTTGGGATAAGTTTATCATGTGGAGTACTACAATAGGTTCTCAATGAATCAAGTCCTTGACCCCCATTGGGGTGTGCTTTATGAAGAAGATGTAAGATATGCGTCAATTTCTCATTTTTCATTAATGTCTTATCAATCATTATTTAGCAAATAGTTTATGGGCTATATATAACTGAGATTTAATATTAATAAAACAGTTAACTGGTCATAAGTCTCACACTGTGAACATTCTTGTCAATAATGCTCCTGGAGTTCTCAACCTGGTCACCGAAGTTGTATCCAAAAAGGGTTACAACATCCAGGTTTGGTTTTTTATCCTTATAGTATAATTTTTTAGGTGAAATGTTTACTTTTTTTAAATAACAATATTTAAAAATAAAAAAATGTCAACTTAACATGGTTATTCTAATGGATCTCTAGGCATTAGACAAGTGTCAACTTAAAACTACCATCATGAATCTTCCACATTTGCCCAACCTAAACTTTAAATATCATATTTTTCCTTCTTAATGTTTTAAAATATCAAATTTGTCCAAATATATTTTTTAAATAGTTTTTATTATTTAATAAACCATTTTTACAATTTAAAATCACTAAAATTGAAAATAATAACTTAATGGACCGTAATACCCTTCCTTTTTAAATTGCAGGAATCTTTCCGGCGAGGTTTTATGCTTTGGTTGTCTTCCTCAATTCGTCTTCCATTCTTCCTCATGATCACTTGTGGACGTTCGCCTCTAGACATCTTCCTTTTTGCCTCCCATCGCTTCCTTCTTGCAATTGTTAATAAGCACCAGGTAATTATTCCCTTTCCATATATCCCCTTCTTTTTTGGCAACTGAATCAACACTTATGTGTCTACAATATTGACTTCTTGAAACCCTGTAGTATCTTCACAATGCCTTTTACATATATGTCATTCGATTAGGTTAATACTCCAAAGCAAAGACTTAATTTTGGTTCTGCACTTCTAATTTTCATTTAAACCGCACGTTACCATACAGTGATGTTAAGGTCAATTTAAGATAATATCTTTGTCAGGTTGCTTATTGCACTTAGATAGCAATGATAACCATATAAAACCAAGGAAATTGATTTATTTGCTATCAAATGCCAAATGTAATTCGGGGAATAAAATTCCTACTGTTGACAGGAAGAGATACATGGAGCAATTAGAATAGCAATTAAAATACCTTTTCAATACTTTGTAGGTAATACTTCAGTATAAGTATCTATAATAATCCCTTTAGAGGTAAACAAATTGGTATATAACTCAATTCTTTTCACTGGGGTTGTTTACTGTTTGATTCAGTTGAATTTTTTTTATACCCAGGTTGGTGGTGGTAGCAGCAGTGGACAAAATGCACCCACCTAGGTAAAAACTCACATAGTGGCTTTTTGTCTTGATTTATCTAGTTCTAGTTGTAGATTTGAATGATTTATCGGATGGTTTTGACTGAGTTTTCTATGCAAGTTCAGATTTTATGGTTCTTTGCACATCACAGCTGGTAAACGGATTCATGTGATTTAGAAGGTAAGGGTATTGTTGTCCATTTAGTTATTTTTTCAATTTTAATGATTTTAAAATGTAAAAAAGGATTACCAAATAATAAAAACTATTTAAAAAATAGATTTGGTCAAATTAGATATTTTAAAACATTAATAATGGCAAATATGATATTTAGAGTTTAGGTCGGGCAAATACGATATTTAAACGTTTAATAAGGGTATATACGGAATTCTCCCTAACTTTTTTGGCCGGGGTTTAGTGATTGTGTTTTTGGAAGCTGCCAATTATCAAATAAAGAAGGAAGTGTACAAACCTTAGGATAATAACATTTCAATTGTTTATAATATAATTAATATTATACTATTTTCATGACACAGAAAGTTATAAATGGAAGTGTTGTTAATTACTGGGTTTGTATCAACTTCTCAAGAATTATTCCAGATGGTGCTGCTCATAGTTTTTGTCATCAGTTGGTCCAAATGTGCCAAGAATCTGGCATGGTATGTATATAATCAACTCAGATATTATATTTCATAAATTAAATATTTCAACTATATACAAAATGTTGGAAATTTCATGAATTTAAAAGTGAAAGTGTGGTTCCAGTCTACTCTACAAGACCAGATCAGGTCAAGAAGGCTTTAAAGCACGTGTATATAGCCACTGCAAGGCTTTAAAGCACGTGTATACAACCACTGTGTAGCTCTTTCCATAAACATCTTTTGAAAATGGTTTCTCAGTGTTTCTTTCATGGATGCAGTTTCTTGGAAATTGATCTAGGCCATTTGAAAGTGACCAATGAAGTTAGTTGGCATGGACCTGCGGAAGATCAAGCATCTGTTCATCGTGACTACTTTCTCGGATTTCCTTTTCACCAGCTGTCTTGCCATGAACTTGGGTGAACAACCTATCCTCCCTCCTCATTTTCGTGACATAAACTAAAATGAAGTTAATTCATGTTGCAACTCCTTACATTATGATGACATTAAATTTTGATATACGTGGGTTTAAACCATTTAGTGGAACAAAGTTTTCTTCTTCAGAATCCATTAACTTCACTGCTGACATTTCTAAAGGTGATGCACACTTTTTTTCTTCTTAATTGATTTCTTTTACTATGTTTTGAAACAGTTGTACACTTGTTTTAAAGGTGATGCACACTTCTTTTAAAGGTCTCATTGTTCTCATTTAGTTAGTTGTTCTCATTTGGTAGGTTTAAAAGTAGAATGTCCCAATAAGAATTAATTTAAAAGTAGAATGAAAATGACAAGTGATTTTATGTTGTGTTTACAGGGTTGATGAAAGCGAATAGCTCAGGAGTTAGAAGAGGAAAAGAAAGCTCAAGCTGAAAGAGATAAGATGCTGCAAATGCAAGTGTTGCATTCTTCATTTCAATTGTTAGTATGCAACACAGAGTAGATTAAATGAATGCAAATTTATATATTGTAAGAAATAGAATTGTATGACATTAAATTTTATGCAATGGATTGTATTTTTTTATATGGTATTTTATTTCTATTATGAGACAGTAAAAGTAAATTTAATTTAAACATTAATAAATATATAAATATATTTTTTTAAAACATTTAAATTTACGATACGCAAAAATGTGTGTCATCTTCATTTATGACATGGCCTTTCTTGACAGGGGTTTTAATGATACGCATTGCGTGTCATTAACACGCGCGTCGTAAGGTTACGACACGCGAATGCGTTTCGTCTTCCTTTATGACAGGGCCTTCCTTGATACGCATTGCGTGTCGTAAATGTGCGTCGTAATTGCGCGTCGTAAATGAGCGTCGTAAAAGCGCGTCGTCTCTCTTTATGATAGGGCCTTCCTTGACGCGCATTTGCGCGTCGTCTGAGCCTTTTACGACACGCAATGAGCGTCGTAAAAGGCTGTTTTTCTAGTAGTGGAGGAACATGACACATGTATGAAAGACCATGGGAGGACTATGACAACCGTATGAAAGACGATTGGAGGAACACAACGATGAAGACTGCAGGAGGGCTACAACAGTGAGTGATTGTAAGACTATGAGAGGACTGCCACATTCACATGTTATATATGTTATGTATGAGTGGTATTTTGTGCAACTCGCTAAGATTTGTGCTTACAGTTTATGTTTAATGTTTCAGGTACATTTGGTTCCAAAGGGAAGGATGTGGTTTATTTACATGGCATCCACTAAAGTTTCTGCACTTATGACTTTACTATTATTTTGATGTTATGTTGGAACACTTTTGATACTATGATTATATTTTGGAGATAATGAAGGAATGTTTTGGTTAATTTAAAAATGAAATTTTTTACCTTGTATTTTAGGACGTTACAAGTTGGTATTAGATACTTGGTTTGAGGGATTCAGGCACACTTCTCGGTGTGACTGGACTCAAACTAAGGACGAATAAAAATCTTTAAAGAAACGAAAAATGATTTTCTAAAAAGGTTTATATAAGAAGAAGGGGTGTGATGCATGAAATCAACCGAGCTCAAGTAAGTAAATCCCAAAATACCCATACATGAATCTTATGTTACATATTCCATTACTGGAGTCACATGTATGCTAGTGGATAGGTTAAGGATCCCTTCAGGAAATGCATAATAGAATTTTTTGAAATTTGTGATGCCTTATAGCCTAAGGAAATGTCTGTTATGTGCTACTTGAAGGCTAGATTGATAATGTTAATTGTTAAGTGTATGTTTTAGAGTTGTACATGATTTGGATTATATAGCCTTATAATGATTGATTTAGCCTTATTTCCTATTCCTTGTTTGGTTGTGGACTTAGGGTAAAATCACTTATTTGAAAGTCTATTTGATCCTGTATTGTGTAGAACTTGCATGCATGAGGCAACCAGTAATATTGGTAGAGATACCTAGCAATACGGGAGCGAGTGAGAGGAGGATTCCTAGGAGAGCCTAGGAAGTTTTGTAGTACGTTGTATATGTTGTTTAGTATAGGACTTATGATAGTTTCCATGGTGGAGTGACTAAGAGGATTCATGATGACTCTTAAGGAAAGCACGGACTGGCGTGGAGGGTAGTATTGGGCTCATACCACTGGAAGCACAGGATCCATACTCGAATAAGGGAAAGTTACATATATTCTAAGGAGCTTATAACGTCAGAGATTCTTTGGGTATGTTCTAATTTTTTGTATTGTTTCATTTCAGTATGGTGGTGATTAACTGAGGTTCCGGTTATGGTTCAGGTTCAAGCGTTGATGTTGAACCAATCTTTGAGAGGATACACGAGTTTATCATGTCAGAGATCACGTGCGGGATCTTAGATGTGACCCATGTAATGTTCGGTACTACCAAGGAGGGGGTTATTGTAACATCCCGGAATGTCAAGAGTAGAGTTGAAGGGCTAAAAGTGTAAATGGGAAAGGACAACTCGGCGAGTCCAAGAGTGGAGTCGGCGAGTAGGGTCGTGACTTTGGTCGCGTGTTAAGTGGCCAACTCGGTGAGTCGTAGGATGGACTCGGTGAGTAGGTGCTGGGTGGAGAAAACCCTAATTTCGGAGGATGAGCCCTATATAAAGGACATTATACCCTCTCCCCAACCTCTTTACCCTCTCTTGAAGTCCAGAAAACCCTAAGACGCGATTGTGAGGGATTTGAGTGCATTTGAACCTTGGTGAAGAGCCTTTGGAAGAAATCTTGGAGAGTTAAGAGACTTGGAGCAAGGGGCTTTGCGAAGATTCGGATTTCTCTCCTGTTGGGGCTTCCTTTTGAGGTATTACTTCATTTCTTGGGCTGTTATTCTTCTAGATTCATCATTTTGGAGTGTGTGGAAAGTATAGCTTGTGGTATTTCGAGTTTGAAGGTTAGATCTGAGGTTGCTACCTCAGATCTGGAATGGAGGAGGTCTAGAGAGCATTAAAGTCCCTGTTCTTGAATGGTTGATGAAGCCCTTTTGTCCCAAACCCAAACCCTAGAGTGTAAAATGCTTAGATCTACTTGGATTCACGTAAAGTTTGCCACTTTACGTGATGGATGGCTTGTAGAAGGGTAGATCTATGGTTTAGAGCATATGCATGGCTTGGAAAGCCTCTGTATGGTTTCAGATCTAGAGGCACTCGGCGAGTCACAAAGGTGTACTCGGCGAGTTGCTTGAAGATGGGTTGGAACTCGGCGAGTTGGTTGCAGATAGCCTTGGACTCGGCGAGTTTGTTCTTGGACTCGGCGAGTCTGGTCGTGAGGTCCTAATTTTTCTTCTGGTTGAGCTGTGAATCGGTGAGTCAAGGGATGACTCGGTGAGTCGAGTGTGAAAGGACTCTGAGTTGTTGGACTCAGCGAGTCTCGGGGTGACTCGGCGAGTTGAGTCGTGGATTGGAGAAGTTCTGTGCATGGGGACTCGGCGAGTCATCGGGTTGACTCGGCGAGTAGAGTCAGTCAGGGATTGACTTTGACTTTGTCTTTGATCAAGGGTTGACCAGTTGATATCCAGGGGCATTTTGGTAATTGTTGGCATTTGTTTTGAGTACAGAGTTTTGGTGTTGGCCAGTGTTGGAGATCATATCAGAGGGTCGGAGCAGCTTGGGGTTTATCAGTTCAGTCGGAAGTTGCGAGGTGAGTTATCCTCACTATATCAACAGGGTCTACGGCACCAAGGCTGGCCCTTTATCGGATTGTGATCCGGGTATTTTTGTTATGTTATTGCTTTGCTATGTTGCATCCTGGTAGTTAGGATGGTATATGTTAGGGACCTGGTTAAGGTCGGTATCCTGGTATGTAGGATGATGCTATGCTAGTGACCGGTTAGGTCGGTATCCTGGTTAGGATAATGTTATGCTATGTGATATATTAGATCGGTTTGATTGGATGTGATATGCTATATGATTGATTGTTTATGTGCACATGGTTTTTGGACTGGGGATGGGTTGAGGCGGGACCTGCTTTGTGTTGTAGGCCAACATACCCAGGGCGGACCGGTTATCCCGAAGGCCCAGCGAGCGGTCCGCATAGGCTATAGGCCCCAAGAGGGCGGACCAGATGTGCCGAGGCTCGGAGAGCGGACCAGGCCGACTGAAGGCCCAGTGCGGGCGGACTAGTCATACTGTAGACTCAGAGAGTGGACTAGGTGGATTGAAGGCCCGGTGCGGGCGGACCAATCACACTGTAGACTCGATGTATGTGGTTAGACTCGGAGGGTGGACCAGGTGGACTGAAGGCCGATGCGGCGGACCAGTCACACAGTAGACCCGAAGTGCATTGTTGTTCTGTGTTCTGTTATGATATGGTATGTTATGCGTGTATGGTATATGTGGTTGGTATTTTGGGGGTATCTCACTAAGCTTTCGGGCTTACAGTTGTGGTTTAATGTTTTTCAGGTTCTTCAGGAGACCGTGGCAAGGCAAAGGCGTGATCGTACCGCTCCTCATGATTATGTTTTGTGATGTGATTCTGGGAAGACTCTGAAATATTGTATTGAAACCCTTTTTGTAATAATTTTATGAAAATGGGTCGTTTTTTTGAAAAAGTTTAAATTGGTTGAAATGTTATGGTCGTTACAAGTTGGTATCAGAGCCTTGGTTTGAGTGAATTGGAGGAACATTCGTGTGAATCCAATCTCAAATCGAGGAGGGTTTTCAAAAGAGAATTTAAAATGGTTTTCAAAATGAGTAAGGGAGGACATGGAGGTACGATCAGCCAGAGCCAGTAAGTAACCCCAAAATACCATACATGATATTTGTTTTTGAGCTTTGATAGAACAGCATGCTAGTACTAGGCTAGGGATCTTCAAGATTTCATGATAATGTTGCCTGATTTATGATGCCTGTTAGCCTAGGGTTTCCTTTGTGGGAGATATCCAGTGTTCCTCTAGGAGTAAGGGTTGAGCCCTTGTTTTTATGTTTTTCTCTAGGGTGTTGTGGAAGTACTTAATACAAATATGGGTAGGTGTGGAAGGTAGTATGGGCCCGTACTACTGAAAGCACAGGACCCATACGCGTATTAGGGAAACCATGACCTCTAGGGTTGGGTTGGGAGTTGGTTCCCGGGATAGTGGGAAGTATCTGAGATCTTGTGGTGTTTTTCAGCATGGAGATTCTGAGGCATGATGGGAGTGGATCTGGGTCAGGATCGGGAGCAGGAGAGAGAGTTCAGGGCGAGTCAGTACCACCCGAGGTTATTGGTCAGATGAGCTCGTGCGAGTTGGATGCTAGGATTCGTGAGATCCTGCATGATGAGGTTGCTGCGTTGTTTCGGGCTGAGTTACCGGAACTGTTTGGGTCGATCAAGACTAATATGGTTGATTATTTTGATGAGTGCTATGCAGCTCTCACAGAGACGGCTGCTGCGGTGGCTACAGCGGCTGTAGCAGCGGTAGGGGGAAGAGCTGGTCGGGGTTTTCAGTATCTGGACTTCGATAATACGAAGCCTCCTACCTTCAGCGGGGTTCAGGACCCGATTGTTGCTATGAGATGGTTGTCGGACGTGGAGGGGTGTTTCTTCACGTGTTCGTGCCCTGCTGATCAGAGGGTGAGGTGTGCTCTGAACCTGTTAAGGATCGGGGCGAAGGATTGGTGGAGATTGACCACGGGGTCGTATTCGGATGCGCAGAGAGCTGCGGTTTCATGGGATCAGTTCCAGGAGATGTTCAGTACTCGTTATGTTCTGCAGTTTGAGAGAGAGAGGTTGGCTCAGGAGTTCCTGGAGCTGAAGCAAGATTCGGAGTCGGTGACGGAGATCACCAGGATGTTCACTGAGAGGGCGATGTTTTGCACCGAGTTTGCTTCGGAGCAGGCTCAGATGACCCGATATCTGAGTATGCTCAAGAGGGATATTAGCTAGTTTGTGTCTACGCAGAGGTGCGAGACTTTGTTGGAGTTGCAGGAGGCCGCCAGGCGGCGTGAGTTGTAGATTGAGTTGCAGTTGCGAGAGCTGAGGCAGGCTCCGGTGCAGTCGCAGCCGGCGCCGAAACGGTCCAAGACTGTTGATTCTAGATTGGGAGATCAGATCAGCCACACTTGTGGGAAGTGTGGGAAGGGTCACACCGGGGTCTGTAGGTCCGGTGGAGCATGCCGCAAGTGTGGAAAGGAGGGGCACTATGCGAGGGATAGTCGGCAGGCAGCCCCGGGTCGGGATTTGAGGATTTGATATCATTTTCATCAGGTTGGACACTTGAGGGTCAACTGTCCACAGCTTGCTGCAGGACCGGTGGTGGCTCCAGCACCGTCCATATTGAGGATCACGGGCGGAGGTCAGGGTGGAGCGGAGCCCCCAAAGGCTCAGGGTCGTGCTTTTCAGCTTACAGCAGAGGAGGTCAGGGCAGTGCCGGATGCAGCTGCGGGTGTCACACCCCCAAACCAGAACGGCGGAAACGTTCGGGGGCGGAGGACATCATATTCAGTATCATAACAGTTCATAGAAAGGAAAGTACACACCACCATATATATTAAAGTTTCCAAAATGTTTACATAATTGTATTCGTTACATGTTCAAAAGTTAAATACATAAACGTCTTTCAAAAGAAGTAATTAACGTCAGCACGTTAATCTCCAAAAGTTGGTTTCCAAATTTGCTTAGCGGCTCCCTGAGAATACAAGTTATTTCAAAGAAAAAGTGTCAACAATTAAGTTGGTGAGTTCATGAGTAGTGTTTTGAGAAAATGTACACCATTCGAAAGTTCGTGTATGTTTTCCAGAAAACGCAGTGTTTCAAATGTAAAGAGTTATGATTTATTGTGTTGAAAATGAATGTATTAGATCTAGAAAATCCCATATTTTCCCTAATGGTTGAGATCTGAATTGTTGTGTTTTCCAAGAAAAACCCTTATTTTCTTATAAAAGTATGAAATGCATATGAATGTTCGTGTTATAAGTTGTAAGTAATTGCACCAGGAAAAATCCCTTATTTTCCTATTAGTTGTTTGGTTTGTGTACAGGAAAAACCCTTATTTTCCTAACATAACTGGCAGTCTCCAAGACCGAAAATCGCAAGCAACCGACGTGCTCAAAAAGTTGTGTCATAGTTTTACATAGTAAAGCTATACAAAGATCGCACTTGTTAGATGAAGAATAGTTTTAATAGCTACTCATTCATAAAAGCATAATACCATAATAATTGTATATTCGGTGAGTTTTATAACCATACTAAACATAATATGCATGTTGCGACGTTCTTCAGGCGTCGTAGCGTTATGACAACTGTTACCCCAAAAGACGGACTGTAGCTAACAGTCAGGGTGCGGGATCATGACTTCCCGTATAGATCTATACACATTTGACACGTTCTCCGAACGGGAGACTCTGGTTATAGACAGGACTTATAGCGATACCTTTTCGCAAAAAGGTAGTATTTGAAGATGTATACGTCTCACGGATTCTCAACTAAGTCTGTATTAAAGTAGTAGTTTTGTATGCAAAGTTTATCATTTTTCACAATATTTGACAAAGCATAAATCATAAGTTCTTTGAATGCATAAAATGATTTAGTAAAGAATGTTACCCTTGATATGATGTATTTGTATGTAAACGTATAAATAAAACATATTTCTATTTATAAACATATTGTATCCCAAGAGGGTAAAGCTATGTTGTGAGGTGTTTTGCATGATAATAACTTCATAAGATAGTTAAAACAACAGTATGAAAAGTATATCAAAAGATCGATGTTTCACACGATTTTAGTCGTGTGTTTACTTGTATCCCCCCTAGAAGAGTATAAAAAGCATTTAAAAACGTATTTAAAGTGTGTTTGCAGGGGTATGAACTCACTTGAAAGTTTGAAGAAAGCGAGCAGAAAACCGGGCAGAGTTTCGTCTCGGGAAACGGATTTTTCTCGGGATTCTCGGGAATCTCGGGAGTGTAAAACTTTCTCCCCACCTTGGATATGAAAACCGGGCCTTTGGGATGACTCCGAGGGTTGAAACGCAAAGCTTCGGCGCGAGAAAGGAAGGAAATTAGCAATTTTGGTCGGCACCCTCGCACCCCTTTTATAGGGCCTGGAAGCCTCGTGTACGCGGGGTGTACGCTCGTATGCAGGGTGTACGAGACGTCATGGCTTACCGCATCCTCGGAAGAAACATCGGAGCGACGTGGACAGTTCGGAGCCCTTGATTTGAGTACGCAGGGCGTACGAAGGATCGGACCGCTGACTCGTTCTTCGTATAATACCGGGGGTTTATATTTAAATTTATATTTATTTTAAATAAACTTCTAAAATTCATATCTCCTTCATACGAACTCCGTTTTCGATGTTCTTTATATCCTCGCGAAGGTGAGACTACGATCTACAACTTTCGTTTAGACTCCGTTGGCAAATTATGAAATTATTTTTATTATTTATTTATTAAAATGACGTGATTAAGGAATTTCTTTAAAAATTCATAACTTCTTTATCTGACGTCGGTTTTTGTCAGACTTTTTACCGCTGAAATACCATTGTCGAGACCTTCGATTCTCGTTTAGGTCATTCCGGCCAAAAGTCGCTCGATCTCCGATTCGAGTTTTTACGTAACTTCGTATTGCCGGTTTTTGTCGGAAAAACTTAGAATGGTCATAACTTCTTCGTTATAACTCGGATTTTAGTGTTCTTTATATGCTTGGAAACCTTAAGACGATATCTATTACATAGCATACTCCAAACAGAGCCTTTGAATACTTCATTTTTCGATGATATTCTAATTACCTTTTCAAAGAGGTTACAAGACTCGAATTTCAAGGACCTGAAATGACGGGTTGTTACAGCGGGTATGTTCCTTTCTTGATGTGTTGTTATCTTATGTTTATTGTGGAGTATTGTATATCTGCTAGTCTTATTGTGTGATTTCTGGTATTGTGTTCGTTGTTCCTTGCCGGTTATGGTATGGTTAAGGGTTTGGTGTTGGGAATTTATTTGGTTATCATTCATGAGGGTTATTAGTGGAAATTTGGCTTTTAGTCCGAATGTCGGGTATTATCTGCAATCTGAGGAGTGGTTGCTAGAGGTTGGGTTTCTTTCGAGCCGAGATGATTTGTGTTGTTATGTGATTTTGTGAAGGTTGCTCGTTCTAGTGGGAATCAGTTCGCGTATAAGAGTTTGTGTTGTGTAGGGTTGTTGAGGGAGGTCGGTGATGGCGACCGGTGGTTGATAGTCAGTACTCTAAGTGGGGGAGAATTTGAAAATTCTCCGGAAGGTCGATGGACATGAGAGGTTGCTTAGATGCTTGGGATTCAACAGTGGTTCTGTCAGCCAAGAGTAAACGCTGGTATGAGTAAGTGACAGGTATGCAGGGGGGGATACAGACCAAGGGTGAAGGCCTGGGATCGGGCCGGGATTGAGTACGTAGGGTGGAGATAGAGTTCGGAACCCCTAGATGGGCTAGAAGAATATGCATGGGAGAGTTTTTCCTGGAGGGATAATTCGGGAAGTTGGATGCTGGTTGAGCGGTCCGGATAGACTGAAGGCCGTTGGGCGTACCAGTCAGGCCGAAGGCTCAGGGAACGGTCCAGACAGGCTGAAGGCCCTGGAGGGCGATCTAGACCTTCTGAAGGTTCCGATAGTGGTCCAGATGGGCTGAAGGCCTGGAAAGGCGGTCCAGTCATGCTGAAGACTCTGCTTGTGTTGAGAGATCGGTACGAGGATATGGATTGAGTATGTCGCGATGTGTTAGCGTCAGAAGGTCTGGCCCCGGGTATTGATCATGGTGAGTGGAAGGTAGAGCATGGACTTGAGAGTCCTTGCGAGTGGATCCAGAGCATGTGTGGTGCATGGGATAGCAGTTATGCTATAAGAGAATGGTGTAGTATTGGGTGAGGACCGTGGCACTTGTCATAGTGACAAGGCGGCCAAGTGGATTTCCTGGGTAAGGAAAGGGAAAGAAATGTAGCTCCGAGAGGGAGTGTAATTTCACGGAAGTGGAAGCAGTAGTGCAGAGTTATGATTTGGGGTGTTTCAATCATGGTTGATGAGCAATGTGTCTGCGGCTGCAGTATGGAATCGCACTTGGGTTGGATGTTTGTTGAGGTCACGGAAGAAATTTCCGCGAGTGTAGAGCCAAAAGGCTCGGAAGGAATGCAGGAATGGCATCTTGGATTTCCAGTTTGATTCGATCAAGGATTTATGTATGTGGTGGAAAATTATGCCTGGGGGATGATCAGAGGTATCGTCAGTGTGTCGGGTTTCCCAACCCGAAGATGCTAGAGCCAGTTTCAGCATGGGTTTGAGATTGCGGTGGAGAAACTCATGGGAGTTGCTCTGAGGCTAAAGGATGTGTCATCCTGTCATCATGGAACGGATAAAGTTGGGCTCAGATTGGGAATTCGGGTGGTTCATGGTTATTTCTAGCTCGTTGGGTCGAGCGATTGTCGTGATTTGGGACGGGTGAAGTATCATGGAATGATACTCAGTTGATAAGTTGGTAAGTGTGGTTGTCCGAGGGCGAGGCCCGTGGCCGACTTGAAGTGTTGGTCGGAACACTGCAGGAAGGAAAATTGGGTTTTGGGTTTCGGTGGTCGTGTTTTGAGGAACCTGGTTTGGTTAATGCCAGGTGGTGCATTACGAGAGTAGTTCTAGAGTTATGTTGCCTCAGGCTTCGAGGACGAAGCCTAATTTAAGTGGGGGAGAATTGTAACATCCCGGAATGTCAAGAGTAGAGTTGAAGGGCTAAAAGTGTAAATGAGAAAGGGCAACTCGGCGAGTCCAAGAGTGGACTCGGCGAGTAGGGTCGCGACTCTGGACGCGTGTTAAGTGGCCAACTCGGCGAGTCGCAGGATGGACTCGGCGAGTAGGCGCTGGGTGGAGAAAACCCTAATTTCGAAGGATGAGCCCTATATAAAGGACATTATACCCTCTCCCCAACCTCTTTACCCTCTCTTGAAGTCCAGAAAACCCTAAGACGCAATTGTGAGGGATTTGAGTGCATTTGAACCTTGGAGAAGAGATTTTGGAAGAAATCTTGGAGAGTTAAGAGGCTTGGAGCAAGGGGCTTTGCTAAGATTCAGATTTCTCTCCTGTTGGGGCTTCCTTTTGAGGTATTACTTCATTTCTTGGGATGTTATTCTTCTAGATTCATCATTTTGGAGTGTGTGGAAAGTTTAGCTTGTGGTATTTCGAGTTTGAAGGTTAGATCTGAGGTTGCTACCTAAGATCTGGAATGGAGGAGGTCTAGAGAGCATTAAAGTCCCTGTTCTTGAATGGTTGATGAAGCCCTTTTGTCCCAAACCCAAACCCTAGAGTGTAAAATGCTTAGATCTACTTGGATTCACGTAAAGTTTGCCACTTTACGTGATGGATGGCTTGTAGAAGGGTAGATCTATGGTTTAGAGCATTTGCATGGCTTGGAAAGCCTCTGTATGGTTTCAGATCTAGAGACACTCGGCGAGTCACAAAGGTGTACTCGGCGAGTTGGAAGAACTCGGCGAGTTGGTTGCAGATAGCCTTGGACTCGACGAGTCTGTTCTTGGACTCGGCGAGTCTGGTCGTGAGGTCCTAATTTTTCTTCTGGTTGAGCTGTGAATCGGTGAGTCAAGGGATGACTCGGTGAGTCGAGTGTGAAAGGACTCAGAGTTGTTGGACTCGGCGAGTCTCGGGGTGACTCGACGAGTTGAGTCGCGGATTGGAGAAGTTCTGTGCATGGGGACTCGGCGAGTAGAGTCAGTCAAGGATTGACTTTGACTTTGTCTTTGATCAAGGGTTGACCAGTTGATTTCCAGGGGCATTTTGGTAATTGTTGGCATTTGTTTTGAGTACAGAGTTTTGGTGTTGGCCAGTGTTGGAGATCATATCAGAGGGTCGGAGCAGCTTGGGGTTTATCAGTTCAGTCGGCAGTTGTGAGGTGAGTTATCCTCACTATATCAACAGGGTCTACGGAACCAAGGCTGTCCCTTTATCGGATTGTGATCCAGGTATTTTTGTTATGTTATTGCTTTGCTATGTTGCATCCTGGTAGTTAGGATGGTATATGTTAGGGACCTGGTTAAGGTCGGTATCCTGGTATGTAGGATGATGCTATGCTAGTGACCAGTTAGGTCGGTATCCTGGTTAGGATGATGTTATGCTATGTGATATATTAGATCGGTTTGATTGGATGTGATATGCTATATGATTGATTGTTTATGTGAACATGGTTGTTGGACTGGGGTTGGGTTGAGGCGGGACCTGCTTTGTGCTGTAGGCCAACATACCCAGGGCGGACCGGTTATCCCGAAGGCCCAGCGAGCGGTCCGGATAGGCTGTAGGCCCCAAGAGGGCGGACCAGACGTGCCGAGGCTCGGAGAGTGGACCAGGCCGACTGAAGGCCCAGTGCGGGCGGACCAGTCATACTGTAGACTCAGGGAGTGGACCAGGTGGATTGAAGGCCCGGTGCGGGCGGACCAATCACACTATAGACTCGATGTATGTGGTTAGATTCGGAGGGTGGACCAGGTGGACTGAAGGCCGGTGCGGCGGACCAGTCACACAGTAGACCCGAAGTGCATCGCTGTTCTGTGTTCTGTTATAATATTGCATGTTATGCGTGTATGGTATATGTGGTTGGTATTTTGGGGGTATCTCACTAAGCTTTCTGGCTTACAGTTGTGGTTTAATGTTTTTCAGGTTCTTCAGGAGACCGTGTCAAGGCAAAGGCGTGATCGTACCGCTCCTCATGATTATGTTTTGTGATGTGATTCTGGGAAGACTCTGAAATATTGTATTGAAATCGTTTTTGTAATAATTTTATGAAAATGGGTCATTTTTTTAAAAAGTTTAAATTGGTTGAAATTTTATGGTCGTTACAATTATGGAGTTAATGCATGAGTGCCTAGGGACCTTTCGTCTGAATATTGCAGTTGGTCATTTCAGGGCATGAACTCTCGCCTTCTAAAATGTTATGGAGCTCCAGAGTTCTTCGGGAAGAAGGACCCCATTGCTAGTAGATAATAGATTGCAGATATGGAGAGTGCTCAGCAGACGAGCTTCTGCCCTGAGGGGTCGAAAGTGAGGTTTACATCTTGTCCTCCGAGAGATCGAGCTCGCGATTGGTGGGAGGAGGTTGGTGATGCTTTAGTAGCAAAGGCCGTGGAGGCCATGACTTAGCATATTTTGCTACCAGGTTCAGATCTGAGTTTGCACCGTCTATTAAGGTGTAGCATTTTGAGAGAGAGTTTCAGGACCGTTGTCAGACGACATAACTATGGCGAAGATCACCGCCAAATTCAGGTAGAGGGCATTGTTCATTCCATAGTATGTTGCAAACAAGGAGATGAAGAAGACGAGATATCATGACATGTTAAGGGATGACATCAGGGACTTTGTTAGCATTTCGAGCTACAGGACCTTGGAGGATATGATTGACAGACCCGAGAAAGGGAGATTGAGTTGGAGCTTTAGTCGAAGCGGAAGCCATCTCAAGTATAGACAACAGAGGGCCCAACTAAGAATCTTATGACTTTTGATTCCCATTCTAGGGACCAACCGGGTCGGATCCATTATGGAAAGTGTGAAAAGAAGCATGATAGGGTTTGTCGCTCAAGAGGTTATGGCTGCTTCAAGTGCGGTTAGACATAACACATTAGCATAAATTGCACCAGCAGGACGTTGATTTGTTTTCACTACAAATAGGTCGGTCATAGGAGGGTTGAATGTATGAGTCTTACTAGTGGTATACTGAAGTCACCCTCCCCAACTACCTTGAGGATCACAGATGGCCACCAGGGCAAGGCGGAGGCTCTTGTAGTGAAGAGTTGAGCTTTTCATTTGAGGACCGAGGAGGCCCGAGTTGCACCAGACGTTGTCACGGGTATGTATATCTCTCATATATTTTCTTACTTTCATTGTTTATTCTTATGTTCTATATTCTTGTTACTAGGGACGTTTTTAGTCAATGGTATGACTGCTCATGTTCTCTTCGACTCGGGTGCTACCCAATCATTTTTAACACCCGTTTTCCAAGATGAATAGAATTAGGGTTTCAAGGAGTCAAAAGGTTGGATTTTGGAAGAACAAGAAGCCTCACGATATGATACATAGAGACTCACGACGTGAGATGGGTCATATGAAAACTTTTGTTCGGGAATGGTCTCACGATGTGAGATATAAAGGCTCACCACGTGAGAACTGCTGCAGCCCAAGCCCATGATCTTTTAGGGTTTCCTTTGTATTTAAACACCTCTAAACTCATTTTAGGGTTTCTTAACATCCCAAACACTCTTTAGCCTCATAAAAACTCTAGTCTCCATCCTTGATTGATGTATGGTCATTTTGGAGCCTTTCTTGGATTGGAAGATGAAGAAGAAAGTGATCTTTGTGGAGGCTTGCAAGGAATCATCATCATCATCGCCTTAAGTTGTTTCTGGACGATTATAAGTGTTAAAGCTCCCATATTTATTTTTATATGAGGCTAGATCTAAGTTTTGTCCCACTTTTCTTATTGGTTGTGCAAATTTGAATGAATTGAAACCATAAAGTTGGCAACTTTATGGGTTATGAGGGCCTTAGGACGTATTTTCTAGAGAATGGCTGAGTTTTGAAACCTTGCATGAAAGTTGGATGTCTTTTCTTCAACTTTTAACCTAAATTAGATATACACATGTATTGGACATATATGTCTTATAAGCATGGATTTTCTAGTGTATTAAGAAGTTAGAAGACCTTTTGGAAAGTTGGAGTGCAAGGCTTAATGGATTAAGGACTTAAAAGTTAGAACTTTGTTTTAGACTATTCTCACGATGTGAGGTCAACTCCGTTGACTTTTCTTGATTGAGTTAGGCAGGGTGAGTCGGGATGAGTTGGAATTGGATCGAGTGAGATCTCACGACGTGACCAAGGGCTGCCGTGAGGGTGGATAGTTGACATTATGGGTTGTTGACTTTGACTTTCACCATTGACTTTTGGCTTGGTTTGACTTTTGTCAAAATTCTATTTTGAGAAGGTAGACTTATGGTTTACCTTGTGTGGATTGATAGGAAGTGTCGAGCACCCATCTTTTGGCAGGAGAGCAGTTAGCTATGGTCAACTTTGTGATTAAGGTGAGTCTCCCCACTGTACTCGTTGGTCGAAGGCACTAATGGTGACCCACTTGGATATGTTATGCTAGTTGTCTTTGTGACTCTTGCATGATATGTTGGGCTAGGCCCATTATATGATAAGATACGCCTATTTGTATGCTGGGCTAGGCCCATGGTTCAGGAAGGGCTAGGCCCAATGTATTTTATGTAGGATGCTACCTGTCTCTGTGGCTCTTGCATGGTATGTCGGGCTGGGCCCATTATATGAGGGATAGGCCCATTATGATGTGTTGGGCCCAATTTTTGGGCTAGGTCCAATGACATGTATGGTATGTGATATTTTGGGAAACTCACTAAGCTTTGTGCTTACGGTTTATGTTTATGGTTTCAGGTACTTCCGGTACAAAAGGTAAGGGCCCGACGTGACTGCACTGCATCCGCCCATGTTTCCGCAACTTTATAATTTTGGGATTGTACTCTGATAACTATTTTTACTCTAATATACTTTTGATTGATTAAAAAGGCTAAATGGTGTTTATGGTTGAATTAAAAATGAAAACTTTACCGTACAATTTTTAGGATGTTACATTTTTTGTGTCTCTTGTTCTTAGCAAGATGTTCGATGACGCTCTGGGAGCGTTGGATTACTCGTTGGAGGTGGAGATTGGTGATGATCGTACTATGAGTGCTCTGAGAATCCACTGGGGATGCGTTCTTGAATTGTTTTGCGAGAAGTATCGGATATATCTGGTTCCTATTCCTCTACAAGGGATAGAGATTATTGTGGGCATGGATTTGTTAAGCCAGAATGAGGCCATGATTGATTCCGAGCATCATTTGGTGTGAGTTCGAACCCTAGTGGGGGATAACTGGTTATACATGGCGAGGTCACTCAATAAGGATCAATTTTTTGCTCAGCTACGAGGGATAGAAGGTACCTTTTGGCAGGGATGCTCTGGATTTTTGGCGTATGTTATGGATACTCAGGTTGTAGATAAGAAGACGGTGGATGTTGTACCTATCGTTCGAGATTTCCTTGATGTTTTTCCCGAGGATTTTATGGGAGTGACTCTTGAGAGGCAGATAAAGTTTCAGATTGATTTGGTTTCAGGTGCTGCCTCGATAGCCAAGGCACCGTATCGCCTAGCACCTCGAGTGATGCATGAATTGTCTACACATTTGCAAGAGCTTCTGGACAATGGGTTTATTAGGCCGAGAAGTTCACTATGGGGAGCTCCAATTATGTCTATGAAGAAGAAGGGTGAGTCTCATCGTATGTATATCAATTATCGAGAGTTGAGCAAGTTGACAGTGAAGAATCATTATCCACTTTCGAGGATCGACGATTTTTTATCAACTCCAGGGTGTATCTTGGTTCTCCAAGATTGATTTAAGTTCCGACTATCACCAAATGAGGGTCATGGATGATGATATGAAAAAGACGAACTTCAGGACTCGTTATAGTCATTACGTGTTTATGGTGATGCCTTTTGGGCTCACCAACGCACCGACAACGTTTATGGATGTCCTGAACTGGGTGTGTAAGCTGATGTTGAATCGATGTGTGATCGTATTCATTGATAATATCTTGGTCTATTCTAATACCAAGGGTCAACATGAAGAGCACTTGTGAGAGGTTCTGGAAACTTTGAGGAGGGAAAGGCTTTATGCAAAGTTCTCCAAATGTGAGTTTTGGTTGCACGAGGTGCAGTAGTTGGGTCACCTTGTCACACCCAGACCATCGATGGAAACATCGGGGTTGCGACGTAAATGTTGGATAGTACAAACGTTACATTCTTCCAAAAATCTGGTATGAAGAATTACATTGTCGTCAATCTAAATGACGATAGATACTAGAACAAGTTCTACAAACGTGAGTCAAAATGAAAAAAAGCCTAACAGATATGCCAACCATTTAAACAAGAAATGTATTATTTCGTAACACACATGGTGTGTCTTCCAGTTCCTACGTACCTGAAGATACATACATTTGAAAACAATACATCAATAATAATGTTGGTGATCTCTTTAGGTTTTGACTATGTATGTTTTTGTAATCAAAAGTGTTTTTAGACTCATCAATTATAAAAATATAAAATGCAACATGTTGGCCCTTGTAAAATACATACAAGTAAAAAGATTTTTGATTAAAGCTTTGAATCCGAATGTTTTATAATCAAGAGTGTATTTGAACTAATGAATTATAAAAGCATAAAGTGCAACATGTTCTTGTTAGGTCCAGGATCCTAGAATCATGTAACGCCCATAGATCCGGGCTAGTCAATTTAGAGACGATAAGCATCAAAAAATGACTTTTTGAGAGAAGATTATTTAGAAGGATTAATCTTAAACAAGTTGTAGTATATGTCACAAGGTTTCCGTGCATATAAAGAACGCCGAAATCCGAGTTATCACGAAGAAGTTATGACCTGTCGAAGTTTCGCGACAGAACCGACATGACACAACGCGACGCAAATAGTGAATTTACGTTAGAGAGATATTTTTCCTTAGCGATCTAAATGAAAGTCGTAGAATACGTTAAACCGAGAGCGTTCATAAAAAGAACGTCTGAATCTGACTTCGTATGAAGAAGTTATGATTTTTCGAAGTTTCAGCATTAGCAGTATGCAGCCCGACACTCGAGATTGAGGTCGAGTGATATTTAGCCAAAACTTTCTCAAAGAGAATTGAAGATCTCATCAATATTAGTCCAGCGATAAAAAAGACAGACGAAAACGGAGTTTAGATGAAGGAGTTATGAATTTCGAACGAAGTTTTCCTGTCCCGGCCTACTAAAAGTAATATAATATATTAAAAATAAAGTCAAAATTAGCCAATGGAGTCTAAACGAGAGTTGTAGATCATAATCTCACCTTCGCGGCGATATAAAGAACGTCGAAACCGGAGTTCGTATGCGAAAGTTATGAATTTCTAAAGTTCGGGGCACGAAACCCGGTACTGTGTCAGAGTTCACGACGTGAACACTGTGTTCACGACGTGAATTTTGAGATTTGACCTTCCGGAGCTGTCAGACACAAGTGGATGAGTGACGCGTGTAGTGACGATCAATCCCCACGACGTGAGCCTTAAAACTCACGACGTGAACCCTAAAATCTCACCCTATAAATAGAAATCAAGGGTCAGCCGATTTTGGTTGCTCCTCCCTTGCTCTCTCACTCCCGATACCTTCTCTAAGCCCTATTTTAACCACCCGAAGCCCCGGTATCATCCCGAGACCCGAAGCAAGTCCCGAAGCCCGAAGATCCCGAGAAGAAAAAGAGTTTCCGAGTCGAAGCTCTGTCTGCGAGAAACCCGGTGTGTGAAGTGATCCCGGTTTCACCGAAGAAGTACTACTCTTGGAGCCGTAGTGCCGTCTGATCATCTTCTGATCAAGTGAGTGTATAGTCCCTTTCATAAACATGATTTTAATACAAGTATTGTTTGAATGTATTAAGTATATGTTTGGTGTGAGTGTGTAGTTACTTTCTTCTAACGCATAAATATTAAGTATTTACTATGAAATACGTGTTATGTGTTTATATATTGGTCTTGATTTTAAGGGGATACCTAATCTCTTTCAAATGCACAATTTTATACAAGTATCGATTTAACGTACTAAGTATATGTGTTATGTGAGTGTATCAATGTTATCTTCTAATCTCATAGATATGATTTATTCTCTATGAAATATGTGTTATGTTTATGTGCCTCATCTTTTATCTGGAATGTGTTTTGAATGAACATACTATACAGGTTTTAAATTGTGTCTAAAAATGTATATTTTATCTAATAAAATGTTGGGTAGAACATGGGTAGATAGTTGTCTTATGATAAAAGGACGAGAGGCATCGATGTCATTGTAATCCAGTCATCTAGCGGAATTTAGATGACGACCACGGACTTTTCTAAACAGTCCAGTGGAACGCTAGCAGGCTCATAACCTATAGGTTTTAATGAACTTGGGTGTTCATTCGCTGTATTCCATCCCCCTCATGGTTGCCTTATTTGACTTATATTGCTGAGGAACCCCCGAAGCATGTGTTGTCGCCCCGATGAAATATTCTTAGACTAGGTCCCTTATGTTAGCTGTCTTAGGGACGTAAAGTGAGAATAACAGGAATGGGTAATTGGGTTATTATTGGTTGATGAAATTAAATTAATTATTTATTGTGGGTTGAAAACCCTATATGCTCACCAGGCTCCCAAGCCTGACCCACTCAGTTTTCTTTGCATTACAGGTAATGACACAAGATTATAAGTTGGTGGACTTGACGAGAGATTTTGGAATATAGATAAGTAGTTAGAAATAACTGTTGTAAGGTTTATTTTATACTGTTTATGCTTTTGGTCTGTATCGGAACATGACATCCCGAGGTTTTATTATTTAATGAAAATACGTTCTCTTTGAGAATCGTTTTGATAAATTTTATCATATTTTGTTTGGGAACAAATTCCGCAACTCTTTAAATCAAAGGATTACTCTGAAATCATTTTAAAAGCATAAATTAAACCGGTCTTTTCTGGCCGTGAAATTGGGGATGTCACAAATCACATTCTGGATCCTCAAAGCCTCAGGATTCTTAAACACATCTCAGGACCCTGATTATTATCGTTATAATTTACTAACACCTATAACGGTATAATACCATTTCTTATTGACACGTGTGTAGAATTAGTCATTAAAAGACTTATTTTCAATAGAGAATCGTCTCAAGCAGGCAAAAGACTCGGAATACCAAGTCAAACAACGTGCATATGCTGATTCTCAGAGGATCCCTGAATTATCAGACTTTGTTATTAGCATTAGACTATAAATAACACTTGTATTCATCACACTAAACACACGGTTAGCTCATCTATGACACTTGTACTTACATTTACACATTCATCTCTGTAATCAACATTTTTAATCAATAAAATCATCAAGGCAGGTGATCATTATCACCTCCCAATGTTTTGTGCAGGAGATCCTAACAAGGATCAAGGGCTTTCCTTGTAAACCACTTGTGTCACTTTGATCATCATCTTATACTTTCTTTATCCTGAACATCACAACCTCTCATACAATTTGGTGGAGTTTCACTTGTGTAATTTTTGACCAAAACAATTTGGCGCCCACCGTGGGGCTGTAGTTTTCAAAACCTTTCGTAAAGTCATGTCTACGTAATCGAACATATATTCTTCCTAAATTCCTCCCATTTCCCCCAAAAACCATCCACCACCTCCAGTTGGAGGTCCCAAAAGACTCATGATGTGCCGAATTAAAACACTCCTCCAATCACTACTCCAGGATCCCAGGATCCTCCGGTACTAGTCTCCAAAAACGATATTTTTTACATGATGAAGAGTTTGGAACAACAGGTGACTCAACAACAAGAGGATAACAAGACAGTGCTCAAGGAAGTGGAAAGAATGAGGGCAGAGATCCGCAAACCTCATGGAGCTGCACCTTCGATCCTACAAACCAGGATCCTAAACTTCAACTATGCGAGATCCTCCAGAAAATCGCCGAGAGAAAGGATCCTCACTACCAACATCCGCTCCTGTCTAGGATGATAGTATTGACGAACAAACTCACGTGACCTGGGATCCCAATGAAACCTCTCTTATGCCTAATATTAAAGATCCTAGTAACTTCATAAATAATAATGCTTTTAACACTGGCTCTATGGACCTTGATATAGGTTTAAGCCCGATCATGGCTAAAGAAATTCAACAATTAAGGCGAATGATCTCGAGCGTTCCCGGAGTGGTCCAACCTATACCAGAAGTATCCCCCACAAGCCACAGGATCTCAAGATGTGTTCCGAAAATAGCTTATATCAAAGTCCTAAAACGCTTCTAAATCCCTAACATGAAGCCTTATGATAGGACTACAGATCCTGAGGAGCACGTGGCGCAATATAGGGAAAAAATGGAGATCATCCCCCATTCCCACACACTTAAAGGAAGCCTGCCTGTGCAAGGGTTTTGGTTCGACCTTCACAAGATCAGCTTTAAAATGGCTTCTTAACATTCCTCCTTATTATATTACTTCACTTGCTCACTTAGTTAATTTATTTAACATTCAATTTTCTTATGGTGGAACATTCGAAAAGATCACTAGTGATCTTTATCGAGTGGTTTAGGATCCTAAGGAATCCCTTAGGAGTTTATTGAACAGGTTTGGCGGGGAAGCTCTGAGCATCCCCAACATTGACATCGCGACTGTAGTTGAAGCCTTTAAAATGGACTTAAAGAAAGACTCTCCTTTCTACGAAGTCCTCGTAATGACTTCATGCAAAAGGATGGACGAAGTTAGGAGCGGAGCACTAAGGTTCATAAGGCTCGAAGAAGACAAGGAGATCCAAAAGATGAGCAACCCACCAAGCTTATACGATCACCCCAATAGGAAGGCCGACTCCTCGGCCCAAATATCCTATATGTCCAAACCATATTCCAAACCTGATCATCATAGGGTTAATGCCCTTGAAGATGAATGAGACGAAGAAGATTTTCTTAAGATTATTGACTATTGCTTTTCTGTGGATATTTTAGGTATAATATTTGCTATGCGAGATCTTGGAGACAAAGCAAGATGGCCAAGAAAGGGAGAAATATCTGCCACTTGGAAAGACAAATCCAAATGGTGTGCGTACCATGAAGAATTTGGTCATATCACAGAGGATTGCATAACTCTTAGGAAGGAGATCAACTACCTCTTCGGCAAGGGATACCTAAAATAAATCCTTGGAAGAAGAAAGGATAGATCCAAAGAGAAAGATCAGGATCCTTAGAAGATCCTCGACAAACTAGGATCCCCTCCTGTTGATGCAACGTAATCAATGTTATCTACGGAGGATCTGACATTTGTGGTACCTCTTATTCTGCAGCAAATAGGTACGCCAAGGTGTAAAAAATAGAAAAAGAATACGAGCCATGGAAGAATACATCAATCACAAACGAGAAAGAGATCACCTTTGACGAAGCAGATAGACAAGACATTCAGGATCCTCACCATGACTGATTGTTGATCACTCTTTACATCACCAAACATTTCGTCAGAAGGATCCTTGTCGATGGAGGATCCTTAGTCAACATTATACTACTGGACGCGTTAAAAAGAATGAGCATCTCGGAGTCCGAAATAGTTAGGAGATCCTTAGTGATGATTAGATTCAGCGGCGAAACCAAACACATAGTCGACGAGATAAATGTACCTATCTACATAGAAGGGGTAAACTCTACGCAACGTTTTTGTGTAATTGATACATTATCCTATTATAATGTTATACTAGGTAGACCATTTATCCACAAAATGAAGGTTGTCCCATTGACATATCATCAGTGTGTGTAGATGCCCACCCCATGGGGGACAGTGAAGATCATAGGAAATCAACAAGAATCTAAATAATGCTACAAGAATTCGATGAAATCTTCAAAAATACCATGACATGAAAAAGGATCGGCCAAGGTCAACCCATTTGATCGTATGGTAAAGAGAAATGCTCGTTTTGAGATCATTCCACATATTGACCCCAATGAGTCTATTTGTTTCTATTACCAATTAAATGGACATTGGAAACAAAGCTGCCTAAAATACCTAAATGATCTTAGAGATAGTAAATTCAATTTGTGTGACTCTACTTCATGTACATCCATTATCTAACTCCATAAGTTCCGATTCTTAGACTCTTAATGCATAATGTGATGATCACATTTTGGTGGTATTGTAGGATCTAAAAGAAAGAAGGAAGCTTAAGCGTAGTGAGCTAAATCTGATAGTGGGAAATAGACTATTAGTCACATGGTTCGATGGTCAGAATTTGGAGCTACTACTAGGGAGTTAGGATAATTTAATAGATTGATATTACTCTTCGGAGATGCCTATAAATATAGTTTTTCATTTTGTGCATTGTAAGGACAAGTTCCAATTTTCTTTATAGCAATAAAATGAAGTTTTTGTGTACTTAGTTTATTTCCTTACACTGGCATTAATGAAAGTATTGGTTATGTTTCTTCTAATAATAATATTATATTTGGATTTGATTCTTGTGATATCATTTGTGGTATTGTCATAATTGACCAAGTGAAAAGAAATCTCATCACCAACTGGACAAATACTTTGTGTCATTCAATTCGAATTGTATAATATATGAGAATCAATTTCATTGGAAAATTATGACTTAAATCATTGTTCACATGTTTATGTGAGGAAAGTGAAAGACTAATGGATCTAGTACGTTGATATGGACTCTTCAGATCCACTACATGGGACGATAACTCTATTCGTCAGGATTTATTGATGTTTCAGTAAATATGATTGTGTTTATAAGATTAAACAAAATTTTGATACTTTAAGAATATTTAGTTAGTAGCAAAAAAATAGACGAATCTATTAGACAGAAAGATAAAAGATTCTCCGATCTGGAAAAGTAAGGAGAGTGCTTTCGTATCATGTTTTATGAACATCAATTGTGGAATTGTATCACAATTAATCCTACAATAACATCTTAGTGCAATTGTATGACTAAGAAGAGGAATCGAACATTGTCAAAAATGGTTTGATCATAAGATGAGTCATACTTTGTTCCAAATCATGTTTTAGAGCCATGCTCTAGTAACTATGAATAATATCTTGAAACTCATTTCAAAACTAAGAAGTATAACACCTCATAAAACATGGAGTAATAATGTTTTCTTACCTTAGCACATTTGGAATTGGAGTTGTGATGTTTTTGTTGATCAAGAAACAAAAGATAAACTGAGACCTATTATATGAAGTGTTTTCTTGGCAGAAATATGCACAAACTTTTGAATATTGGTTTTAGCTCATCAAGGAATGTTTCTTGAAATAAAACTTATATATCAAGAAGTCAGTGGGAGTAGTATTGATCTTGAGAGTTTCAAGAGTCAACCGACAATGATCCTTTTAGTTATTACTAGCATGCGAACTGAGGTTGATAGCATGTTGTGTTTATTGACACATTCTAATTTCTTTGAACTTACAGTTGAGTTGGCAACGCCTATGAGTTCTATGTTCTTCATTTAACTAAAAAAGGCTAAGCACGGTGGTTAGTGAAAGTACAATGATTAATATGGGTGACTTGCCTACAACATGGAAACACTGATGGGCCTTTTGAGCTGCCATGAGGCAAGAAATTTAGATTAAGCGAAGTTTAGTCCATGAAGGATAACTAAATGTACTTTTGGTTTGTCCTAAATCTTTTCTTAATGTAGGTTCAAATTGAAAGATTCACATGGATAAGAACATATGCATTGTAACATCCCGAGTTTTTAGGTATTTTTAAATCCTTCCTTTGGTTTTAAAGTATGTCATTTTGGTCCTTGGATTACAAAGATGTAGCCCTAAGAAGTCCTAGTGGCAAAATGGTAATTTTAGGAGCAGGAGTTGTATGTTGGACGTAGATGTTAGTACGCTAAGCGTAATAGGGCGTGCCATAGTACGTTGGGCGTACTAATGTCTGGGTGAAACCCTAATTTTTAGGGTTTAAGGAATATTTAAACGCCTTTATGGATCATTTAGCCTCATACTTTCAACCTCCAAGCCCTTGAGTCGTTCTTAGCAAACCCTAACCCTATAAGAGAGTGTTTTGAGCTTAAATTGTGTTCTTTGTGTGCTTAAAGGAGAAGGAATTGCATCAAGGAGTCTAGAAGGGAAAACAAGGTAGTGGATCTTGGGTCATCGTTTTCTTGGGAAGCTCCAGAAGGTAAAAAGTTGCTACCTTTATGCTTGGTTTGCTTAGATCTCATCTTGGTAGCATTATAATGTTATTTTGTCCCAAAAAGTCCCATTATTGTGCATGTTTGGTGTTGGACGTTTTGGGCTATCCTTTCAGACCCTAAGAAGGGTTCTAAGCTATAAAAATGAGGGCCCTTTAGATAGTTTGGCTCCATGCTTCTTGTGGAAGGTCTTAATGGATTAAGACCATGTATTAAGGAATTTTTAGACGCCTAAAGGCATAAAGTTGGAGAGTTTATGACTCTAATGTGCATTTGGACCATGGATCTGAAGTTTGGGCTTAAGTCTTTAAGCTATTAAGCACTTATTGAGGTTTTAGACTCTGCGAGGGTAATTAACCCCTGCGTACTCGGTGTATGCCCCGCGTACGCCTTCTGTTGGATTTCAGATTTTAGGTTTCACGTTTTAGGCCACTTTTTGGGCTTGAATGCTTGGGCCCTTAATGGTCTATTTTTGGGTATGAGTTTTTTGGGCCAAGTGAAGAGTTGTGTGACAACCCGAAATTTCCATTGTACGAACATCATCTATTCAATAGAAGCTAGCTCAGTTTCAGTGATTTTCAAGCTTTTCCGAAAAAGTTTGTGTACATTAGGGTTTATGTTTTAGATGATATCAGGAGAGTGGATACTCCTGGTTTTGTGAAACTTGGGCATTTCAAGTTTCATACTGTTACAGTCCAACATCAGGAATAAAAATATTTTCTGCCAAAATATTCCAGGACTATAAATAGTTTTCTGAATTAAATTAATTCATTATTCCCAATTCCAAATAGAGAAAAGCCATATTCTCTCTGACGGATCTTCGGGTTTTCATCCCAGATTGTGAGTCTACTTTTCTATATGTGATTCAATACTTGTTAGGTGTTTATTAACATCAATTGCATGTCTAGATATCAAGATCCGGGAGTTTACCGCCCAAGAACGTTCTTGGGGAGTAAACTCCAAAATGGAACATTATGGCTTCCTAGTCCCGATTCCTTGTTAGACAACTTGTTTAGGAGTTAGGATATGATCTTTATAGGCCTAAATGCATCCAAGAAACATAAGTCTTTGGAGTTTACGGCCAAGGAACTCCCTTGGGCCGTAAACCCCTTTTCAAGGACAATAAGTGCCCTAAACTCCCCCAAATGCTTAAGGACCTTTACCCTAAATTGCTTGTGCTTATTTTAGGCATCAAAAGACATCAAAATCATAAGTTTCTAGGAGTTTACGGCCAAGAATATCTCTTGGGCCGTAAACCCCTTTTTGTAGGGTAAAATGCATTCCAATCACACCTAAGGCCCTAATACAATTTTCCTTGAACCCTTGGGACTAGAATGGAGAGTAGAAAACAAATTAACCACTCCTTGAAAGGAGTTTACGGCCAAGGAACATGTCTTGGGCCGTAAACTCCAAGTGAAGGCACCAAAGTGTGTCTCTTGTCCCCATTAGCCTTAGATAAATTCATGAAAGCATTCCTTGTTGTTTAAGTGCTTCAAATCAATTAAAATCCAAGAGTTTACGGCCGTAAACTCTAGGATGAAGGACCTTAGGCCGTAAACTCCCATATGGAGTGTTCTAAAGCCTTAAACTACTTCATGTGTTATTCCAATAAAGCTAGGAGTGTTCTAGGATCAAGATAACACCACAAAACACCCAAAAACACCATTTGAGGAGTTCACGGCCATAAACCTATGAGTTTACGGCCGTAAACTCCAAGGTGTGGGGTTTGTTGGGTGGTGAACTCCTATACAAGGCCCTTTGATGTTTCAAACCCTTTTGCCTTGTCCCGTAGCAACTTAGATGCAACCATTTGAACCTTAAACACTCATAAAAGTGTTTAAATGTTTTCTAAGTGTCTTAACTTATTTATTTAAGTTATTATATGTCTAATTAGTTATATATATGCTTATTATATGATAACTAGGCTCGTGCGTGTAAACCAGTCTCCGTTTGCCACCTAGCGCGGTGTCCGACACTGCAATCCAAACGACTCACCACAAGTGAGTTCATACCCCTTGAATCAACCTTTGAAATGATTTTAAGTGTTTTAAATACTTTATGGGGGGGGGGGGGGAATACAAGTCAAATACTTATAAGTTATTGCTTCAATCACATGTGATTGCATTTAATCACATGTGATTAATAACTAGGAAAACAACGATTTTCACCACTGTTCAAACTATTTTTCAAACTGCTTTACTATTGAAATGTTTTACAAACTGTTTTACTATCCAAACTTACTTATAGACTGTGATTTAAACAAATGCTTCTTTTACTTAAACTGTTTTACCAACGTATGCCTTCAAAATGATTTATAGATTGACATCAAGTCAATCATCTCTTGAAATTATATTTATGCTTCAAAATGTTTTATGAAAACTTATTTATGCTTTATATATACAATTGCATGCCCGTATATGTATAGATATATAAATAATGTTCAAAAGGCTTAGGAATGCCATCCGCCCTATTTCCTTTTTCTCGATTTGGATGTGGTCTGGTGGGATTTCGGGTGACCATCCGAAGGTCATTTCCATATTACTTATATATCATATATACATGTATAGACATAAAAGTACTTCCATATTCATACTCATCAGTACATCATTAGGTGGTTACCATCGGGGTAACGTAGGATCAATACATATACAGATATGCTAGAAACAATACATATACAGATATGCTAGAAACAATACATATACAGATATGCTAGAAACAATACTTATACAGATATACTAGAAACAATACATATACAGATATACGAGAAACAATACATATACAGATATACTAGAAACAATACATATACAGATATACTAGAAACAATACATATACGGATATACTAGAAACAATACATATACAGATATACTAGAACCAATACATATACATAAATACGTAATAATTGTGATCCATTGTATCGGGCATGCCTTAAATGTCATGGCCCGAGTTGTAGCCAGAATTCTCTTGGAGGGAGAGCGTGAGTTTGCGTATAGATCTATACTGGATTGACTATCCTACACCTTGCTGCTAGCTACAGCCGGACCTGCAGGTCTGCGGGTGCCAAACGTCATTTCTTTTATTACGACCATTCATTATGTCGTTGTTACCAGTCGATAGCATGGTGCAATTTATCACATTATGCCTTAATATAAATCCGGTTTAAGGTAGTAGTATTTAGTACAACAGTAGTCTTATTATACAAAGCTACAATACTACAATGATTTACCCATTATATATTTTAGTGATAACATCACTAAAGCATTAATGTACAAACTATATTTTTAACAAATGATAGTTATACTTGGGTAATTACATACTTTTACAACAGACAGGTTTACAAAACAGTATAGCTTTGGTAGAAGGTTACTTTTATAGAAAATATAGGATTTTCTGAGGGATTCAAACTTTTACAAACACTTTCAAACATTTGCTTACATTTTTACAAACTTATACATTGAGACAGGTTCAAACGTTTTTACAAGAAACATTGACACTAAATACTTATGAACTCACCAGCTTAATGCTGATAAACTCTTTCAAAATAACTTGTATTCTCAGGTCATCAGTAGACAGGTACCGAGGCCAGCCTTTGAGAAGATGGAGTGCATTCAAGACTCATCTCAAATTATTTTGTGTTTCATTATTTTGGTGTCTATAACTGTACAGAACACACTTGTATTAAAATTATATATTTAATGCAATGGATGATGTTGTTTGCTTATTTACATTTACTGTGTTGTGATACTATACATGACGTCCTCCGCCCTAGAACGTTTCTGCCGTTCCTGGTTTTGGGGTGTGACAAGTTGGACCTTAGGATAAGGGCGAAAAGGAGTTTGGGCCTAATTTGGAAAATTGGGACAATGATGGGCCTTGTATAATTTTTGGCTTTTTGGATCAAGAATTGGGCCTGGGTCTTGGCCTAATTATGGATAGGGTAAAGTGGCTATTTATCTTAAGTTTGGTTCATTATTCAAGGATGGTAATTCAATTATTAATTGTATGATTATTTGTTGTGATGTTTCAGGATATTAGTGAGACAGCAGCCGGAGGTTTTCTATGCGATTCGTCAGTGTGAGGTGAGTATTCCTCACTGTAATTTCGGGTCGAAGGCACCAAGTCTGACCCTTTTTGGACTGTTATCTTGATTAATACACGATTGAGTATTGTAGCGATCTGTTGGATTTGTATCATGGTAGATAGGGTGATGCCATGCTTAGTGATTTGTAAGATCTATCTGTTTGTTATTGGTAGGTTAACTGCATGATTATCTGTTATATATATATATATATATATATATATATATATATATATATATGTGTGTGTGTGTGTGTGTGTGTGTTTGTGTGTGTGTCGACACGGGGCTTGAGTGGTTGGGTTGAGGCGGACCTGCTTGTGCTAAAGGCCAACAGCCCCAGGGAGTCCCGGATATACTGAAGGCCAGTGGGGCGTACCAGCAAGTTTGAAGGCTCATAGAACGTTCCATATAGGTTGAAGGCCCGGAGTGGCGTACCAGTCATGTTGAAGGTTCTATGAGCGTACCAGATAGATTGTAGGCCGGTGGGGAGTTCTAGTCAGACTGAAGGCTCTGTATGTATGATATTTATTGTATTATTCTGGTTTTTTGTTGTGTTAGTACTTTGGGGGAAACTCACTAAGATTTGGTCTTACAGATTTGGATTATGTTTCAGGTACCTCAGAGTATCGCGGAAAGGAGAAGGCATGATCGTACACTTCCTCATGTTATGTTTTGTGATTTTGGGAAAAACTCTGATGAGAAAGGAAGAGTGAGCTAAGTCTGATCACGAAGAAATGGATTTCGATCGCCTGGTTCGAAGATCGGATTTTTGAGCCATTGTTTAAGAGTTAGGATATATTGTTTAGAAATATTTAGTAACATAGTTTTCATTTGTAATTGCATTGTAAGGACAAGTTTTTCAGCACTTTTATAAATAAAATAAATTTTGTTTTGTCTTATTTATTTATATATCCTTGCAATGGCTTTTGTGAAAAATGATGTTTGTATGTTTCTATTGTTTGCAATATTGAAAATGGATGTGATTCTTAGTTATGTTATTTGTGGTAGTGTCAGAAATTTACAAATAAGGAAGATTCTCATCACCCGAGTTTCAATTGGACAGAAACTTGGAATCATGCAACTTGTATTGCATGATGAATGAGAATCTTCGTATTTAAGAAATTAAGACTAATTCCTTGTTCACAAAAGTAAGTGAGTCAAATGAAGGACTAGGAGATCTAGTACGCATTGTTGTGCATTAGGTCAAGTCCACCACAAAAAACAATAAGAATATTCTTCATGATTTGCTAAAAGTTTAGTAAATATGGTTATGCTTACAAGATTAAGTATGATTCTAAATCATTGAAAACGTTACAATTAAAAGCAGAACGAATAAGAAGAATCAATTAGGCAGAAAGATAAAAGTTTCTCCAATCTGAAAAGAAGGGAGAGTACTTAAGTATCGTGTTTTATGATTAACTTAGTGATTATTAAACTGTATCACAATTGATCCTCTAAGGACACCTTAGTGCATTAGTATGGCTAAGAATAGGAATCGACAATTATTGAAATGGTTGAATCAAAATGTGCATCATACTTCGTTCCAAAATCGAGTCTTAGAGTCAAACTCTAAGTTTGTGACTTGAGTGACACATTTTAAGAAAGTTTTTAACACACTCATCAAATGTGGAGTAGAAAATGTCTTCTTATCCCTGCACATTTGAAATTGTTAAGTTGTGATGTCTTGGATAAGACAAAGATCAACTAAGACCAGTTGAGTGAAGTGTTTGTCTTGATAAGAATCCGCACTAACTCTTGATTATTTGTTTGTCGATGAATGTTTCTTGACAATAGAATCTTATATGTCAAGAGGTCAGTGGGAGTCTAAATGATATTGAAAAGTTTCAAGAACTAATCAAGAGTAAACATATTGTTAATCACTAGCACACGACTTGAGGTTTGTAACCTATCGTGTTAACACATTCTTGTTTTTGTGTCATTCCAGTTGAGTTGACCGTGCATATGAGTTCTATGAGTTTTTATTTGAATGCATAAAGGCAAAGCACCTTAATCAAGGAAAGTTCATTGATCTGTATGGGTGAGCTACTCAACTACTGTGACAACCCAAGTTGTTCCGTTACATTTCCCCGTTACTGTTAACGGAATATTCCAGTTTATAAAAGTTCCGTTAGTTAGAGGTCGTCAATTTAATAAACATTTCATTAGTTTACATCTAATATGCCGTTAAGTCGTGATAAATGGGAATAAAAACACATAACACACATTTCCATTTATTTGGAAAATGTTAAGTTTTATTATTACGACCACTAAATCGGGTGCGACCAAAAGCCCCGTATGACGGCAGTATCGGGTAGAATTCCACTGAGCTCCAACTCCCACCCATATATAAGGGGGAGTAAACTCCATTTGAACTCTTTCCACCCTCTCTCTATATACTCTCTCTCCAGACTCGTTTTCGCCCCGAATCCGCAACCAAACGTTTCCAAATTGTAAGTCCGCTTACCCTAGCTTATTCTAAACATTATGATTTGTGTTTATAGCCCAAAAAATCGTCCAGGAAGGCATGGAATAAGGAGTTTACGGCCCAGGAACACTCTAGGGCCGTAAACCCCTAAAATGGTGCCAAACATGCCTCAAAACTCACCCTTAAGCTTAGAAACTATTAGGGGATTTAGCCTAGGAGTGTTTGATCAATTAAAGCAATCAATTTAGGGGGTAAAAGAGAGTTTACGGCCCAAGCACAAGCTTAGGCCGTAAACACCTCAAAATCTTGTTAAAAAGCCCCAAAAACACTCCCAAACCACCCTTAGATTTCATACATAATTTAAGGACTTGGTATTGTGGGTTTAAATCATTTAAACACAAGGAAATATGGGGTAACATGGAGTTTACGGCCCAAGCAAGTGCCTAGGCCGTAAACACCCCTTAATCATGCCTAAATGTCCCAAAAACACTCCTAAAACACTCTTGGACTTAATACATAAATTAAGGGCTTATCCTTTTGGGTTTAGAACATTTAAACATAAGGATTTGGAGGATTAAAAGGAGTTTACGGCCCAGACATGTGTCAAGGCCGTGAACTCCCCAAAACACACCCAAATGAGAGTTTTAATCTCCCAAAATGGCATCACACTCCATTATAAATTGCTAGGAAGGCATTAGGGGCTTAAAACTTCACTTAACTCAAAGAATGAGAGTTTATGGCCGTAAACTCCCTTAGGAGTTGTCCCTAGGCCGTAAACTCCTATAAGATGCCCTTAGAAGCCTTAAACCCACTCATGCCTTTTTGGAAAAGTACTTAGAATAATCCCATGAACAAGTAGAAGCCTTAAAACACACTAGATACCCTCACCATGATTTTACGGCTGTAAACTCATGGTGAGATGTCCCTGGGCCGTAAACACAACTTTGGGAGTTTACTCTCGGATAATAAACTCCATTCCTAAGCCATACACACCTTTAGACGCTACCCGGGACACACAAACACTTATCTAAAGTGTTTTCCGCTCCTGTGAGCGTGTATATTTGTTTAATTAGTATTAAATATACTAATTGTATGTGAACATATGTTAATTAGGTCATTGTGTGTGTTCGAGCCCTTGCGTGACACCGAGCACCCAACCGGCGCCTTCGTCGGACCTACTTACACCAGGTGAGTTCATACCCCTGAATGAACCTTTTAAATGTTTTAACATGTTTTATAGAGGGAATACAAGTTAAACATGCCAGTTATCATATCAATCACATGTGATTGATAACCTGCATGCACAAGATTTTACCACTGTACACTGTTTTACCGAGTAGGACACTATAATGGTTTTCAATTGTTTCAAAACTCTTACTTATACTGTTTTATCTAAATTCATTCTAAACTGGTTTATGAAAGATTTTCTAAGGTTTTCAAACATATTTTACAAAAGAATACAAATTGTGATTTTCTCCGGATATAAAGGTTTTTCATCAAAGTTTCCCTTTTTCGACGTATACTTTTACTTGTTAAATACTGCTGCTTCGCTTATACTTATTTTATACTCCTACTCTGTAACGCTTTCACTTATACTTGAAGTCACTTATACCTGATGGACGCTTATACTTATTCACTCTCTTACTTAGTGATACGATTCTACATCGCTTATACTTGATATCGACTCTACTTCACTTATACTTGATACGCTCATACTTCACTTATTGTCGCCTCTACTTTGTGATATGCTTATACTTGTTCGACACTCATACTTCACTTGTGACCACTTCTACTTCACTTGTTCGACACTCATACTTCACTTGCGACCGCTCCTACTTCACTTATTAGACACTCCTACTTCACAAGAATCACTTCTACTTGATACACACTCAGTCGTAGTTAGATGTATGTCTGTGCTTGTATAGATGCATATAAATAATGATTGAAGGACTTAGGAAGGCTTGTCCGCCCTATTTCCTTTTCTTCGTTGAGATGTGGTCTGGTGGGATCGGATCTTCATCCGAAGGTCGTTTGATTCATTACTTATATATTATGTACACAAGCATAGACATACGGGTTTACTTCAGTCAATTCAGTTAAGAGTCTCTACCTCTAGTTCAACACTTACATTAGAAACCCACTAGTTGGAAGTCTCTACCCACTATTTGGGATGCATCTTCAGGACACGGCCTTCTCCGTCGTCTAGTTGGTAACCAGAGTCTCCTATAGGGAGAGCGGACATTGTGTGTATAGATCTATACGGGATTGACAACCCCGCACCCAGACTGCTAGCTACAGTCCCGGCCTACCAAGCCAACGGGTGACAAATGTCACATTTTAGACGCTTGTAGGGCGTCTGGTACTCTAGTCAGTATGGTTACGAGTATCCCGGGTTACCTTATAATTCATTGGCTTTAAGGTAACAGTATTTCTCCAGCAATTTACACTGTATGCTGGTAGCTCATTTTCAGAGTCACACTGTTTTGACCTTACAAGACGTATCTTTCATTTGATACTGTCTGGGGTCTGTTATCTCTGTTTTGACCTTACAAGACGTATCTTTCATTTGATACTGTCTGGGGTCTGTTATCTCTGTTTTGACCTTACAAGACGTATCTTCCATTTGATACTGTCTGGGGTCTGTCTTTCACTGTTTTAGACCTGGCTAGACGTATCTTTCATTTGATATTGTCTGCAGTCTGTATTCACTGTTTTGGACCTTACCAGCTGTACCTTTCATTTGGTACCTTCTGGGGTCTGTGTCTCTATTTGTTAGACTGAACCAGGCGTGTCGTTCGTTCGATACTCTCCTGGAGTCTATGATTCCTTGCCTTAGTCAGCAGTCCTCACTGCTGAGGCATATGTTATTCCCTGATGTCATTTGCTATCCTCGATAATCAAATTCAGTATTTTGATAATGATAGCAATTTAGGGAAAATAACTTTTTACCACATAACACTGACCAGTCTTGGTAGAAGGCTGCTTTGATTAAAGAAAATATAGGATTTTCTGGAAAGAACTCTAATACACTGTAAACACTTAAACTATTACTTTATAAAGTTATTTGAATGAAATGTCACTAAATACTTATGAACTCACCAGCATTTGTAAAAATGTTGATACTCGCTTTTCAAATAACTAGTATTCTCATGTTAGCATTAGACAAGTACATCCCCGGAGCAGTTGATGAAGATAGCTTAGCATTATGTTGTATCTATCATATTACTTGTATTACTTTGAATCGATGTATTAATGTAACCATGTAAAATTATTACTATTAATGCAATGTCTTGTTGTACTTTGATTACTATAATGCATGTGTTGTGATACTTGACATGACGTCATCCACCCCAGAACGTTTCCGCCGTTCCGGTTTTGGGGTGTGACAACTACTTGGAAGATATGGTAGGCCCTTGTGCTGCCAAATGGCAAGAAATAAAGATTAAAGAACTTTAGTCCATATGAGTTTGGATTTGTCACAAACATTGCCTTGTGGTAATGGTTATGACAAATTCACATGGATAGGAACACATACACCATAAAATCTAATTGGTAAGGTTTCTCTACACTTCATGAAAATGATTGTGAGGAAACGCTTTCACTAGGAAGATTTAAGGAGATAGTGATTGTGTAAATTGCATTCTCAAATTCGATTATGATTACGACATCCCTCTTCATAGTTCGAATTGTGAGATTTGGCAATTAGTCTGAACATTTGGGACTTATAGCTATAAGTTCTAGAATTGTTTAGACATATATATGAGTTATCTAAGGAAAGGTGTATGAGTTTGAGAAGCTTAGATAAAGACTTATCGAAGCATCATGTATCAGAAATATGAACTTTGATAAGAAAGTCAATAAGTATTGATTTCTAGAAGCCCAACTGTTTTCTGAATACATGTCAAAGCTAGTGGGAGCATAAATGTTATGCCGGTAAGGAAATAATTATCATGTTAGTGAGAGCATGATTATTATGTTAAGTATTGCGAGGTAGCAATATTAATTATAGAAAACAAAAGTTTCAATTCGCAAAGTTGCAGAGGTTGAAAAGTGGTTTTGCTATAATTAAGCGTGAGAATATTATACTTCATTTCAAATCTAAAAGCTTAAATTGAGAAATTTTAATCATATTTACTCCAAGGACATATATGAATGATATGTTGAAAAGGTTCGACATAAAGGAATTCTATATATGGTAATATTATAGCAAGAGACTGGGAAAGTACCATGTCTTTATGTAAGACATTATGCATCGTATCCCATACGCTTCGGGTATAGGATCAATTACATATGCTGTAATATTCAATCGTTCTGTCTATTCCAAATTCTTAGGGTGTTAAGACGGAAAAAGGACAAGAATCAGATATGACTAAAGTACATTAAACAATTGTGAAGTACAATCTAAGGTTCGCCAAGGTATGGTCACTTGTAGGCAGTTAGAAGTATAGTATTGGATGGAACATATCAACAATATTATGAACATATAGGATTCTATTTAGAATGAGTTGTCATATGGCAAATATGGAAATGTTTCCATAATGGGAGTTAGATATTAAGAATCTATGTAGATTAGAAACTTTTATGCAAGAAGGATGTTCAAAGGAATGTACTTTGAATGTGAGACTTCATAGAGTACTTTGTAATATCATTGGCAAAGTCTTTGTGACTTTGGTGCTATGTCATTATAAAAGGATCATTGCGTAAAATGTTAGAATCTAACACATTCTAATAGTGGCAAGAATTTGATATTCTTACACTTGTGATAAGGATTGGGAATTATGAAATGGGCATCATTGGAAATATGTTCAATTGACCTATTTCACAAAGTAAGGACCACAGGTAAACATAGTGTGCATGCTTGGAGCATATGATAACTATTGTTTTTTAATTCAAGTATTAATTTGATTATCCGAAACATTATACAATGAATAATGTGTAATCGATATAGTGATTGAATAAAAAGTGTTTTATTTATACTCAAAAGTTTTGAGACCATATTGGATTCAATTATTCTTGTATTTCACTTCGCATGTTTTGAATTCCCGAATAATAAGATTATTCAAACATCCACAGTCAATCATAACTTTGGAAGTAAGTAATGAGGTAAGACTGTCATGAATCCGATTGTAGATTGTCTAAGTGTTTAGACATAACACAAGTTTGCTGCAGTGTTCATGAGTACTTCTGAAATAGGATTTGAGTATTGGATTAAACCAACGCTCACATGAATCACTTAATGGATTTTATTACGAGTGATTGTGATACGATAATATCTTATATTCTTGAAACAAAGACATATGAGTTGTAGTTTGCAAGTCGGTCGCACATTGATGACGTGTAAACACACCAGTAAGTTGGTGTTATAAAACGTATTGTTGTGTGTGATTTGATGAGTAAATTGAGCAAGCATATGAGTCGAAGTTTATCCGTTCCTTTTACACAAAGTGGGATAAAAGTGATATATGTGGGCCCCTCGATGACAGTGATGACACCCTAAGCGCTTGGCCAAGCCTGGACTAAGTTGATGTGTTCAATTCTAGTCTGTTGTCGGTCGTCATAAATCGGAAATCGGGAAACAACACATGCACAGAGAAAATGATTATAATCCATGTCTCATGTCCATACGATATATTGTAGAATGGAGAAATATTTGATCCCTTATCTAAAGGACGCATTACTGATAAGATTAGAGTTCGACAATGGCATATGAAAGCTACAATTGCTAATCACATTCTGAAGTCGTATTTGCAATAATAGTTATTAGACTTATCCAAGTGGGAGACTATTGGATTAGGTGTCTAAGCCCATAACTATTTTTGGTATGTACATGATTTGATTATGAGTATGGTCCTTTTGGGTTGCCTTCACTCATGCAACTTGATAGGATAACAAGTGGAGAAAGAGTAGAATTTATTATATGAATAATAAATTGGTACTCAAAAATGGTTTTATTAATGTATTATAGGATTAATATATTATTTGGAAATCATATTTTTAATTAGTAATTAATCAAAAATTAATCTAGTATTAATTTTGAGATTAAAGGAACTGATTAATAATAGAGGGACTAATTTTGCAAATCATTGATAGTTACTAAACTAGGCTGATGGACTCCATAGAGTGGAGTGGGCGAAATCCTATTGGGAAGCCCAACAGATTTCATCTAAGGGCTCTAAAGAGGGAGTCCATGGGATACTTATTGCCAAAGCAAGGTATTAGGGTTTCCACATGAAAAACCCTAGTAGCCACAACTATAAATAGACCCTCCTATATGGTGAAATCAGCCTCAAGCTATTCTAAGAGAACCCTAGCCGATTTTCACCTCTCTCCAAGTTATCCTTGTTGTGTAAAGTGTTTGTGACTCCATTAGAGGTGCAAAAATATGGGCACTAAGCTTTCAAGGTTAAGGATTGTTCTTATTATTACAATATAACAAGTAAGGTAATGTTCTAACCCTACTTTATGTATGATTTTCGAAATTGTATGCTAGTCCATAGGGTTATTGCTTTGGAGTTTATATTTGCATGTTTAATAGAGAAAAACTTAGATCCAAAGCAATTAGGGTTGCATGTACACCATAGGATTGTAGTAATGCTCATAACCCATCATAAATATGTATGGTGGTCTGCCACTCCTTGCAATTCAAGTTGTAATCATCAGTTTTTCTTCCAATAAAGACTTAAGCTTTAAGCTTGTAATACTTTGACTTGCATTCTCTTTTGCCTCTATACATTTTTATTAGTCCATACTGTGAACAACGAAAACACATATAATATTGCATACAATTAGATCCTTATTTTCCAACAAATGGTATCAGAGCGAGGTGACTATATGCAAAGCAAGTTGACTGTATGCCAAAGTATATGCCAAGGTTACTAATGGCAGACAAAGGCGAAGGCACTCAAAAATCTGAGAAGAATAGTAGTGTTACGCTACACTATTCAATGCTTACGAAGTTAAATTACTCAGTCTGGGCGATAAAAATGCGAGTGAATCTGCAAGCACAAGGAGTGTGGGACGCAGTTCAAAATAAAGATGTGGAAGAACAGAAAGATTGAATGGCTCTAGCTACTATCTATTAAGCAATTCTAGAGGACATGCTACTTATGCTAGCTGAGAAGGACACAACCAACTAAGCATGGGGTACACTTAAAGTGATGTACACGGGCGCCAATCGAGTAAAAGAGGCTAAAGTACAAACCTTGAGAAGTGACTTAGAGGTTATCCGAATGAAATTCGGTGAATCAGTGGATGATTTTTACATGAGATTAAATACCATTGTGACTGATATTCCATCTCTAGACGAAAAAATTGAGGAAGTTATGGTGGTGAGGAAATTTCTTCGAGCCGTCCCATCATGATTTATGCAAATCGTAACATCTATCGGACAATTTGGAGACTTAAAAAACATGACTGTGGAGGAGGTTGTGGGTCGTTTGAAAACTCATGAAGAGAGGATTCGGAGTTATTGAGAACAAGGATACGAACCTTCCTTGTTGCTTATTCATGTCGAGTGGGCATCACGATCCAAGAAACCCGACGAAGGGAGCTCGTGTAACAACAATCAAAATTAGGTCAAAGATAATTCCCATAAATATAACAAAAAAATAATATAATCAATTTACTTTAATCTTTAATGACATTTTAAATCAACACTACAAGTCTACACGATTCCAAAATATATAGAATGTCTAAATCTGACTTCGCATAAAGAAGTTATGATAAATTCTATCACTATAGCCTTTGTAACAAGAGGAATTTAAAATAGACTTATAATTAGCTATTGGAAACTAAAAGAAAGTTGTAGTACTCAGAAATACCTATGCGTGGATATAAAGAACGTAAAAAATGGAGCTCATATGCAAAATTTATGATCTTCCGAAGATGTAGCTGTATAAGTTTATTAATTTTATCAATCAACAATAACGCGATTACCCGTTCCCATTATCCTCACTTTACGTCCCAAAACACCTATCATAAGGGACCTAGCCGAAGGATCATCATTGGGATGAACACTACTGCTAAGGGGATTCCTTAGCAATAAATGTCCTAAAGGCAACCATGTGGGGGATCGAGTACACCGGTGAACACATCGTTCACAACACCTACATGTTGCGAGCCTGCTAGTGTTCCACTGGACTGTCTAGAAATGTCTGTGGTCGTCATCCATACTCCGCTAGATGACAGAATCAACAACATCAACATCGATGCCTCTCATCTTTTTATCGCACATCACCTATTACATCTACCCATGTTTTACCCCAACATTTTCGTAGATATAAAATACATATACAGTTTAAATCATTGAAAACATGTATAAAAACGTTCATCCAGCATAGATAGCAAGTATTCAGATAATATGCACACATAGCATGTAATTTATATAAAATACTTCATATCTATGTGTAAGCTGAAAGTAACTATGCACTCACCTGAAAGGTGGTGACGCAGCACTTGGACAACGCTTCGATACTCCCAGAACAATTTTCCTTCGATAAAACCTAGTATCAATACCACTAAGGTTTAGTCTAACGTTAACCGCGACAAATTAATAGTCTGACTATTATTACTATTATATAAGCGTTAAATAATACTCAATATAAATCATAATAATAGCCTAAATAATTATTTTAAGGACCTAATAACATTACTATAATTATTTGAAAGCTATATTAAAAATTGTGTAAGCGTAGCTCACTTACAGCGGATTTTAAAGAAAACCGGGCTTTACTCGGAGCAGCGTTTCCGAACCGAAAGACCCTTTTTCTTGAGCCTCCGGGAGCCTCGGGGCTTCTTCGGGTGCTAGGGGGTTTACCTAGGCTTTTAGGGGGGTTGGGGGGGGGGGGGTTAGAGAGAGAGTTTAGAGAGAGAAAGAAGTGGGGAAAGGTTTGAGAAATGAGGGTGCCCGGCTCCCTTTTTATAGGCTGGAAAAGCCGAAAACTCGTCAAGTTGGAATCAAACTCGTCGAGTTCCAGGCCAGGTGTCACCATCTGGTGGCTAGCCTTGGGGAGGAAGCAATGGCCAGGATTGCGCCACGTCACCCGATTTCGCACAACAGCCACCCGACTTAGAAAAATCATAAATCTCGCATACGAGCTCCATTTTTGACGTTCTTTTTTTCCACGCGTAGGTATAAACAAGATCTACAACTCTCATTTAGACTCTTTTGGCTAATTCTCGACCGATCTTAAATTTAACAGTAGGAGGAGATTAGACTGCTAAATGACCGCGAAGAATTTGTAACTCCTTCATACGGACTCCGTTTTCGCCTATCTTTTTACCGTTGAGTTCCTATTAATGAGATCTTCAATTCTCATTTAGGTCGCGTAAGCCAAAAACCGCTCGAACTAAAACTCGAGTTTCGGGTCGTGCACTGCTAAGCCGAATCTTAGAAAAATCATAACTTCCTCATACGAAGTCAGATTTGGGCGTTCTTTTTATGGATGTTCTCAGTTTAAAATATGATACAACTTTGGTTTAAATCACTAAGGCTAAAAAGTCATCCATCGTAAATTCACTATTTACGTCTCCCGGTGCCGTGCCGGTTTCGCCGTAAAACTTCGACGGGCCATAACTTCTTCGTTATAACTCGGATTTCGGCGTTCTTTATATCCCCGGAATCCTTGGTTCCCAATCTTCTGAAGAAATTTGAACGGTCCAATAAACCTTGGACTTAGCTTTCCTCGTTTCCCGAACCTTATAAGTCCCTTCCACGGTGAGACTTTAAGCAAAACTGAATCCCTAAATTCGAAGGTCATCGGTCGTCTTTTCTTATCAGCATAGCTCTTTTGACGATCTTGGGCTGCTAACATCCTTTCCCTAATCAGTTTCAACTTCTCAGCAGTCTCATGGACTATCTCGGGGTCCATAAACTGCTTCTCTCCAGCTTCAAGCCAACAAGACGGCGTGCGACACTTCTGTCCGTAGAAAGCTTGATAAGGCGCCATCTTGATGCTCGAGTGAAAACTGTTGTTGTAGGAAAATTCTACCAGAGGTAAGTGCTCGTCCCAGTTCCCTTGGAACTCGAGGGTACATGCTCTCAGCATATCTTCCAGTATCTGAATTGTTCTTTCGCTCTGACCATCAGTTTGCGGATGGTAAGCAGTACTCAAACACAACTTTGTACCCAACTCCTCTTGTAGACTCCTCCAAAACCTCGACGTGAAACGACTATCACGATCTGAGATGATTGTAAGAGGAACACCATGAAGTCTTACAATTTCCTTCACGTAAGCATTTGCGAGCTTATCCATAGACGACTTCTCGTTGGCTGCTATGAAGTGTGCACTCTTGGTGAAACGATCCACGACCACCCAAATCATGTCGTGACCGCTCTTAGTTTTGGGCAGTTTAGTCACAAAATCCATGGTGATGTCTTCCTATTTACCCATGGGTACAGGTAAAGGTTCCAAACTCCCATATGGTTTCTGATGTTTTGCCTTAACTCTTGCATAAGTCACACACTCGGCCACATATTTCGCAACATCGAGCTTCATCGTCAGCCACCAGTAGTAGGGTTTTAGGTCCCTATACATTTTAGTGCTACCGGGATGAATCGAGTACATGGTCTTGTGTACTTCTTCCATCAGAAGGTTTCTTATTCCTCCCGTATTAGGTACCCAAATCCGACCTTGAAATACCTTCAGTCCTCGACTGTTTGTACCGAACATTAACATTTTGCCCAAACGTTCTTCCTTTCGGTCATTCTTCTCTAAAGCTTCTTATTGGGATTTCCTGATACTTTCCACAATTGTCGATACGACTTCGATTCTCAACGCTCTTGGCCTTTTCCTTTCAAGGTTGACTTTCCGACTGAAAGCATCAGCAACAACATTTGCTTTACCAGGGTGGTAAAGTATCTCACAGTCATAGTCCTTGAGTAACTCTAGCCAGCGTCGTTGCCTCATGTTCAATTCTTTCTGATTAAAGAGATACTGGAGACTCTTATGGTCAGTGAAAAGCTTGCACTTCGTGCCGTAGAGGTAATGCCTCCATATTTTTAGAGCGAAAACTACCGCAGCCAACTCCAAATCGTGAGTGGGGTAGTTCTTTTCGTGCTCTTTCAATTGTCGAGATGCGTATGCTATCACCTTTTCTCTTTGGGTCAGAACACAACCCAACCCGACTTCAGATGTGTCACTATAGACCGCGACGTCTTCAACTCCATCGGGTAGAGAAAGTATCGGTGCTTCACATAGCTTCTTCTTCAGCTTCTCGAACGCTTCTTCATGCTTCTCATTCCACGTATATGTAGCTCCTTTATGGGTCAAAGCTGTCAATGGAGATGCTATCGAATAAAAGCCTTGAATAAATCTTCGGTAATATCCGGCTAATCCTAGAAAGCTTCGAATCTCCGTCGGACTCTTTGGTCGTTCCCACTTCATTACAACTTCAATTTTTGCTTGGTCAACTATTATTCCCTCCTGGTTAACCACGTGACCCAAGAACTGGACTTCTCGTATCCAAAAGTCGCATTTGGAGAACTTAGCATAAAGCTTCTCCTTCTTTAACACTTCCAACACTTCCCGTAGATGCTTGCCATGCTCCTCTTGGCTTTTCGAGTAGATCAGAATGTCGTCGATGAATACTATCACGGATTTATCGAGGAATGGTTTACAAACCATGTTCATCAAATCCATGAACGCAGCTGGAGCATTGGTTAGTCCGAACGACATAACCAATAACTCGTAGTGTCCATATCTCGTTCTGAATGTAGTCTTCTCAATATCCTGATATCTCACTTTCAGCTGATGATATCCCGACCTAAGATCGATCTTTGAGAAGTAGCTTGAACCTTGCAGCTGATCGAATAGGTCATCAATCCTCGGCAATGGATACTTGTTCTTCACTGTTGCCTTATTCAGCTCTCGGTAGTCAATACACATTCTCATACTTCCGTCCTTCTTCTTCACGAATAACACCAGAGCTCCCCAGGGTGATGAACTAGGTCGAATGAAACTGTTGTCCAACAGCTCCTGAAGTTGCTTCATAAGCTCTTTCATCTCCGTCGGTTCTAATCGGTAAGGTGCTTTTGCTATTGGTGTCATACCTGGTAACAAGTCTATTCGAAACTCCACTTGTCTATCAGGTGGTAATCCGGGAAGATCTTCAGGAAAGACTTCCGGATAATCACACACAACCGGTATATTCTGCACCTCTTTCTTTTCCTTCTTAGAATCGATTACGAATGCCAAGTATGATGCACATCCTTTGGACAAACATTTCCTGGCTTTCATCAGGGAGATGATTCCAGAATTCACTATGCGTTTGTCCCCGTACACCATAAATGATTCCTTTCCGGGTGGGTTTACCCTTACTATCTTCTTTCGGCATAATATCTCGACATCGTTGGCGCTAAGCCAATCCATACCCAAAACGATGTCGAAACCGTTTAGCTCTATGGGTAATAGCTCTTCGTGGAATTCGTTTCCGTTTAGGTCGATGACTACGTTCCTAATACGATTACTAACAGGTACGAATTTGCCACTGGCAACTTCTACAATCAGGGCATTATCAAGTTTTTTTACAGGCAATGCTAATTTCCCACCAAATTTATGCGACACAAAGGAGTAGTTCGCTTTGGAATCAAATAATATATTTGTAGGAAAACCATTTACAAGAAAGGTACCTGAAGCGACATCTACTGCCTCCTTTGTAGCCTCGAGTGTCATTTGGAAGGCTCTTGCCTTCGGCTTCGGTGGTATGTTGGATCTTCCTGCCTCCTTCTTCTTCGGGCAGTCCTTCAAAACGTGCCCTTCTTCACTACACCTATAACAGGCCTTCTGGGTGAGGGTGCATTCATTGGCATAGTGCCCAGGCTTTCCACATTTGAAACAAGTGACCCTTCCGTCACACTTCCCAGAGTGCTTCTTCTTGCACTTGTCATACCACTTCGCTTCTGATCCTCCTCCTCTCGAACCAGACTTCGAGAATATACTCTTCTTGTTATACTTCGAGGATCCATCGAACTTCCATTTCTTACCAACCTCAGACCTTTCCAGACATCTTTCCTTTTGTTGGGTCTCCACATTCTTAGCCGCTCGAACGGCTGATTTCAGAGTGGTTGCCATCTTGACTGTTGGGCCAAAGTCGGCTGGCAGTCCGTTTGCGAACTTCTCAATTTTAGAAAGTTCGGTTGGCACTGGGTATGGAAACAACTTCATCTTTTCCGTGAATGCAACAACATAGTCATCGATGTTCATTCTCCCCTTCTTCAAATTTTGGAATTCATTGTTCAGATCAATCAGATCTATCTCTGAACAGTATTGCGCCTTCAGTTGTTCCAAGAACTCATCCCATGACATTTTCAGAGCTTCTCCTCGCGGTATTGTATCCGCCAATAGCTTCCACCAGCTCAAGACTCCAGTTTTCAATTGTCTCACAGCGAAGATAGTCTTCTGCTTCTCGTTGCAGTCGCAGCTCTCAAACACCATCTCCATCTCGGAGATCCAATCCATAATCTCAACAGGCTTTGGGCTTCCTGAGAGACTTAGTGGTTTTGCACCCAAGAAATTCTTGTACATCTGCCCATCCTTGTTGTTTCTCCCTTCTGGGCCATCCCTTTGCTCACCTTGAGTCCCTACTTGACTCACTTGGCGGCTGTAGTTCCCTTCCTCATATTGTTCGAGAATTGGCTCGGTCGGCTCAACATGTATGGTAGGTCCGTCCCTATTTTCGTGGAACATCTGTCTCATTTCTTCCTTTTGTTCAGCTAGCATAGCCCGAATCATGGCTTGAACTCCAGCCATGGTGACTGGCTCAGGTGCAACTTCAATGGGTATTTCCTGAACCACTGTGGGTTGGTTCCTATCTCCATTTGCGTTTACGTTTCCGCTACGGGTTCTTGCCATCTTGATCTATACACCGAATAAGGTGAATTTAGATCTTTATTTAGGACTGATGTTTAAATCATCCTTATCACTTCGAAACGTTTATATGCTAGTTCTAATATCGTAGTCGTATGTTTAGAATCTTAAACACATAAGGTTTCCAGATCCGGTCGGCAACAGACCATAGATCCGAACAAATAACAGCATATCATGCACAAAGCTTTTAGCACATAAAAGCATTTTAGGCACAATTCCTAAAATAAGCTAGTGCTCACACCTCACAATCATCGCTTAGCATTCTAAGTTTAAGTCTAGAAATCCTACAAATTCCTAGTTCGCTTAAACTAATGCTCTGATACCAACTGTGACATCCCCAAAATCACGGCCAGAAAAGACCGATTTTGTTTATGATTTGTTTAAAAATCAGAGTAACATTTAAAAAAAATGTTGCGGAATTTGTCCCAAAACAAAATATGATAAAGATTTATCAAAAGCATTTCCAAAGAAATGTATTTCATTAAAAGACTTGGTATGTCATGTTCGATACATATCAAAAGCATAAACAGTACAATATAAGCCTTACTACATTATTTCATATCTACAGGCCTATATCTGTAATCCTTCATCCAAAACATCACATCTATGCTCATGGGCCACTACCTGTAATACAAGAAATTGAGTGGCTCAGGCTGGGGAGCCTGGTGAGCACATAGGGTTTTCAACGCACAATAAATAAGTTTATTAATTTCATCAATCAACAATAACCCGATTACCCGTTCCCGTTATCCTCACTTTACGTCCCTAAACACCTATCATAAGGGACCTAGCCTAAGGATCATCATCGGGATGGACACTACTGCTAAGGGGATTCCTTAGCAATAAATGTCGTAAAGGCAACCATGTGGGGGATGGAGTACACCGGTGAACACATCGTTCACAACACCTACATGTTGCGAGCCTGCTAGTGTTCCACTGGACTGTCTAGAAATGTCCGTGGTCGTCATCCATACTCCGCTAGATGACAGAATCAACAACATCAACATCGATGCCTCTCATCTTTTTATCGCACATCACCTATTACATCTACCCATGTTTTACCCCAACATTTTCGTAGATATAAAATACATATACAGTTTAAATCATTGAAAACATGTATAACAATGTTCATCCAGCATAGATAGCAAGTATTCAGATAATATGCACACATAGCACGTAATTTATATAAAATACTTCATATCTATGTGTAAGCTGAAAGTAACTATGCACTCACCTGAAAGGTGGTGACTTAACACTCGGACGGTGCTTCGATACTCTCAGAACAATTTTCCTTCGATAAAACCTAGTATCAATACCACTAGGGTTTAGTCTAACGTTAACCGCGACAAATTAATAGTCTGACTATTATTACTATTATATAAGTGTTAAATAATACTCAATATAAATCATAATAATAGCCCAAATAATTATTTTAAGGACCTAATAACATTACTATAATTATTTGAAAGCTATATTAAAAATTGTGTAAGCGTAGCTCACTTACAACAGATTTTAAAGAAAACCGGACTTTCCTCGGAGCAGCGTTTCCGAAACGAAAGACCCTTTTTCTCGAGACTTCGGGAGCCTCGGGGCTTCTTCGGGTGCTAGGGGGTTTACCTAGGCTTTTAGGGGGGTTGGGGGTTAGAGAGAGAAAGAAGTGGGGAAAGGTGTGAGAAATGAGGGTGCCCCGACTCCCTTTTTATAGGCTGGAAAAGCCAAAAACTCGTCGAGTTGGACTCAAACTCGTCGAGTTCCAGGCCAGGTGTCACCATCTGGTGGCTAGCCTTGGGGAGGAAGCAACGGCCAGGATTGCGCCACGTCACCCGATTTCGCACAGCAGCCTCCCGACTTAGAAAAATCATAACTCTCGCATACGAGCTCCGTTTTTGACGTTCTTTTTTTCCACGCGTAGGTAAAAACTATATATACAACTTTCATTTAGACTTTGTCAGCTAATTCTCGACCGATCTTAAATTTAACTGTAGGAGGAGATTAGACTGCTAAATGACCGCGAAGAAATTCGTAACTCCTTCATACGGACTCCGTTTTCGCCTATCTTTTTACCGTTTAGTTCCTATTAATGAGATCTTCAACTCTCATTTAGGTCGCATAAGCCAAAAACCGCTCAACTAAAATTCAAGTTTCGGGCCGTGCACTGCTAAGCCGAATCTTAGAAAAATCATAACTTCCTCATACGAAGTCAGATTTGGTCGTTCTTTTTATGGATGTTCTCAGTTTAACATATACTAAAACTTTGGTTTAGATCACTAAGGCTAAAAATTCATCCATCGTAAATTCACTATTTACGTCTCCCGGTGCCGTGCCGGTTTCGCCGTAAAACTTCGACGGACCATAACTTCTTCGTTATAACTCGGATTTCGACGTTCTTTATATCCCCGGAATCCTTGTTTCGACCACTAAAACTTTATGTAAAGATATCGGACTTATCTCACACTTTAATTTTGACGCTTATTTTTATTCTTTATTAATTATACATTTATAATTAAATAATAAGCACATAAATACACATAATTCACATAATACTCAAATATTTCATCTTTATTATTTAAAAATGAGTTACAATAGTTGACCTAGACTATTACATTGTCAAAAATGCTTAGCCCTGAAACCCGGGCGTTACAGGTATGATGGCAACATCGGAGGGGTTCCGAGTGGACCTGGGAGCCGGAGGCTAAGATGCGGGAGCATTACCCGGATTTGTTCGCTGCAGCAGACTTTTAGGACAAAGTCTAGTTCACATAGGGGAGAGGTGTAACATCCTGGGTTTTTAGGTATTTTCAAATCCTTCCTTTGGTTTTAAAGTATGTCATTTTGTTCCTTGGATTATAAAGATGTAGCCATAAGAAGCCCTAGTGGAAAAATGGTAATTTTTGGAGCAAGAGTTGTATGCTGGGCGTACATATGAGTACACTAAGCGTACTAGGGCGCATCCTAGTATGTTGGGCGTATATATATATACGTTGGGTTTACTAATGTCCGGGTGAAACCCTAATTTTTAGGGTTTGAGGAGTATTTAAACACCTTTATGGATCATTTAGACTCATCCTTCCAGCCTCCAAGCCCTTGGGTCGTTCATAGCAAACCCTAACCCCATAAAAGAGTGTTTTGATCTTAAAGTGTGTTCTTTGTGTGCTTAAAGGAGAAGGAATTACATCAAGGAGTGTATAAGGGAAAACAAGGTTATGGATCCTGGTTCATCATCTTCTTGGGAAGCTCCAAAAGGTAAAAAGTGATACCTTTATGCTTGGTTTGCTTAGATCTCATCTTGGTAGCTTTATGATGTTCTTTTGTCCAAAAAGTCCCATTGTTGTGCATATTTGTTGTTGGACGTTTTGGACTGTCCTTTCAGACCCTTGGAAGGGTTCTAAGCCATAAAAATGAGGTCCCTTTAGCTAGTTTGGCTCCATGCTTCTTATGGAAGGTCTTAATGGATTACGACCATGTATTAAGGACTTTTCGGACGTCTAATGTCATAAAGTTGGAGAGTTTATGACTCTAAGGTGCATTTGGACAATGGATCTAAAGTTTGGGCTTAAGTGCTTCAGCCATTAAGCACTTATTGAGGTTTTAGACTCTGCGAGGGTACATCCCACGTAAGGGGTAGTACGCCCCACGTAAGGGGTAGTATGCCCCTCGTATACAGTCAGCCACCCTGTTGTGGGTCAATGCGAGGCGATGTACGCCTTGCGTACCAAAGGACTACACCCCGCATAAGCCTTCTGTTGGATTTCAGATTTTGGGTTTCAAGTTTTGGGCCACCTTTTGGGCTTGAATGCTTGGGCCCTTATTGGTCTATCTGGTATTGAGTCTCTTGGGCCAACTGAAGAGTTGGACCTTAGGATAAGGCCCAAAAAGGAGTTTGGGCCCAATTTGGTAAATTGGGCCAATGATGAGCCTTGTATAATTTTGGGGTTTTTTGATCAAGAATTGGGCTTAGGTCTTGGCCCAATTATGGATAAGGGAAAGTGGCCATTTACCCTACGTTTGGGTCATTAGTCAAGGATGGTAATTTAATTATTAATTGGATGTTTATTTGTTGTGATAGTTCAGGATTTTAGTGGGCCAATAGTCAGAGGTACCTCGGAGGATCATAGAAAGGCGAAGGCGTGATCGTGCACCTCTTCATGTTATGTTTTGTGATTTGGGGAAAAACTCTAATCATAAACATGTTTTGAAAACTATTATGTAAACAATTATGATTTTTGGTTGGTTTGGAAAAGTTTAAAATTTTTATGAATGTTACATGCACCTTGAAATCTAAATGGCAAAAGGTTTTGCTCTACTTCATGAATATGGTTATGAGGATCAGAGAATGAGGTCACAAAGACGACACCACGATCTTCTAGGGTTTAACCCTAATAGTATAATATATATGATTACAGGAAATGAAGCTCCTGCTATTTTGGGGATGTAACTAATCTATGTAAAGCTCTGATCCTAATCACTAAGATTTCAAATCAGACATCTATTATATATATATATATATATATATATATATATATATATAATGTATATATATGCATACGATCACCAAGATCATTGAGTTCATGCTGAAGCTGATCAATCTAATGTTGGCATTGATGGTCAACATGTAGTATTTGACTAATCAGATAATAAGGTGTGACCTTATTTTATATATATATATATATATATATATATATATATAGGGTTAAGTTCAAATGAGAGCACTATTTAATGTGAGAACGTGAGAACACTACTTTATGTTACTATTCTACTATGAATTTTGTATATACAACAATATGACATTATTCATCAACAAATATACGAACAATTATACATTAATATTCATATTAAAATTTTGTATGTACAACTTTATGACATTATTCATCGCCGAATATATGAACAATCACATTTTCAACATTCACATTTGAATTTACTAAATACTACATATATATATATATATATATATATATATATATATATATATATATATATATATATTATAGTAGAATAGCATTATAAAATTGAATATATTCACAATACTATAGATATTAAATTCATAGTAGAATAGTAACATAAAGTAGTGTTCTCACATTCTCACATTAAATAGTGTTCTCATTTGAACTTATATATATATATATACTTACACACACACATAAAGAGAGAGAGAGAGAGAGAGAGAGAGAATTCAACATACCTTACAACCTTATATAAACATAAGTACTAAACCGAAACAATCTAAGAGCATCCACAATGGTGAATTCAATGAAAGAGTTGAATGAGGTGGTAAGTCTATGTGTCATTCAATGGATGAAACTCTATCATTGTGAGATGTCACGTTGGCATTCAATGAATTTGGAATTCAATGGCCATTGAACTCTTCAATGGGAAAAATGAAAGTTTTTAATTCTTAACTATTTACTATAAATTAAATTTTGTAACATTCTATTGAACTTTGTAAAGTTCAATGCATTGTGGAAAAAAAATGATAAAGTTGTATAAATTATAGAAAGATGATATGACAATCCATTGAACTCTATGGAGTTCAATGCATTGTGGATGCCCTAAGTGATGATAGTATGTTCAATAAATATATTACATAAAAAAAGTATTACCCTTATGTCGACTTCAAAAAAGGAGTTGAAGATGGAAATACTACGTATGTTTGAAAGGAAAGGTCGATTGGGAGTGAGTTTAATATATTACATAAGAAAAAGTATTACAACCTTATATAAACTTAAGTACTTAACCGAAACAATCTAAGTGATGATAGTATGTTCAATAAATGTATTACATAAGAAAAAGTGTTACCCTTATGTCGACTTCTAAAAAGTAGCTAGAGATAGAAATAATACGTATTTTTGGAAGGAAATGTCGATTGGGAGTGAGAGTTTATTGGTTACATTTCCCATATTATATCGGTTGGAACAAGAACTAGACTGATATATTTCCAATAGAAAGAATAATTAGCTTTGAAAGTGGAACTTGAGGTGAGATCAGAGAAGTGGTACTGAATTGGATCAACTCTCAGGCTTGTTGGAGGGGTAAGATATGGTCGTTTTTAGCTCTCAGAAAGAGATATATGGATTTTGGATCTCTCAAGATCACAATATTTTGATGATTCTGTTGAACCCTCGGGGAGATAGATAGATTTATGATTAAAGAAGCAAGTTATATTATTAATGACAATATTTTCACTGGTAGTTATGCTAGTACAAAATGGAATAGATTTGTGCTAAGAAAAGTAAATATTTTCTTGTAGAGTTTTTTGATGAATCGTCTTCTTACAAAGGACAACCTGGGAGGAGCTATAGGTGTTGATCTTCATTCGACTTGATGTCTTATTTATGACAATCAATTGGAGGGAGTGCATGGATCATGTTTTTCTCAAATACGAAGTAGAGAAGCAAGTTTTGGGAAAAGTAATTTGGTGGTGTGACATTTTTATTCCTTCTGATTGATTGAGTTCCTTCTCATCGATTGAATTCAAGACATTATTTTGTGGTTAGAAAATCTTCAATTATCTAATCACAAACGCATGAGGTTGGGCACTGTTATTGTCTTTACATTGTAATGTGGATCATATGAAAATTCAGAAATGATTTTGTTTTTTTTACTACCAAACGGAGAAAGTATGTAATCGTTGATACTATAGCAATGATTTTGTTTACTTGGTTCGAGCCTAGAAACACTATAATTAAGATTGATTTGATTAATTGGGTCTAAAACCCAATCATTAATATTCATTTGTAATTGCTTTTTTTTTTTCTTTTAACTTCTTGCTATGTTAATATATTCTATATTCAAAAAGTTCAGGAAAAAACCCACCCAAATATTTTAGAGCTACAACCTCATCCCATGCAAAATTATTATATTATAATAAGAAGCAATTGATTTTCGTCAATATAGTCATTATAGATATAGTTTATGAGAAATAAATTAAGACTAAATTGTATTATTGAAGTCAAAGTAGGTGGGAGTAAAGTGTAGTTTGACAAAAGAGTACAGGTTCCCAAAATTCAAACGGATTTCAACGCATGAAAAATTAATTGTTTTGTAAAACCGACAACGATATTATTATTATTATTATTATTATTATTATTATTATTATTATTTATGCTTATAAAATAATTATTATTTTTATTTTTAACGGCAAATGTACGTACAACTTCAGAGATGAATTAGTGAGAGCAGCAACTAAACTCAACCCACCCTTTGAAACTCAAATAGGCGCAACGTTAGATTGTCCGGAGTGCATAGACTAACCCATGTACGAGGCTAACGTGTCCGGTTAAAGGACGCGTAAACACCGTTCCAATGATCGTTGGGTTGGGTGTGATGAGATTACAAAGACGCTCCAAGACGACGAATAGAAAATGAGGGCAGCCGGCAACAGTCATAAATTTTGACTGGATTATTTTTTCTTTTTCCTTTTCGACCGTTCACAAAAAAAGTAAACAAAAAAAACAAATCAATTTAAAAACCATACACTACAACTATAAATACAACTTATTTTACATACATTTTACACTACAAAAACACATAATCTTTTCACATATTCTTTATTTTTCTTCAACCTATGGATCCAAATCAAAATATATCACTCACTCCAAACACCCAAAACCATGGGCGGCTCAATCATTTTGGGGGCTCTAAGCGAGCTAAAAATTCGGAGCCCTTTGGCCTTTACTATACTCGGAAATCGAAAACGGATGAGATGAATATTTCGCAGAAATCAGAATCGGTAGAAGAAAGCAAATTCGTTTCAGTTTCATGAGTGCAGCGATCGTTGATTTATTCTTCTGCTTCATTTATTTTGTAGTTACCGGATTGGATTTTTTAATGGACTAAACATTTGGACTTTAAAGAATATGGGGCCCCTTAGAATTGGGGGCCCTAAGCCCTGCCTTAAAAATCCTAAACATAGAGCCGGCCCTGCCCAAAACACTCCAAATGATTCATTTTCATATTTTAGTTACATGCAATTGATAACATCTCCGATCTAACAACAAACTCTATTAGCCAATCTTTCATACCACCCAAACTATTATCAACAACAACGACCACCACAATTCAATCAACCTCAATTTCAAATCTTTCAGCCCCAATCTTCTCAACCTCAACAATTTCACACACAACCTTCCACTGCTACAAAACAAAAAATAGGGTACCGTTAAAAGGGACTATAGAATACGGTTTTGCAACCGTACTCTATGAGTGGGGTATCCTATTATAAAAGGTAAAAGAATACTGGATCAACGTATTATATATATATATATATATATATATATATATATATATATATATATATATATATATATTTTAAGAAACCATATTCTTTTTACTCTACACATTTCTTTTAACTTGTCCCTTGTTTCATTATGCATCATTATACAAAGCAAGGGTTGCTATTGTCTTTGTCATATGGTTCTCGATGGTAACCAGGAACTCATAAAAGCAATTTTTAAATGGCATTTGAATGTCAATCACCAAAAGCAAGAGATTGATCGTAATTAACAGCAATAAGTGTGCCACAATAATATCATTATTAAATTCCAGGCACCATTGTCATCAAAGTTGTTACCAAATTTGTAAAGGTACTAAAAAAGATGAGACTGGATTTCATTAAGCATAGAAAGAATGTTTGTCTATTCTAGAAGGCTATTACATCTCTATCTCTTTCGCATCTCGTTTCCGTTGCTCCCAGTGTATCACCTGCAACAAAAATGTATATTTTCATAGATTAATACATGTCCTCAATGCCACAAGAATTTTTGTATTTTCTTTCTTATTAAACAGGTCCTAAATGACTTTGTAATAATATGATAAGAGCCGTGAGAAACATCTATAATAGTTTCTCATCTGAGGGTAGCACGATATTTTGATTTCTATCCTTGCAATCATGTTAACCGATTGCAATTTGCATACTATCAAATCGCATGAGTGAATAAAAAAGATTTTATATTTAGCAAACAAACCATAGAAGGGGTAAATTTGAGATTGTGATTAGCCGTTTCTATTATTGAGGGATATTGGATTACATTCAAATGTCGGTTGTGCGCTTTTAGACCCAAACTTTATCTGCATACAAACAAAAGGGCAAGCAACTAAAACAGTTTATAAGAAAACACGAAAAAATGTTGAAAAACTTCATATGCAGGAGCATAAGTACCAACGCTAATGGCGCCTTGTAACTTTTCCCCAAATGCACCGACTTCGACCTAACCAAAACCCTAAGAAAATCAAAATCCACATTTTTTACTGTTATAAAGACATAAATCACAAATTCGATTGATTAAAATCCAATAAAATAGGAACTAATTTTACCGATTATGAACGAGAATTGTCCCACAGGCACAATCTGGATTTACAAGAACTAATTTTACCTAAATAGAGTTGTGTTACAGACGATGGCATATACGTTACGATTTAGGGAAAACACATTATACCTTATGATTTGTGGCAGTTCATCGTCTTTTTTGCTTCGCCAACTATAGCATAGTGGGAGAACGTGTGAAATGGTCAAAGGTCGAAATTATAGGCGCGTAAATTCCTACGCCAAAATAAATTTATAATGATATAAATACAGGCCTTAACATAAAACGATACTCAACGTTTTAATTTGTAACTGAAACCCACTTTCCTTCGGTTTTTTTTGTTTCTCAACAGTATTTTATGTTTCTCCAAAAACGCATGCCACATCATATAATCTGGAAACCTCTATACCCATATTAAATCTAGAGTTTTCTATTTGAGAGTTTGTAGCAGTGTTCACAACCATCTCAAGTCCCATTATCTCAATTCCAACCTATAAATCTCGACGACGACGACGACGAATGGGTCTAAGAAACAAAACAACCGACTTGAAGAAAGCAAAAAAAGGAAAATAACAAAAAAAGAGATCCCTCAAGCGTTGCCGACAAAAAAAATAATCGATGTGCACTCTCCTCTTAGAGTAATAAATAACCAAAGATATCATGTTTAGCATAAGCCTCCAAACAAAACAATTTACTTTTAATGGAACCCAACTAATCGAATCAAAAGTACACGAGACTCCTTGGAGACAATCTCCATCATGCACATCCTCAATAAATGAGTCGAGAAATACCCATTAGCAGTACACGCCCAAATCCAAGAATCGGAAACAAAGGATAAGGAAATATTTCTAATTTTCCCCTTTATCTCAAATAAAGAAACGGAATCCCTCCCTTTTCTAGGCAGCCGAATCCAGCCACAAACCAACGTCGCACTCTCACCCATATCTAGACAACCTATCCATAGCTCTATAGTTCTTGTTGGATTCAATTCGATACAACCCCGGATATACATCATTAAGAACAAGACCCTCCAACCACCTATCTTTCCAAAAGAAAGTATCATTTCTCAACCCTACCTTCCTCCTTACAAGTGAATTCAGGCTAACATTCCATTCCTCCAAATCATTTTTATTGTTAGCAATTGAATTCCACAACTAGGAAGTGAAGCCTTAGGATTGCCGTCAATACCATCTATCTTGTGCTATATTTTAATGCATAATGACCAAAGACTATTTCTATCTATTTTTAATTTCCAAATCCATTTAGCTAAGGGAGCCACATTCATCCATGTAAGGCAACCCACACCAAAGCCACTTTTATGCTTAGGCAAGACCACATTGTTCTAATAAATCCAAAGAATATTTTTTCTATTGTATTTTCCACTCCATAAGAACTTCCTCCTAATTTTCTCCAAGCAATCAATGACTTTCAATGGAGCCTTAAAAAGCAAAAAAAAAAGTAAAGAAGGAAGTTGCTTAAGACTGATTTAACAAGCGTGAGGCACCCACCCAACATTAAATTATTCTCCTTCCAAGGAGATAATTTCAGTTGGAAGTTATCCAAAATAGGTCTCTAATGCTTGTCTAATTTCATATTAGCACCAATAGGAAAACCAAGGTAAGTAAGGGAAATTTCTCAGCCTCACAACACAAAATTCTAGCAAGATTCTCCACCTCTTAATCATCAACCCCTACTCCAAACACCTTGCTTTCTTTTAGATTAACATTTAGCCTCGATGCCATGAAGAAGCACCTTAAGAGCCTATCAAGATTAATTAGGTTCATCTCAGACCATTCCCTAGTAAAAGTAACATCATCTGCATATATAAGATGAGATAAGATAGTATCATTATTTGGAAGAGTAATACCTTGAAAAAGATGTTGATCACAAGCCTACCTCATAGTAATACTAAGACCTTCCATGGCAAAGATAAAGAGAAAAGGGCTAAAGGGTTATTTTGTCTAACACCTCGCTTAATAGAAAACTCCTTAGTAGCGGACCCATTCAAGAGAATCGAAGCTCTACCGGTCTCAAGACAACCACTATCCATCCACTCAATTTGTTGCTAAACCCCATTTTCTCTAAAACCGAGTCTAAGAATCCCTAATTAAGAAAATCAAAAGCCTTGTCGAAGTCAACTTTAAAAATCAACACCTTCCTTTTGTTCTTCTTCGCCCAAGTAACTTGTTAGTAATTAGGGTTTAGGTCCAAGCCCATTAGGGTTTAGCCATTAGGCTTTATGTATTCTCTATATATTCGTATGTAATTGTCTTTTGAGAATCAATCAATCTATTATTTAACATGGTATCAGAGATCTAGGTTAAAACCCTACTGTTGACCACAACCCACAACCACCGCCATCCACCTCCGGTAACATTCTCTAATAGTCGTCGGGGGTGTCTTCATTATTTTCCACATTTTTATTTTTATTCTATTTTCCTCCTAAATAATAAAACAGCCACCGACACCAAACTAGAGCTCTTTCATCGATTTCTTCCACTGCCTCATCTACTTCTACCTCATCCTCAGATAACCCCTGACTTTGAGCCTTCTACCTCTTCCTCGGGTGGCCACTTCTTCAGATCTCTTTTCTGAATTAGGCCCTTCTGTTGTTGTTGCATCCATCCGATGGCACCTTCTCCGTCAGGCAACCTCTGATCTGTAGTCGTTTATTTCTCTATCAACATTGCAGTTTCCGATCTCGCCGAATTTGTGTAACACCTAAAAGTTCAGGCCAAGTTTTTCATTTTTAAATTACCAAAAGTCATAGTTTCACAACCAAATTATCGAATACAGGATCATCCCAAAACAACAAGTATCATAATTATCAGAGTTCATAAACATGTTCGAGTAGTAAATTCCCAGCGCGTGTATACAAACAGACCTTTGCTTTCCGAGTGTGGTTTATCAGCAACCTTGGTTGGCTATCAACAGCCTCAATCACATATAATTATCGTAGCATAACATAACATAGCAGCTAGACACAGACGGTCATCATAACACAATTATCCTACCATATAGGTAAGAGTAAGTGAGGAGACTCACCTGATACTGATGACATGAAAACCTAGCACTCGAACTGCTAGATCTAGACTCTGCCTAGTCAACAAAATAATTAACAGTAATCAATAATTAAGGTTCAAAAACTCACTCACAAATCCCCAATCCCACGACTAAACCTTCTAAGGGAAAAAGGACCATTTTCCCTTCACATGGTCTAAAAACCCTATATCTTGACCAAGAGTCAAAGTCAACAAAAGTCAACACTCAGCACGTACGCTGAGCATACCATAATCTATGTAGGGCGTAGAACTTGGATCAGCGAATAATGGGGCTTAGACCGGCTACGTGGGGAGTAGCCAGGAGTACGCCCAACTTACTCTGTCTGTTCTCATTTCTACCAACTTGTGTCTTAAACCCTTAAGACATTTATTCCTAACCACAGATCTGGTCATTCCATGACGTCTAAACCCATAAAGTTATCATCTTTAAGCCTTTGCATGGCTAGGAAAGTCCCAAAGCAACATTCATGAATTCCCAACACATTCTAATCCATTTTGCTCATGCATGAACTAAAGGAAGTGGTCAAGCTACCATTTTTATGCATCCATAAGTCCTATAATACATTTAAGGACAACTACAAACCCCTAGAGTACCCCAAACTTATAAAGGTCAAATCTTTGGGTACAAAACCCTTAAAACTTCAACCATAGAGACCTAATGAAAGACCTGCCAAGGTGCAAACTTTATTCCTAGAAATGATGCACAAGATGGAGTTTTTCTGGATCTAAAAGCTTGCTACTGCCTTCTTCTTCTTCACTAGCTTCCCTTTTCAACTAAATGCACCAAAAACACCCAAATGAACTTGCAAGGCTCACAGGACACTCAAGATCGGGATTAGGGTTTAGAAAAGGTTTGGAGGCTAATAAGGGTGACCAAAAAGGGGACTTAATCTTTTTTAAATAGTGAGTAACCAAGAAATTAGGGTTTTGGAGTCTGGCATAGTACGCTCAACTTACCACATGTACGCCCAGCGTACTAGTTGGCCACCCATGATCCACACTCTACATGGTTACGCTGCGCGTACCCTTACGTACGCTTGGCGTACTACTAGAATCAAAAGACTTTTCTTGCAGGGGACCAAAGGTTCCATTTATAGTAAAGATGCAAGAAATATAATAATACCTGAAAATCAGGATGTTACATGTCTCCCTCACTAGAATCAGACTTCGCCCTCGAAACCATCCTCAGGAAACAGCTCCGAATATTGCTCACGTATCTCGGACTCAGGTTACCACATCCACTCCAAACCTCTCCTATGTTGCAACTAAACGTTGACCAAGTTCACAACCTTTTTCCTCAAGGTTTTCACCTTCCGATCCAAAATGGCTACATGCTTCTTCATATAATTCAGGCGATCGTCGACCTGAAATTCCTCTAAAGGGACCACAACTGTCTCATCAGCTATATACTTCCTCAGCTGAGAAACATGGAATGTGTCATGGATCTGGCTCAGCTCCTCCAATAGCTCCAACTAGTAAGCCACCTTACCCATTCGACCTAAAACTCAAAAAGGGCTAATAAACCTGGGGCCCAACTTGCCCTGCTTCCTGAAGAGGATAACACACTTCCAGGGTGATACCTTAAGGAGCACAAGATCCCCTACCTGAAACTCCAGCTCAGAGCGTCGCCGATTCTGATAACTCTTATGGCGACTCTATGCTATCAACAATCATTGTCGAACTTGCTGTATAAGCTTAGTTGTCTTGAGCACTACCTCCATGCTCCCTATAACCCTCTGCCCCACCTCGCCCCAACAAATCAGAGTCCGACATCTCTAACCATATAGTAGCTCGAAGGGGGGCATACCAATGTTGGCATGATGGCTGTTCTTATATGAGAACTCCACCAATGGAAGATAAGAGTCCCAACTCCCACCAAAATCGATAACACAAGCACACAACATATCCTTGATCGTCTGAATCGTTCGCTCGCTCTGCTCGTCCATCTGCGGAAGGTATGCGGTACTGAAGTGTAGTCGGGTACCCAACTCCTCATGAAATCTCTTATAGAACCTAGAAGTAAAGTGCATATCTTGGTAAGATACTATAGACATCGGCACCCCATGCCGAGCTATCACCTGTTGAACGTAAATCTCGACCAACTTTTCTGCAGAAGAATTCTCACTAATGGCTAAGAAGTGAGCACTCTTCGTCAAAAGGTCCACTATTACCCGGATAGTATCAACACCTCTCACAGTCCTCAGTAATTTTGTAATGAAATCCATAGTAATATGCTCCCACTTCTATAGGGGAAACTCCAGAGGCTGCAACTTTCCATGAGGGCGTTGGTGCTCAGCCTTGACCTACCGGCAGGTCAAACATCGCTCCACAAACCAAGCCACGTCTCTCTTCATACATGGCTGCCAATAATTATGCTTCAAGTCGAGATACATCTTCGTAGCCCCCGAGTAGATGGGAAATCTCGACTTGCGGGCCTCCTCCATCAAAGTTTGTCGGTCCCCACCTGAATATGGTTCCCAAACCTGCCCAAGAAGAGTCAAAAGCCCTCGACTGTTGATATCAAATGCCAAAATCTGATCGATCACTCGCTTATTTTTTCGATTTTCCTCTTTTATGGCCTCTAAATGCGCTTCCTTGATAATTTCTAAGACTTGAGTCGTCACGGTCATCCTCATGCATACGTACCTAGTCGGGGCACCTGCCACCCTCCGACTCAGGGCATTGGCCTTGCCCGAATAATATAAGATCTCGCAGTCATAGTATTTCACTACATCTAACCACCTCCTTTGCCTCATATTCAAGTTAGGTTGATCCATAAGATATCTCAGACTCTTATGGTTCATGTAGATGGTACACCAAACACAACAAAGATAGTGGCACCAAATACTGAGGGCAAAGACCATTGCCCCCAACTCCAGATCATGAGTGAGATATCTCGCTTCGTGAGGCTTTAGTTGCCTCGAAATGTATGATATCGCATTCCCCCTCTGCATCAACATAGAACCCAATCCTGCAATGGATGCATCACATTAGACCACAAAATCCTCCACTCCCTAAGGGAGGGTAAATATTGGCGCCTCACACAATTGTTGGCAAGGAGTCTCAAATGATGTATGCTGCTCAGGCACCCAATTGAAAGCAACATCCTTCCTTATCAACTTGGTGAGAGGAACAACGATCTTGGAGAAGTCTCTAAGGAATCTACGATAATGACCTGCCAATCCGAGGAAGCTTCGAATCTCAGATGGAGATCTCAGCACCTCCCACTGCATCACCGCCTCTATCTGGGCTGGGTCGACCAAGATATTGTTTTGATTGACGAGGTGTCCGAAAAACTGAACCTCGCACAACCAGAAGTTACACTTGGAGAACTTGTCATAAAGCCTCTCCATCCTCAAAACCCCAAGTATCTCATGTAGATGCTCCTCATGTTGTTCTCTAGTATTTGATTATACCAGAATGTCATCGATAAAAACGATCACTGATCGATCTAACATGGGTCTACACACCCGGTTCACGAGTTCCATGAATGTCGTCAGTACGTTGGTGAGCCCAAAAGGCATCACCAAAAACTCGTAATTCCCATAGAGAGTTCAAAAGGTTGTCTTCTAAATATCCTCCTCCCGAACCCTTATCTGATGATAGTCGGACCTCAAATCGATCTTGGAAAACCAAGATGCCCCATGAAGCTAGTCAAAGAGATCCTCAATCCTTCGTAAAGGGTAACGGTTTTTCACCGTTAGCTTGTTCGATTATCGATAATCAATGTACATTCGGTGCAAACCATCATTCGTTTTGACAAAAAGGGTTGGGGCTCCCCAAGGAGAACTGCTCGGCCTAATGAACCCCTTTCCCAATAGCTCCTGCAGCCGAGAGGATAATTCCTACATCTCAGGTGGTGCAAGACGGTACAGTGCCTTGGCGAACGACGCCGCACCTGAAATCAGATCGATCAGGAACTCCACTTGCCTCTCAGGAGGCACACCTGGTAAATCCTAAGGAAAAACATCAGGAAAGTCACATATCATCGGAACATCAGAAATAGAAGTCATTCCCTTCTTCTCAACTCGAGTGTCCACTACATATGCCAGATAACTCATACATTCATGCTACAAACTCTGCCTTGCCTTGGCGACAAAACAGAAAGTTGATCTTGACCTACTACCCTCGCCATAGATAGTCAACACTCCTCAACTGTGGTCTCAAACTGTCACCAGCTGACACTTACAGTCAATCAGAGCCCCAAACCGGCTCAACCAATCCATACCTACGATCACACAAACATCTCCCATCGCGATAGGGATGAGGTCTATCAGATATCGAACATTGAATCTCTCTCGTACACAACCTCTGTAGACATCAGTAGTAGAGATAGTCACTCATCTGATATCGAGACTCTCAAGGGCCTGCTCAAAGTCTCTTGCGGAATACTAAAATCGCAAAAAATGATGACAACACAAACGATCGACTCGCACCCGAGTCAAACAGCACAAGCGCAAGCACAAAATTCACAAGAAAATTACCAATATAATTGATAGTATAAGCAGCATAAATAAATCAACAGAAATATAAAGAACACATACCAGCCACGACGTTTGGAGCTGCACGGGCCTCCTCTGTTGTCAACTGAAATGCTCTGCCCCGAGCCATCGGGGCCTCGGCCTTCCCCTGTCGTCCATCAGTGATATGCAGGGTCGTTGGGGCCGGAGTCTGAAACCTCCTAAGTGCAAGCTGAGTATAATTTGCATATACGTGACCCGTCTGATTGCAGCTAAAACAAACCCAAAATCCCTAGCCATATTCCCATCCTTGCCACATAGGTAACAAGCTGACCTGGACCGAAAAGGTCCCTCGTGTCCCTTGCCGCACTTCCCGTAATTACGGACCTTCTGGACACAACTCTTTGTTCAGCGGGCTTGGCCCGCTTAGTCGCCACTTACGACTGTACTTGCCTTATATCTCTCCCATGGGTCTCCTTCTCCTCCATAGCCTGGGTCTCCAACTCGATTTCTCTCCTCATTGCATTGGTATGCAACTCAGCTAATGTCTTGTATGTGGTGTTCGTCATGAAATCCCTGATATCCCTCCTTAGAATACTCAAATATCGGGCCACCCGGGCCTGCTTCGTGGACACCCGCTCAGGGCAGAACAAAGCCATCTCAAGAAACATCTTGGTGATCTCAGTCACCTTCTTTGTCTTCTGCCTGAGAGACATGAACTCTTGGGCCAACCTTTCGCACTTAACTGTGGGTACGAACTCATCTCTGAACATCGCAATGAACCTCTCCCAATTCATTGCAGCATGATCTATAAGCATGTAATCAATTGTTACAAACTTCCACCAGTCCTTTGCTCCCAAGCGAAGCAGGTTCAATGTGAATTGAACCCTCAAAATCTCCGGACAAGAGCGGGTATAGAAACACCCCTCAATGTTAGAGATACATCTCACAACGGAAATTGGATCCTGGGTCCCATCAAACTATGGTGGCTTCCTATTGGTGAACCCTCGATACCGTACCAAATCACTCCCCTGTGGTCTCCCTACAGCAAGAGTTGTGGTGGCTGCGGCAGCAGCAGCCTCAGTGACAACGACATATTGCTCATCAAAAGTCTCAATCAACGTGGTCTTGAAAGACCCAAACATCTCCAGGATAGCCTCTCTGATTGTTACGGCCACCTCCGCGACAACAATCCTACGAATCTCATCATCACTGGCACTCGGCCTCTCGGGGTCGCTGGAGCCTGAACCTCGGGTAACCACCATACTAACAAACATAAGAAAATTATCAGCAAAGAGGCTAAAGCGCAAATACCCACACTCACACCCCTATAAGCTCTTTTGTCCCTTGAGGTTATTCCTCGAGCCGTGCACAGATCCAATGCTTCCAGTAGTACGGGCCCAATACTACTTTTCACACCAACCCATATTTGTCTCGAGTCGTACCCTCAAGATCCTAAGTCGCAAGGACTCTACATCCTCACATCAGCTAAGAACTAGCCATGTAGGTTCCTTAGAACCACTACTAAGCATCTAGACACTAACTCTAGATTGCTCTCCAGCACTGCTCCGCCTCGTAAGACCTCCATCGTCCTCGCCATTTGCTTCGCGTATGTCAATTTTACATAGTACAAGACTTAATAGACATTCGAATAAATGATCCTACCTCAAATCCACAACCAAACAAGAAACAGGAAGAAAGGCCAAATCATGCATTCTAAGGCTATAAAATCCTAACTATGTACAACTATGTAGCATATATTAAGCAAATAGTAATGACAAGTTCAATCTCACAAGAATGAAATCCTAGGCTAAGGCATCACAAATCAGACAACATTTCACACAAACTCTACAAGATTCCTTAGCCTAGCTCTAGCTAACATGCAATTCTATCAGCTCATAATATAAGCATATATGCTCTGCACCACTCAAAATATAAATTATGGTATTTTGGGAAACAGCCGCTCGAGCGCTGGTTGATTGTACACACTGCTTCTCTGGGTTTTTCCTCATGTAAAAGTCTTCATTTATAGTTAAGTTCTTAAAAATGTTCAAATCCTTAGTTTGAGTTTAGAATCACCCAGAGGTTCATCCAAATTCCTCAAACTAGGGCTCTGATACCAAATTGTAACAACTCAAACTTCAGACTAAAATTTTCATTTTTAAATTACCAAAAATCATAGTTTCACAACCAAGTTTTCGAATACATGATCATCCCAAAGCAACAAGTATCATAATTACCAGAGTTCATAAACATGTCTCAGTAGTAAATTCTCAGTATGTGTGTACAATCAGACCTTCGCCTTCCGGTGGTCTTGTGAAGTACCTGCCACATATAAGTTAACAATTGTAAGCACAAAGCTTAGTGAGTACCCCAAGATACCACATATAACACAACATAAATAACAGCTATGGGTTATTCGCAACCCTGGTACTATCAGGAGTCCTGGTGAGCTAACACCATGCTCGGTGGGTTATCAACAACCCTGGTTGGCAATCAACAACCTCAGTCACATATTATTATCATAGCATAACATAACATAATAGTTAGACCCAACTGGTCATCATAACACAACTATCCTACCATATAGGTAAGAGTAAGTGAGAAGACTTACCTGATACTGATGACACAAAAACCTAGCACCCGAACTATCGGATCTAGACTCCATCTAGTCAAGAAAATAATTAACCCTAATCAATAATTAAGTTTCAAAAACTCACTCAAAAATCCACAATCCCACGCTAAACCTTCTAAGGGAAAAAGGACCATTTTGCCCTTCACATGGTCTAAAAACCCTAAATCTTGACCAAGGCTCAAAGTCAACAAAAGTCAACACTCAGCGCGTACGCTGAGCGTACCACAATCTATGTGGGGCGTACATCTTGGATCAGCGAATAACGGGGCTTGGACCGGCTCCACGGGGCGTAGCTAGGAGTACGACCAATGTACTCCTTCTGTTCTTATTTCTACCAACTTGTGTCTTAAACCCTTAAGACATTTATTCCCAACCACAGGTCTGGCCATTCCATGACGTCTAAACCCATAAAGTTATCATCTTTAAGACTTTGCATGGCTAGGAAAGTCCCAAAGCAACATTCATGAATTCCCAACACATTCTAATCCATTTTGGTCATGCATGAACTAATGGAAGTGGCCGAGCTATCATTTTTATGCATCCATAAGTCCTATAATACATGAAAGGACAACTACAAACCCTTAGAGTGCCCCAAACTTATAATGGTCAAATCTTTGGGGACAAAACCCTTAAAACTTCAAACATGGAGATCTAATGAAAGACTTGCCAAGGTGCAAACTTTATACCTGGAAATGATGCACAAGGAGGGGAGTTTTCTGGATCTACAAGCTTGTTAACACCTTCTCATTCTTCACTAGCTTCCCTCTTCAAATAAATGCACAAAAAACACCCAAATAGACTTGCAAGGCTCACACAACACTCAATCTTGGGATTAGGGTTTAGGAAAGGTTTGGAGGTTGATAAGGGTGACCAAAAAGGGGACTTAATGTTCTTTAAATAGTAAGCAACCAAGAAATTAATTAGAGTTTTGGAGTCTGGGCTAGTACGCGCAACATACTAGCTAGCCAGGCACGATCCATTCTCTGCATGGATACGCAGCACGTACCCTTACATATGCCCGATGTACGACTGGAATCATAAGACTTTTCTTCCAAGGGACCAAGCGTGCCATTTATAATAAAGATGCAAGAAATATAAGAATTCTAGAAAATCGGGATGTTACAAATTGGCTTTGTCCGCCGCAACTCGAACCATCTTTCTTTCTCGCTACCTTTCTCCGGACTTCTCTGCTGTTGGTTGCATGATCATCGCCACCGCCGCCAGTCTTCTCCTTTTCTACAACGGAATCACCTGTGGTTTCCACTTCTTCTCTCTTCTTCTCTGACGAGTAGTTGATGTTAACCGCCACTGTTAGTGCTCTACCACCATTGATGCTGCTATCTTCATCTAGTTTTTATGTTTTCTTCTTTGTTTATTTTTCAAATTTAATCATCATCACCCGATCAAACTGCAAAGTGATGTTAGTGCTCTACCACTGTTAGTGCCCTTTAAGGTTTAACCATTAGGCTTTATGTATTCTCTATTCTTATGTAATTGTCTTTTGAGAATCAATTAATCAATTATCTAACATAACTAATTCATTTATAATAAAGGGCCATCCAGAATGCTTCTACCCCCGATATACAATATACGTAGTTTGCTCAATACCCACAACGTCGACTTTTTTAAGACGGAATGTAAGAATTTTAGATACCATCTTATACATGCACCCAGGGCCGGTCCAGACGGTGGGCAACCCGGGCGACCGTCTAGGGCCCACGTCTTCAGGGGGGCCAAAATTTCTGGGCTATGTGGTGTATATATATAAAAAAATTATTACCTAAATGATTTTCAAGCCCTAAAATTGGTTCAAACTCAAACTAGGTCAAAAGATAAACAATTCGGCTTGGTTTTTATTGCTAATTGAACACGTTTATAATGAAAAATAAATGATATTTTTTTTAATCTTTATTATATTTGTCTTTAAGAGGCATTATTTTTTATTTTCGGCCTGTATCCTATATACGATTGGACCGGCCTACAATAGTGCATGCACCCAATGAGTTGACTCGTCTAAAGTCTTTCAAATGTACAGTATCATTCACTTTCGGAATCATTGAAATGAATGATGCATTGCATCCCCGACTAAAATTTCCTGTCATCTCATTTTTTTTGCAAAATTAAACACACCGTCTTTAATCGTCTCCTAATTTTTTATATAAATTTGAATGTAAATCCATCCGCCCCCGAGACTTTTTCATTTCCGCAGCACCAAATCATTGAATTAATCCTCAAATCCTTGAATAAGATTGAATTTTTGGAGCATATTCAATGAAAGCTTTTGAAAGTCAAATATTAAAAATAAACTTCATGACATGTTTTTTTTATTGGACCGAATAAACTTATGGGTCAATAATAAATCAACCATTTTATTTCAGTATTTTTCTACGTTTTATACAAATAACTTGTCTATCCCATAGTGTTCTGTTTTATTCCCATGATTAAACTTCAAACTTTTATTATTCTTTGACTCTATATTTATTAGTATTTCTTTGACAAAAAATTTACGGGTATTCATATGAGACGGTCTAATTTTGTGAGACCGTGAGACCATTTTTTTCTTATGAAATATTCTAATATTCTAATGTTTATAAAAATTAAATATGTGTAATATTCTAATATTCTAAAACAATGATTTGAACATATTTTACATTGAAATATTCTAAAACATATAATATTAGAATATAATGCATATTCTATTTTTACGAACAATAGAATATTATAATATTTCATTAAAAAAATTTGGTCTCACAAAATTATTTCCGTTTCAAATGAACTTTTATATATATATATATATATATATATATATATATATATATATATATATATATATATATATATATATATATATATATAGCTAGAGTATAATGTGGATGATATCTATTGTGTGGTCGTAAAGATAATTCTGGACCAATATATGAATAAAATTAATGGTCATGATATCTATATATGTGTGTGCGCTTCAAAATAACAATTACATCAGAGGAATTTATAAAATATTTTACAAATATGAAACTTAATTAAATTAAATGTTATGTAAAAAACTGTTAAAAATAATCATTAATTGAAAAAAGATATACATTAATAAAAAAGACGACAGCTTGAATTATTTGTCAGCCCGACAAAGAAGCAAATTTGAAGGCTGGATCTGATGTGGATGACCTGGACGGAGGCCTTGATCTAGAAAATAGATTTGAAGGCTTGCAATCGGCCTAAGGCCCAATATACACGATTGGGAGCCCACGAACACGGGTAAATGTATAAATGTATAATGTATAAGAAAGATTTTTTTTACCATATTATCATTCAATTTGCTAAATGTTATTTTATCATTTTATGATTATTTTGAATTAATTTTTTTTCCACATGTTATTTTAAGAGTTTTTCTATTTTAATAAATTCCACATAATACTTTAATGTAATAATTACAAAAATATAATAATAAATGAATATCAATTTCATTAATGGACCTACCTTTTTATTTCTAAATTTCTAAATTAAAGCTCATTAGTTTATTTTGTTTGTTTATTTATATTTAAAAGATAAAAAAATCAATTTTGATAATTTATTATTTGTTTTTGTTTTCTTATAAATCCAAATTTTTTAAATATTTAGACATTTAACAAGAGACTCTTTTATGTTTATGTTACGTAGTAATCTCTAAAATCACAAATTGTTTCAAGTTTAATTTAGAGTCATTTACACAAATCCTTTATGTGATTTTGGATAATTTGTAAATATCTATCTAAAATTTAAATAATTAATTTTTTTATTAGGATGATCTTTATTGTATTCTTTTGTTGCGCTAGAACCAACTAAAAATGATTTATTTATTTATTTCACCTTTTGTATCATATTTTCAGATATTCTTGTAGTTAATAACTTTACAAAGTTAAATGGTTCATCTCTTCTCCTATCCCTTCCCCCACTCTCTATGGTATAGGCAGAAATTTTGTATTCATTTTTGCAACTCGCTAGATATATCTTATGATATCATCGCCTAGGTGAATGAAGAAATTATAGGAAAATATTTACTTCTTAAATCCCCATGAATGTAACTCCCAAATCGACTTCTTATTCCTGTAACACTTCCTCCCATGGATTTAAGAAACGGAAATAGAAGTCAATTTGGAAGTTTATTATACACTTTTGTTGATATATATTCATAGATATACAAACTTCAGGTTATATTTATTTATTTTACACTTTTCCTATCCAATGTCACTCAACTTGGTTTTAGTCTACCTATTTATCCAAGTTTACTATGCATTAAACAAAAGTAAGATACATATATTTTAAATCTTTAGTCCTCACTATCTTCAGTTCACTCGAATCTTTAATATAAGGCTTAAAATCAAGAATCTTAGTATCTTACCTCAAGAGTCAAGAATACTTGAAAAGATGGATTGGGGAAAACTTTTTCCCAAGTGTCTTGCTACTTGAAAATATCGACTAGGGAAAATATTTTCACAAGTGTCATGCTACTAAAAAAGATGGATTAGAGAAAAAAAATTCTCACAAAACTTTCATTCTTGAATCGTAAAGATATATTTAATCGATGGTTAGGATCTTTTAGTTTCTTTGAGAATTATCTATATTGCGATTTTCCCAAAAATGTATAAATCTTTAAAAATTCCCTAGTTTGTTTGTTTGTTTCTTTAATTTTTTTAAATAACCCATTTAGCTTAAGGATTTCAAGTAATGGTTTCATCACCTCATATGTTTTTTTAACATACTATGTCTAATTGCTTTGTTGCTTTACTATCAAAACTTTTCTAGATGGTTTTCGCTTCTATCTTATCCAGTGATCGTGATTGAGGCCAACATACAAATTGATATATTAAATGGGAATTTCGTTTTAAATCATTTTCCTTGCATCCTTATACAGTTATACTACTGCAGGTTGAGGAATGGACACCATTGTCTAGAGTCTAGACAAATCCATTTAGTCTCTTCAGCCTTTTTCTTTACCTACATTACTTATTAGTTGTTATTAGGGCACTCCATTTTCTTTGCAATCAAGGAATTACTTGGTCTTGGTGAATACAATGCCAAAATAGTTGTTTATGTTTTTTGGTATTATGAACTTATTTATTTATTTATTAATTTTTTTGTTTTTAATTTTATTCATGACAATGGCCGGCCGATAAGATCAATGATGTGTTTATTCAACAAGAATACTTCATAATTTTACTTCTTGGCCAATAGACAAGGTCTCCTTTTGTTTTGTTATTTTTTTAAGAGAAAAAGTACCATAATAGCTATTATTTTTCCAATGTTTTTCTAAAACTAAAAATTTTCAAAATTTTCAAAAATAGTTATGATTTTTGCGTGCGATCCGAAAATCTAGATTTTCTCGGGTGTTGCGATTTTTTTTGTCAACTTTGAACTTTCATAATTTTTTCTAGGGATGAGCAAAAGGACCGAACCAACCGGAACCGGCCCGAACCGAACCGGACCGGGGAACCGGCTTCGGCCAAAATCTAGAACCGAATCGGCCCGACGGTTCTACCGGTTCCGGTTCCGGGTCCGGTTTTTGCCGATTTTTCGATTTTGGAACCGGCTACCTTCAATTTTTACGAAACACATTTAGTCCATTTTGGAACCGGCTATATTTTGATGTATTAGCGACTTAAAAAAAATGACAAGTTTCACCAACATTCAAACATTCAACATTCAAGTTTCACCAACAAAAAAAAATGAAAAGTTTCACCAACATTCAAACATTCAATATTCAAGTTTCACAAAAAAAAAAAAAAAAGAATGACAAGTTTCACCAACATTCAACAAGTTTCATCAACATTCAAATTTCCCATACACTTTCAAGTTTCAACATTCACAATATACTTTCAAGTTTCAAAAAAAAAAGTCTAATATGTGTATTCTAACATTTCTTTGACATTTTGACTAATTCCCTGACCTCTTCCCCGTTAACTTCAAGTTGTGTATAGCATCCACAATGTCTATATATAATACAAAAGAAAAACGTTATTACTTACTAAAATGTAAAAAATACTAATAAGATGTTAAAAATAAGATGTAACAAGTAATAGTGTATTACCGATAGCGAGGTCATCGTCAGCTAACACATCGTGCACTTCGTCGTAGTCATATATAGGCAAGCTACTCTTTCTTAGCCAATCTTGAGTGCATATTAATGCCTCCACAATCACAACGGAAAAATTAGTACGGTAGTCGGTAATTACTCGACGACCGTTACTGAATGTGGATTCGGATGCTACGATGGAAATTTGCATCCCCAAAATATCTATTAAAAAACAAATTAGTTATTAGTGTATAATACACGACACAAATTTATAAATTAAAAATGTAAATTAGAGTAAAAGAAGGTCGATACCTCTTGCCATTCGAGCAACGATCGGGAACCGCACCGCGTTATTTTTCCCCCATGTGAGGATATCATATCCTTTGTCAAATCCGATTGGGTCCTCGTTTAAGTATCGTTGCAATTGACTTTCTGACAAAGTCGAGGGGAAACTTCCCAAAGTCATATAGCTTCCAAAGAATTCGTTTTTGTCATCAAAATTAACAACTTCTTCGGGAGTTTCTTGTTGAGACGATGAGGTCGTGTTTGACCTTTCCAAGTATGTCTTGAAAAACTTGTCCAGTTTGCATTCGATATCAATAACCTTTGCACATGCTTTGGATTCTATCTCATCAACATACATATTTTTTTCTTTGTTCTTGGCTTTAAGCATTTGGGTAAAAACAACTTTCATAAACTTTGACTTGCATTGGGGATCTAACAATGTCGCAAAGAAGACATAATCACTTTTAGTATCATAGTCACCCCAATATTTGTCATATTTATCTTTCATATCTGGTACCATAAACATAAAATCCGGGTTGGTTTCATGTTTCCTAAGATGTTGCTCTATGTCTAGGATCTCCCGGGTATACGTATGGAAGATAGACTTTGTTGAACACGAAAATTTTTCAGTTTTTTTCTTAAACTTTTCAAGGAACTCCATCATCTTTTTAATCATCTCAAAATCTGAATGTGATGGTACCCTTCCAACAGTTTTCAGAAACATTGGATCTACAAAAAAGAACAACAAAATCAACTTACGTTTTATTGTTGTTAGAAAAAAAAAATCAGATTTGACACCCTTCCTTGCGGGGCTTGTAACTCATTCAAATTTTAACCAAATCAAGCGTTTTTATAGTCTAAATTCAACTAAAAATCCTAATCTACATGTAGGAAAAAGATTCAGGTCAAAACAAGTTAAATTGAATGAGTTATGCACATTTGAACAACAAAATCAGATCATGTTTTATTGCTGTTAAAAAAAAAATCAGATTTGACACCCTTCCTTGCGGGGCTTGTAACTCATTCAATTTTAACCCAAATCAAACGTTTTTATAGTTTAAACTCAACTACAAATCCTAATCTACATGTAGGAAAAAGATTCAGGTCAAAACAAGTTAAATTGAATGAGTTATGCACAATTTAAAATTTGGACAGATTGCTAAAGAAGTAAATATTGCTATTTTTATTGCTGAAATATATTTGATTTGATTTACCTTGATGGCTATATTCGAGAAATGCGTCTTTCACATCGTATGCTGATCTTAGCAATTCAAAGGTAGAGTTCCACCTTGTTGGAGTTTCACCACACAAAAACCTTTGACTTTCTACAACCGCATCCTTCATGGCTTGTTTAAAGGTCTTGATCCGTTGCGGGGAGGCACTAATGTATTTCACCGCATCTTGTAGGTTTTTTACATGATAAACTTTGTGTTTTAACCCCATTTTCACAACTAGGTTTATGATATGAGCCATACACCTAATGTAAAAATGTTTTCCATTCTCGTAAATACCCGGTAGTTCTTTCACAATGATGTTGATTGCCGCGTCAGTTGTCTTGGCATTATCAACGACCATCGTCATGACATTCTTCATCCCCCACTCGTTTATGCAAATTAGCAACTACAGGGCCATGTCTTCAACTTTGTGAGTATCAACCTCTCTAAAGTTGACTACCCTTTTGTGCATGACAAAATCTTCGGTAATGAAGTGGGCTGTGACAACCATATAATTTATCTTTTGACACGAGGATGTCCACGTGTCGGTTGTCAAGTGGATGGCTGTTTTGGGGTTGCTCAAATGTTTGTACAATTTCTGCCTCTCCATTAAATAGAATGACACAACATCACGAGAAATTTTATGCCTTGAAGGCAATTTCACCCTACCATTGAGGGCGTTTACAAATTCTATGAATGCCTCGTTTTCAATGAATTTAAATGGTAGTTCCCTGATGGTGAAAAAGGCCTAGCAAGGCAAGTTGGATCCTAGTATCATCATGTTTCCATGTGTATACATGACCCTCACCATTAGGAGCTTTCTTAAATGACAACTTTTGTTGTTTGTTATCAACTTGTTTCGGTATGTTGTCTGGATTTAACTTGCACCCATTAAAATGCTTGTTTATCGAAGTTGTCCCATTCCGATTTGGATCCGCGACTAGTAAATGTAAACAATAATTACATTCGGCCCACTTTCTTTCAATTCCATCGTCCTCCTTTATCCATTCTATCTCGAAGTATTTCCAAACAGGAGTGGTATAATTATCTCTACCCTCACCTCGTCTGGTTGGGTTAATTCGGTCCCTTAACTCCTTTTGAGTCTTTTTTTTTGTTTTTGGGTTTTGGTTTTGTTGGGTATTTTTCTTGTGTTCGTTTTTGTGGTGGTGGTGGTTTTTTTGTTTGTGTTGGTTTTTTTGGTTGTCTTCGTTTTTGTGGGGTTGCAAATTTTCGTTTTTTTGAAGGTTGTTGTTCTTGTGGCTCCTCTTCTTGGTTTGATTCATCACTTGATATAACATTCCATGCCGGTGTTTCTTCTATATAATCTTCTTCTGAATCTTCTTCATAATCCTATATTCTCAAAATAAAACATATAATAAGTCATATTACGTTTAAATGCTGAAAAAAAAAAATATAAAAAAAAAAAATCAGATTTGACACCCTTCCTTCCGGGGCTTGTAACTCATTCAAGGTTTAACCAAATCAAGCATTTTTATAGTCTAAATTCAACTACAAATCCTAATCTACATGTAGGAAAATGATTCGGGTCAAAACAAGTTAAATTGAATGATTTATGCACATTTGAACAACAAAATCAGATCACGTTTTATTGCTGTTAGAAAAAAAAAAAATTCAGATTTGACACCCTTCCTTGCGGGGCTTGTAACTCATTCAATTTTTAACCAAATCAAGCGTTTTTATAGTCTAAACTTAACTAAAAATCCTAATCTACATGTAGGAAAAAGATTCAGGTCAAAAAAAGTTAAATTGAATGAGTTATGCACAATTGAACAACAAAATCAGATCACGTTTTATTGTTGTTAGAAAAAAAAATCAGATTTGACACCCTTCCTTGCGGGGCTTGTAACTCATTCAATATTTAACCAAATAAGTGTTTTTATAGTCTAAACTCAACTACAAATCCTAATCTACATGTAGGAAAAGGATTCAGGTCAAAACAAGTAAAATTGAATGAGTTATGCACAATTCAAAATTTGGACAGATTGCTAAAGAGGTAAATATTGCTAATGAGCTAAATGCTAATCTTACTTGGTCATCAAAGTATTTTCCAATCCAATTAGCCGGATTACCATCTTCAATATTGGCATCATGAACATCCGAGTTTCGGTATCTTGATGATGGTACATTTGGTAACCCATCCAAATCCTACATTGTCAATTTTACACATTAATTATATAACAAAAGTACTAAACAAATTCGTACTTTTGACAATCTTACATAATTACATTCATACTATAAACAATAAACTAATCAAACAAAAATCTTGCGTGTATGTCTACAAAGTACATTGTTAAATGGAGCTTAAAACATGAAACATATATTATATGTATAACCTTTCATCCGTAAAGGAGTACTCCACTATGAGACTATGATCAAGAATCAAGATCTTTTAATTAAGTAGGGATAAGAATGCATATATTTGGAATGGAGACAACAAAAGCAAAGAAAAAAAACTTGCATGCATGCCATTATTTGGCGAATCATTGAAGCATTGAAGCAAATATTGAAATATGTAATCTTAACACATGAAATATAAATATATGCTCTTACTTGATCTTCATGAACATCCATAGTTTGAATCATTGAAGATGAAAATCAATGAATGATGATGAAGAATTGAAGATCGATTGAAACTTGGAGATGAAGAATTGAATGATGATGAAGAGATGCCGTCGATGGTAGAATAGCCAGTAGGGTTCGCCAGTTCGTATCTTCGTGACTTGGGGAGTTGGAATCACGATTTTTTTTGTTACGTCCGACTAGTGTAAGCAGAAGTCCAAGCGACAGCCAAGTAGTCAAGGGTTTTATCTAGTCGGGCCGGTTCCAACAGCCGGTTCTTACCGGGTCCCGGTTCCAAATAATCACGAAATTGTAGTATAGGTCCCTGCCCGACCGGTTCCATCGGGTGCCGGTTCCAGGACCGGTTCCGCCCGGTTCCCCGGTCCTTTTGCTCATCCCTAATTTTTTTCATATGTATTCCGTTTGAGCGGCATTTTTTTCTTTTTTTAATTGTGTTCTTTGTACAAGAGCTTTCCATGAACATATTACATTTCAAATTGAATGTCAATAAATCATACTTTTAAGCTCCAAAATGGGTTACTAAATGAAACAAAAAGCTTCAACTTTGAACATTCATAAATTTCGCGTAGGAATTTTGTTTGAGTTGAATTTTTTTATTGTGTTCTTTATAACAAAGATTACCCGTGAACATTCTACACTCCCAATTTGGATGTCGAAAAATCATATTTTGTTTTAGCTCCAAAGTATGCTATATGGTCAAAATTATGAAAAAAATTCATAATTTTCGTATATGAACTTATAACCATCGCACCATTTGGCTTCTCCCAATCACGATGGTGATTCACAAAAAACTAAAATAAAAAAACAAAACAAAAATCACAGACAACCTAGATTTTTGTAGGTTTTGACTTCTGGAAATTTAAAAAATAAATTATTTTTTGAAAAAGTATCACAAACAATCTAGATTTTTACAGGTGGTGACCTATGGAAATCTTATAAAGATTTACGCGCCACCAAGATTTTAACAGATAGTGGTTTGCGAAAAGTAGGGTTATTATGGTTATTCTGATTTTTTTTTTAATTTTTTTTAGAGGTTGACTATTGTGGTCATTTCTCTCTTTTTAATATATTGTTTTTATTTCAACATTAAAATGATCTATTATATGGAAATTATTTATTTATATCTTTCTATGTATCTAAGATTGTAACATTTGTCATATTTAATATAATTATTTAATATGTGTTGATTTCTTTGTAGTATTCTTATCGATCATGTTGTATTTGTTGTTTCCTTGCTAAAATGATATCATTCATGACCAATAGGTATTAAGTTATTGTAATATTCTTTTATTGTTGTGTATTTCTATCACACTATTTCATGTTCGAAGTGTTTGTGCGTATGGATTACAGATCCTTTGGTTCCTTTATATCTTGTTAGTTTTCTATCAACTAATCTTACATCTTTAATAAAGTATGGTTGAATCATCTAATGTTTGATTGATGTTTTTCTTTCTTTCAAATTTTTATTATTTAGTTGTTTTACTGGTCGGATGTGTATTTTATTTGTTAAATCTATTTATCTTATGAGTTTCTTAATGGATTAGGAATCCAATCTAATTTTTTGTTGATTTTCTAATTTATTTGTTGTTTTGGTCACAAATAAGCAAATTTTTTATTTTTTGTTTCGGTGATAACCATGTTGAATTATATAGCGAAATAATTTGCTCAAAAATTCTTAAGCATTGTTAGAAATTTATCTTCTAGTTATTGTGTTTTTACTATGTGCAAAATTTGCATAGTTTAACTAAAAGTCTTTTATGACCTTGTTTCTTTCCAATATTGGTTTACGTAGTTGAACTAGAAGTCTTTTATGACCTTGTTTCTTTCTAATTATGGAATATTGTCATTCTTTTATTATGTAATCGTATCATTCTTTATTAAGCTAGATTTTTTCTTTTATTTTGGGAATCTTATCAATTTTTAATATGCTAACTTTTTTTTTGGAACTGTGAAATTATATTAATAATTAAACAAGAAGTTAGAAAAAACTCATTACAACAAAATAGAAGTTTAAGTAGGGTTGTGAAACCAATAACTCCACCCAAGTTGAGCTTTGTTATAGCTATTAGAAATCCAAAACAACATCATTCCAAAAAGATAGGAATTACGAAAACTCTATAAACATTATAAAGTAGTCAAAACCACTACATCAAAAGTCTTTTGTTGATATCCCCTCAATGGAACACAATCAGACCAAGAAAGTAAAAACTGCATAGAAATCTGGTCGGAAGGCGAACTCGCCACCAAATAGCAATACAGCTCCATAAACCAGTCAACTCATTACAAGCTGCAAAAAGATAATCTATGATCTCAATAACACGTAAGCACACATATACATAATCAATTCCATTTCCACCCAGCTAGAAGTTCATTGTCGAATACAAAATTTTATAACTATTGTTTAATTAAAGACTTTCTATTATTTTTATAGAAAATTGTTTCTAAAGTTTTGTTAGAAGTTGATGTTATTGTTGTAACATGTCAAGATTTGAGATTTTAGTTAATTTTGTGTTATTCTAAGGAATATAACTTATATAAATTTATGTTTATTTTGTTGAAAAATATATAATTTTTATATGTTCAACTTATACCTAATTAGGGTTTATTACTTATTTGCTTTTGGAGTCTTCGGTCTAACTATATTAGAGAAGTTCTCCTTTGGGCTCTTCATCATTTGCAAGAGATGTCCATCACATGATCTAAGGATCAAGAGGTATAATATCTTTCTTTTAATTTGATTTTAATGTATGTTGCTAAAACTAATAAAACCTAGATTCTAGGATGCACCTGCACTTAGGTGAATATTTTGATTATTCCACTGCCTTTAGATAGTGTACTTGATGCAGTAAATCTCCAAGAGTGATATCAGAGTCAATAGGTTTTTGTTTTTGACATTATTTTGTCAAATCACAAAACTGAAAGAAACATGCTTTGTTGCAGGGTGTGTCTTACCCACTCCTGGACGCGTCATGCCTGCCAGTTTTTTTTTGAATTTTAGATTTTTCCTTAACGTTTCGAATTTTAGGATTAACCCTCTTGATTAAAATATTATTTTAATTGTTTAAATCTGAATATTCAAATAAAAAGATTAGTTTAGAATATAATTTCCTTAGAGTTTATTTTGAATATTAAATTAATTAAAGTTGAATAATATTTAAACTTGAATTAAAACGTGGATACTTATCTTGACTATTATTTAATTAGAGAGTTTAATTTTGAATATTTAAAGGGGTTAATTAAATTTTAAATAATGTTTAATAAAGCTTTAAACCAGAATACTTAAATGGATTTAATTAAGACTTTAAATGTTATTTAAATTAGAGAATTAAATTTGAATATTTGAAAGAAAATATTATAAATATAAAATGTTTAAAGTTTAATATATGATATAATTTACTATACATATGACATGTGTAATCACATGTTAATTAAAAACATTTTCATCAAATCAAAACTAGACATACCCACTATACTGGTTTAAAGAGGTCTCAATGATTCTTAATGATGTTGGTTTTTAATATGCTTTGCGCTTACCTCCCTCGCCGTCTTTTATATTTTGAGAATGGAGTTACCGAAAGGGTTCGATTAGATTTTGTTTTTCAAGATTAAAAGTATTAATGAAGTGATAATTTTTATTTATGTTTTATATGTTTAAAAGTGTGAGTCGTGTGTTATCCATGAAAACACACATTTTATTTATATTTTGATGATGGAGCATGTGTGGTTAACATACACTTCATTGCAAAAATATAAGTTAAAATAAGAGTCGCTCGTAAAATTATTCTATTGATGGAGCGTGTGTGGCTAACCGACACGTTAATGTGAAAATAATTTTTGCGTCGATGATTGAGCGGTTTTTCATGGTTGATTCACCATCTACTCAGTAATCCGTAGCATCCCCGTTACTGAATCGAGATAAGCACAATTGAGATTAACATGCCATTGAATTTTCAATGAATCTTAAATGATCTAGGAGTTTCATAAGAGATTGTAATTGAAAAAGTACATTACCTACGTAAATAACTTTGTGGTGTGTTTACGACATCCCTTTACACATCACAAAGCCAACTATGGATCCTATCCTTAATCGATAATTTCATTTAGGGTTAATAATTATATTAAGGATTAATAAAATACATTAGAATGAAATTGATATCGAATGATGTCTATACATAATCCACTAAGATCTACTGCTTTAAAACCTCGATAAGGATTAGATGGTAAGATGATCAATCTAGTCAAAATTCATATCTTGAGAATTGTTCTCATGAATGAATCGAGAAGTAATGCCTATGAGAAAGATCACCCTAAAGATCCCCCCATCACTATATTCAAAAATTGTATGAAACATTATTAAACGTATCTTTAAAGATAAATGGAATCTTGTTTAGCTAGAGGTTGATTATGGTCAACTAGCTGACATGTACATATAATAAGTTCATTCTGATTAAGATATGAAGAACCTTGAAATGTCCATAAAGGAGTTACATGGCATGATTGAGCGTCATTTGGAACTAACATGGCCGATAGTAGAAACTCTAACTTTAAAATATCATGAACTTAAATGTCAAAAAGCAAGAGAGCCAGTTGTCCATAGGTATAAGGAAATTAGTGATGATACACCTAATCTAGGCACAAATGTCAAGGACAATATGAAGGCTTGTTCTAAGACATGTTCTGATAGGCTAATCGTTTTCAAAATAAGAAGAAGGACTAATAATGCATAAATGCCCAATATGTCTGATAAATAAAACCGAAACGTTGAGAAGATGTTTTTGATCATGGATTAAGAGACCATGATACTATCCATAGGATAAAACGACATCTCATTCTCGTAAATGTTTAGCCTACAATCAGATATGCAAATTCATAATACCATTGGAACATTACTTCCAAATCCTTGAGTATTATACTAAGGATAAAGTACTGAAATTCACAAAGAGTGTGAAGTGATTGAAGTAATGGGACTAAAACATAAAGAGGAAAGTTTGATCATGAATACTGAGCCCTTGCTATTATTCACAAGATTAAAAGACAATCATTGTCTCAAATGTTTAAGTCTATGACTTATGATTGAAATTTTTTATACAAAGTCCTTAAGATTGTTTTGACTTGATTAAATGAAGAACATTTTTTATATGTTCCTATTTAAAAGGAAAATTCATGAAATTTGTGAATCTAATATAGGAAATAATTCCAAACAAAAATCGAATGTTTGAATATGGTGTACTATAATGAAATCATCTTCTCGAATAAGGATTGTATTACCAAAGATCCAGCTGGACAAGATTTTGGAATTCATTTGACTACAAGTCTTATGATAAATGCAAACCTTATTTTTCAAGAAATATGAATATCTAAAGGAGTTAGTCTAACTAATTGTCCATTTAGATTTGGCCACAAAACATACTAATTCAATACACCAAAAAGTTTCGATGGAATGTACTTCTGAAATCATAATCTTGTTAATATGAACAAGAACTGCATTACTAAAGAGCTAGTTGGATAGGATTTTGGAAATCATTCAACATCAAGTCTTGTGATTAATGTGTACGTTATTTATCAAGATATATGAGATTTGCATCACTAAGTGAATTGAATATCTTTGTTGTAATTTTTTTATAATAATTAACCCATTCAAATTAACCACAATACATGACCAATTTCGTATGAATGTGAGCATGGAACCTTTTTAGGTGTCTAGAGCTCTTGTAAATCGAAATTAAGGGTCAATTAGGCAAGAGGATGAGATACTCAAATCCAATAGGGATAGTGAATATTTTAGCCTAAACCACAACGATCATTTAAGCAATTATGAAAAGGTTTCATAAGTTGTCTCCACCCCAAATACTGCCACATGGAGTATAATTGGAGAATCAAAATCATTTTTTGATTTAATGAGTCATAGTATGCTTACCAACAATTAATCGATTATACCATGAACATGTGTTACAAAAGTCCTTGGTCTTAAACCAAGTAATAGGTTCATGAGATACACTAAAAAATGTGGAATAAGGGTTCGTCCTTCTCTAGCATATTTGGAAGTCTACGATTATGAGGTTTATGCTCGTCGTAAAGCGCTCAACAATCTAGGACTTAGAATGAGACTTATGTTATCTTGTTGGACATCCCGATAAAACCTTTTGGGTAATTGTTTTACAAACCTTTTGAGAAAAAATATTTGTTTCTCGAAGGGAAGTCCTTCTTAAGAGGTAGCTAATATCTAAAAGAGTTAATGGGAGTCATACCGATCTTGATATGGAACAAGTCAACCAGCGAAGAACCTAAGGTTGGTCCTAGCTTTCAATTTGAATTTGAAAAAGGTTATTATGGAAACCGACATAGCTGAAACTCATCATAACATGAATTAATAGAGGACGTTATAGAACTAGTCATATATAATATATATTATTGAGGAATATGAGTCACTGGTAGATGACAATCAGAGTGGCTAGCTATCGGAAGTCATAGCAGACCCTAAAAGGTTGCACGATGGAAAAATGACATGAAGAGAGAGATTATGTCAATATAGGTTTGGAACTTAGTTGATCAAGCACTTAGGCTTTATCATTGCGTGTCATTGGATCTTCAAAAGGTAACAAATATGGATGTGAACACACATGTATTCAAACCAAGATAGGATTGTGACGAATGTGTAAACTTATGAAGTTCATTTATGAATTAAGACAAACATCTCGCATAATTAAATCCTTATTTTAATGATAGAATTCAAGGAGTTTTGAATTCCGAGGAATGAAGGTGGACTATAAGTACGCCAAAATCTAGTGGGAATAATTGGAATCCTTGTTTCAATAAGAAATTTCAAGGAGTTTTGAATTTTGAGAAACAAAGGTGAGTCATATATGTAAATACTAGTGGGAGTACAATTTTCATCATTGTAATGTATTTGGATAATACACAATTCATTAGAAATAATGTTCTAACTTATCAGGTATACCGATTTTGCTTAGCTTGGGGATTGATTTACCTTGCATAACGTAAGAGAAACATTACACGAGGATCTATCTGAATAATTCATTGGATTAAACTAGAAGCATGGAATCTCGAGACTTAAAACATCTAGGAAGTTCTTGATTATATAATATGGTTTGACATTTGATCAATGATAATTTCCCAGTTAAAAAGAGAGAAAGGGTGTTCTTGTAAAGAAGGATGTTCCAAGTCAAGCCGTTGTTGGGAGCAAGAGAAGAAAGGTAGGTACATAGGTGATTGACATCGAAATATTTGATGGGAAGGAGCCACATGAGGTGAAGAAGAAGGTGGATTCTATGATGTTTTCTGTAAATTTTAATGAGCCGTAGATATTTTTCATAAATTTCGTTCAACATTTCATTATCAAACGAAAATTAAAATCATTGTTTATATTATGTAGGAAGTTAAATAATATTCCTAGACATATGCGAAGAGTAACAACAATTAACTAAACTAATCAAAATTCCACTACAAAGCTTTAGTTCGAACTCTCCAACCATAGATACAGGCGACACACGTCTATTCCCATGACTAGATTCACTTCTCCATGCTTAAGCTTCCTTCTTTCCTTTAGTCCCTATAATACAAAACATTTGTGAGTACTATATCCAGTATCAAGAATCCATGAGTTAGAAGTAGTAGTATTATGAAGTTCGACCATATAAGTACCTGAATTGAATCTAGTCGCTTGAACCTTTCCATCCTTCAAATCCTTCAAGTACTTGGGGTATATTCGTTTCCAATTCCCCTTGATTCCATAGTAGAAACTCATTGCTTCTTTTGGATCACTCACCAATAGAAATGACGTCTCACCTTTTCCCTTGTTTCTACTTTAGGAAACAACAACTTTCCCTTTCCACTTGGAATGGGAACACTTCCTTTTTTGTTCCCCACCATTCTAAAAGGCGAGCACTTAGGATTGAGGTGTAGCATGAACTTTCATCACTTCGAATTTAGAATTTTGGAGGAGATTATAGAGTTCCATCAATGTATTTTCCATAATATTCAAATGATAACTTATGATGAAATTACTATAAGAACTTGGAAGAGAACCAAGCACAAGATCCACTGCTAGGCTATTATCGAAGATGACATTGAGGTTCTCGAGTCGGTCAATGTAGCTCTTCATTTGTTTAAAATGAGCACACACTGATCCACCTTCCTTGAGTTTTCATGATGTTAGGACAACTTCAAATCGTTCTTGCCTTGCCCTTTGCTGAAACATTTAATCCAATTGGAAGTTAATTTCATACGCCTAATTGTTCTCGAATGTCTTTTGAAGATCCGAGGACATGACAAAAATCATGATGTAAGACACCTTTTTCGAATCATATATGTGTTTGCAGAGCCGGCCCAATACATGGGTGAGTTGGGCGGAAGCCCAGGACATCAAGAAGGGGGAAGGGCATTATTTTAGTCCATAGCGTTAAAATTATAGGTTTTTGGCTCAAATCTTTCAGCATCTCCTATCAGTTGTGCCGCTTCTTAGGAGTCCGATTCTATCTTTCCAATTGTCTCCTAGAAAGATGAAACGTCAGGATGTAGAAGACGAGGGCTCAATTGATTTTCCCAATCGTCGATTGGCTCTTATTCGCTTAGAAAATCTATTTTTGTCAAAACCAAAATTTCTATAAATTCTCCTCTCTTATCTCTCAATTTCTATAAACTCTCCGCTACTGTCTCTCGATTTCTATCAAGAACACAACTTTACTCTTCCGATTTTTATAACTTTACATATATTTTTCATCTATGTGATCTAGTACTCATCAGAGTTGGAATGGAAGTATTCTTCTGTTTGGTTCTTATTATGGATGATTGTGCCACACTTGCTATGGAAGTGCTCGGTTATCAATTTGCAGCTTAGCTTTTTTAGATGTCATTTTTTTTCTCATCTAGTTTTTCGTTTTTGGCTTTGTAATTTACAGTGTAATTGTCACCGCATTTTGGTTGCTTTAGCTTTTAAAGGGTTTTTTTTTTCATTATGGACCATTCTGTCCTTGATGGTCTAGCCCCTGCACATAGATGTGTATTTAGTTTATGTTGTTAATTTGAAGTGCCCTAGAGTTTGGTTTAAAAGCATAAAAAAATATAGATTGGTTGGACAATTATACCCTTGGAATTGATGCCCCTATGAGGCTAATTACGTTAAATGGGTGCTGCTGCAATTCAAAAAAAAAATTTGTTCCTTGTTCCCAAATTTGATAGAGGATTTATAGAGTAATTGTTTTATTTTTGAGATTATATTACAGATTGTTGACAGTGGATTTAAAGAGTTTGTTTCATTTTTGAGATTATATTACAAATTGATGATAATGGATTTAAAGAGTAATTGTTTTATAATTTTGATATAATATTGACATTTAAGATAGTGACATGGTAATTTGTTTGTCACAGTTTTAAACTTTTAAGAGTAATTAAATATCATTCTATTTTTTATTCCTACAAATCATCCTACCCAATTAAATAATGACATGTGTAACATTTAATGCTAATTTAATGATATTTTAATACATCAATATGTCATGTCATCATTTAATTGGGTAGGAAAAGATTTGTAGGAACAAAAGTAGAAAGATATTTAATTTCTCAACTTTTAATGTATCTAATTTCTGTTTTCTTTTCTTCATGGTTTTGTTTGACTCGATAGTTTTTATTTTTTTTATTATTATTTTTTTGTTAAATCAATTACCAAACACCTACAAATCAATAAATTATGGGTAACTCTAATGAACTTGTTGAAAATATTAAGGTTAACTATGGTATAGATTTTATACAAGTACGGGGGCATTATTATGATTTTTTGCCCAATGCATTAAAAACCTGTGGACCGACCCTGATTAAAGGTTACACACTAGACATTGTATGTAATACATTATTGTTTTGTTAGATGTTTGCATATTCAGACAAACAACTATTCAAGAGTTTTATATGGAGTCATGGAGTTTTGAAAGTTATGCAGGAACGTATGTGTGAAATATGTGTAAGTTGGTATACAAAATGAAGACCTTAAATGTTTACGCTATGTGAAAGGTAAATTGAAAACAACAATGTTTAAATTTCAAAAATAAAGAATCATCAATGGTCGTCGCGAATCCGTAGCCAGTTTTGATGGATTTAACAACAAATCTTTAGATTTTAATCGCTTTTGTCAAGACGCTAATCGCTTTACAAATGTTGTTGAACAAAGTCTGACAAACAAATTGCCAAAGGGTTATTAAAACTATTCCTAAACATGATCAATAATATTACTAGTAATTTTCATATATATATATATATATATATATATATATATATATATATATATATATATATATATATATATATATATATATATATATATACTAGTCGTTAACCGCACAAAGCGACGGTGACAAATAGGTTGTTTCTGCAAATCGTTTCTTTTCATATTAGTTTCAATTTATTGATTCTTTTTTCTTTTCGAGAAACAATGTATTCTTTGATGTATTTGTCATTTTTGTTTATATTGGGCACACGAATAATTTTTTTCGGTGATACGTTTATTTTATAAAAATATTATATTCCATAGAAAGTAAAGTCTAACTCTCTAAGAACAATATAATTATATTTTGACGTTATTTGTGACATAATACATCAATGAGTTTGTTAGTGGAACAAATTTATATTAATATTGTATTTTTTTCTATAGGCCCCATATTTAATTAGAAATCATTTTTATGATATAACTTCCATTATCAATTTAAGTTCATAAAAATTTAAAACGTGTAGACCTAAGGGGTTATTATCAAGTTATGACAATTGATGACTCTTCATACACATTTTTAAATTTCAAATTAGGAGAATTGACAGGGAATTCAAATGTCAAGATAAGAAGGGATAAATAGTAAAAGAAGGAAAAAGAAGAGCCAAGTCAAAGTTGTTGATGTCCTCTATATCTGGAAAGATAAGGACCTGACGTTTGAATGTTTCAATATTGGAGTATGTGATTTATTGTGCATTAAACACTTGTACTTATTGCATTGTATTTTGTAGGATTTAAATTATTATATTATTTTAATGCTGATTTGTTGTACTATTAGCTTAAACACTTGGACGTCTTAAATATATTTTTAGAAATAGTAAGGTTTGTATAATATATATATATATATATATATATATATATATATATATATATATATATGGAAAACTTCAATAGATAACCATAATTATTGATTCTTAAAGGAACCAAATCTTTTTTTCAATTTTTAGAGCTTATTCTTTATCGGAAAAAAATCTAAAAATATCTAAATTCATATATTAACATTGTGAATGTGAAAAATATTTTTCGGATTCACCGTGTGAATCCGGATTCACGTTGTGAATTTTGAAAGATTCACATTGTGAATTTGACGTTATTAAAAAACAAAAGAAAAAAAAAATCGAATTTTATATCATTGGAAAAAGAATAAAAAGTTATAAATTTCTGTATTTTTAGTTTTTTTTGATAAAAAATAAGTTCTAAAAGTTGAAAAAAATATTGGTTCCTTGGTTAATTATGGTTCTCTATTGAACCTCACCCTATATATATATATATATATATATATATATATATATATATATATATATATATATATATATATATATATATATATATATATATATATAGGTAAATGTTCAAATAAGAACCCTTAAAGGTTAAGAACCTTAAGAACCTCTAAACTTAAATTACAAAATGAAACCTAGGTCATTTTTCTTGTATCCAAACACTCCCACTCAGCTCAAACACAAACCCTCCATCTATCATCATCAACTACCACCATTTCCGCCACTTACCATCGCCACCACCTACCGGCGCCGTCACCTACCGACGTCAGTTCCGACCATCGTCCCCATCATATTCCAGCATCAACTTTTTCTCCTCATTTGTTTGGTGAAAACACCACCAGATCTACATCATATCTGGTGTCCTCCATCTTTTTTTTTTCTCTTGATCTCCATGAAAGACCACCAGATCTGGTCCACCACCACCTTTACCAACCATAGATGTATGTCTTCAACCTCCAAAATCCTTTGTTTTCATCAGATCTGAAGCGGTTCAGTCGAGTATGATCTCCGATGTTAGATCTATGATATCCGATGTTAGATCTATGATTTCCGACAGCAGATCTATGATTTTTGCTTATGGATCTATGATTTATGCCTTCATATCTACGACTTCTGATGAGATTGACGGACTAGATTTGAGATCGATGTCAATGGCCACCACAACTACTGCCTTGCCGCTCCGGTGTAGCATCGCCAACTCAACTCCATCTTTTTTTCTCTGATCTTTAGTGAAACAACACCATATTTGCATCAGGTATGTTAAACATAGTTTTTTTTTTCTTTCTGTAAAGTTGTGAATTTAATGTTCTAATATCTCATTTGTTATTTACTTTTGTTAAACATAGTTTTTTTTTCCTACTATTAAGTTGTTAATCTATGTTTATTATGTTTTTTTTTTATAATGTTTGCATCAAGTTTTTATTCACTTTATGTTTTATTGTTGTTAAGTTGCGAATTGAATTTAAAATGTGTGTTATTATGTTAGTGTTTTCTCAATTAATATGAATTTTATTTTTTTTTAAGCTTTGAACTGTGATGTTTTCATGTTTCAACTATTGTTTAGTTCTATTTAAGTTAGTTACTGTGAATGTGTGAATTAATATGTTTTTATGTTATACAATGAATGAGAGTCTTAAACTGATTATTAAACTGTGAATTTATGTTGTGCACACAATGTATCTGATTAATTTTATATACTAAACTGTGAATTGAGTATTATGTTGTAAATTTTATTCACGACTTAATATATTAAATTCACCATTTAATACATATAAATGTATTAATATATTAACTCCTAAATATAAGTTTTAATTTGAAAATATGACTATAAATATAATTTATTTTGTCTTAAATTGTGAATTTATTATATTAAGTTGTCAATTTTGTATATTAAATTATGAATTATCTGTATTAAGAGCTTTAAAATGATATTATTGTTGTGAATTTATATTTTTTGTATTAAATTGTAAATTTATTGTAATAAACTGTGAATTTTACGTATTAAACTATAATTTTTGTATTTTAAACTTTGAATTAATTGCATTAAGCTGTGAATATTTATTTAAATTGTGAATTTGACTATATTAAACTGTGAGTTTTTATATTAAACTGTGATTTTTGTGTTTAAAAATGTGAATTGACTGCATTAAACTATGAATTTCTGTTTAAACTGTGAATTTATTACATTTTGATATGAATTTTTTATTATATGTGTTCAAATATGAATGATTTATGTATATATTTTTTTTAATTTTCTTATGAATATATTTATTTTTTTGTTGTATATATTTTTAAGAATCCACTAGTTTTTATAATTGTTTTGCATTAAATTTAAAGCGAGTTAATTAATAGGCTTTATTAGACTGTGAATGTAGTATTTAAGTTGTTAATGCATGACTTTATTTACAGATCTGATTTGGAAGAAATGATGGCTACTATGTTGATACAAGTGGTTGGTGGCGGCATGTGGTGGTAGAGTTTGAGTTTTTGACTTCTTTGAATTAGTGAATTATTGTAAAACAGTTTTTATTAAATTGTGAATTTTCGCGTTAAACAGTAAAAGAACTTTGTAAATCTGTATTTTATATAAGTTTTGTGTTAAAATATGAGAGCATATATGGATGAAAATATTAAATTGTAAAAATTATAAGTTTGCTCTTTTCATACCAAAAAAAAAAAAAAAAAAATTAGGATTTTAAAATGTTTAATAAGAGTATCATGTAAATATTTACTAATTAATTGAGGTTTTTAGGGTTCTTAATCTTTATGGTTCTCATTTGAACCACTTCTTTTATATATATATATATATATATATATATATATATATATATATATATATATATATATATATATATATAGAGAGAGAGAGAGAGAGAGAGAGAGAGAGAGAGAGAGAGGGGGGTAAATTAACCTTAACAACTAAATAATATCCATTTCAGCTAGCGACGAATTTGCCCGTTTCTATCGTCAAATTGATAATGAGTGGCATATTATAATGTCGTGATAGGATATGATTAAACTTTCAACATTTGCTACTTTCCTTCATTTAATTAGTACCAACTTGAAAGGGATAGCCACTGAAACTAAATAAACAAACTATTTTTTAAAATAAAATAAATAAATAATACTAATAGTTAAACTGTTTAGTTCCATGGTGATGTATAATTTGGCACCGAACCAGTAGTGGTGCCAAAAGGATGCATAACCTCACATCATCCAAGAATGGGTGGATATGAAAGAAAATTATTTATAAATAATGCAATTCATGCAAAGTGATTTCCTTCCATACGTATCTAAATTTAACGAAAGGTCGAAAACCATTATTACAATTTTATATTCCTTTTTAATCGATGATACATACTGTGAAATATATAAATGTAAGAAGTGAATCACGGCGCCTATATAGTGTATATAAAACTTTTAACCTTTTTTTAGAAAACCCAGCTGAAAATTCTATAGGATTTTACAAATGCAAAATATATTTATTTGTCCTTCATATTTACCGAGTAATCTGTTTTAAAAATTACATCGTGCATTTATTATATATATATATATATATATATATATATATATATATATATATATATATATATATATATATATATATATATATAGGGTTAGGTTCATGTGAGATGAACTAATTTTGTAAGACCGTGAGACGTATTTTTTTATTTATTTTTATTTATTTTATTTATTTTTAGTTAATTCAAGTTCCGAAAATAATATTTAAAAAAAAGAATTTTTTGATTTTTACATTTATTTTGCATTTTAAAATTATTTTTAGAATATGTACAATGTAATATTCTATTTAGAATATTTAACATATTTTTCAAAAAAAATGGGATTTTTTTTAGTTAATTCAAGTTCCGAAAATAATATTTAAAAAAAGAATTTTTAGATTTTTCCATTTATTTTGCATTTTAAAATTATTTTTTAGAATATGTCAGTGTAATATTCTATTTAGAATATTTCACGTATTTTTCAAAAAAAAATGGATTTATTTTTTATTTTTTTATTGTTTTTATTTTTATTTTTTTTTGTAATTTTTTTAGTTAATTCAAGTTCCGAAAATAATATTTAAAAAAAGAATTTTTGGATTTTTCCATTTATTTTGCATTTTAAAATTACTTTTAGATTTGGTCTCACGGTCTCGTAAAATTAGAATGGTCTCAAATGAACCTGAACATATATATATATATATATATATATATATATATATATATATATATATATATATATATATATATAGGGTTAGCAGTGGCGGACGCAGAACATTTTCGTAGGGGTGACACTAAATTTTTTTTTTTTCAAATAAATCTATATTAGTAGTGTCACTCGTGTTTTAAGCCGGTGCACCCAATAGAAAAAACATTAAAAATATTTTTTTTACACTACGTGCCGGCGTCGGAGCAGTGGCCCGGGACCCCTGGGGCACCACTAAGGTCCGCCACTGAGGGTTAGGTTGTTTTGTTTTCACTATCTATTGTGTGCATGTATGATTGATTTTTCGACCAATTATTTTAGTTATTTTAAGAAACTAATTAATACATATTACATGTTGAAGATATAATGAGTATTAATTACATCTTCAGAATTTAATATGCATTAATTACTTTTTAAAATAACTAAAATGATTGGTCTAAAATTAATCATACATGCACACAATAGATAATGAAAAATTTGAACCTAACTATATATATATATATATATATATATATATATATATATATATATATATATATATATATATATAGGGTGAGGTTCAATATAGAGCCAAAATTAACCAAGGAACCAATCTTTTTTTCAACTTTTAGAACTTATTTTTTACCAAAAAAAACTAAAAATAGAGAAATTCGTAACTTTTTATCCTTTTTCCAATGATATAAAATTCGATTTTTTTACGTCAAATTCACAATGTGAATCTTCGAAAATTCACAATGTGAATCTGGATTCACAGGGTGAATCCGAAAAATATTTTTCACATTCACAATGTTAATATATGAATTTAAATATTTTTAGATTTTTTTCGTTAAATAATAAGGTGTAGAAATTGAAAAAAAGATTTGGTTACTTGAAGAACCCATAATTATGGTTCTCTATTAAACTTTTCCATATATATATATATATATATATATATATATATATATATATATATATATATATATATATATATATATATATATGGGATAGTTCAAATAAAAATAGTAAATAGTGTGAGAACGTAAAAACACTTTTTTATGTTATTATTTTACAATAAATTTTGTATCGACAACTTTATGTCATTATTCAACAAAGAATAAATGAATAGTCAAAGGTTAAAATTAAAATTAGAGTTACTACAAAAATGCATATACATAAGTTTATAATAAAATAATAACATTGTAATGAATATATGACTAATCGAAAGTTAATATTTATATTAGAATTACTTCAAAAATACACATACACAAAATTCATTACAGAATAATAACATAAACATAATGTTTTACGTTCTCACATTATTTACTATTTTTATTTGAACTTATATATGTATATATATATATATATATATATATATATATATATATATTTAGATTCTATGGAAAACAAAAAACCTTAAAAATCATTAAAATGCGTAAAAAAATATTTAGAGATCACAAAACTTTTTTTTGAATTTTTTTATCAAAAAATCGCAACTTTTAGGTCAAAATCGCTGAATTTTTTTTTTGAAAAAAATTGTTTTTTGCAAAAAAAAAATTAATTTTTTATTTTTTTTTCAACGAAATTGTAAAAAATACTGCGATTTTTTGATAAAAAAAATTCAAAAAAAAGTTTTGTAATGTGTTGGTATTTTTTTTTTATGCATTTTTAGGTTTTTTTAGTGTTTTTTTGTTTTCCAAATAATAGTTCCCTATATATATATATATATATATATATATATATATATATATATATATATATATATATATATATATATATATATATATATATATATGTTCAAGTTCATTTGAGACGATTCTAATTTTTTGAGACCGTTAGACCAAATCTAAAAATAATTTTAAAATACAAAATAAATGGAAAAATCCAAAAATTCTTTTTTTAAATATTATTTTCGGAACTTGAATTAACTAAAAAAAATAAAAAAAATTCCGTTTTTTTTGAAAAATACGTGAAATATTCTAATAGAATATTACACTGACATATTCTAAAATATAATTTTAAAATGCAGAATAAATGGAAAAATCTAAAAATTCTTTTTTTAAATATTATTTTCGGAACTTGAATTAACTAAAAAAAATAAAAATAAATAAAAATAAATTCCATTTTTTTTTTGAAAAATACGTGAAATTCTAATAGAATATTACACTGACATATTCTAAAAAATAATTTTAAAATGTAGAATAAATGGAAAAATCTAAAAATTCTTTTTTTAAATATTATTTTCGGAACTTGAATTAACTAAAAATAAATAAAAATAAATTCCATTTTTTTAAAAAATACGTGAAATATTCTAATAGAATATTACACTGTACATATTTTAAAAAATAATTTTAAAATGCAAAATAAATGGAAAAATCAAAAAATTCTTTTTTTAAATATTATTTTCGGAACTTGAATTAACTAAAAAAATTAAAAAAAATAAAAAAATAAAAGAAATAAAAAAATGCTTCTCACGGTCTTACAAAATATAGGTGGTCTCAAATGAACCTAACGCTATATATATATATATATATATATATATATATATATATATATATATATATATATATATATATATATATATATATATATATATATATTGATACGTGACTTTGTACAAAGAGAGTGAGAAAAGGGTCATATTAAGTTTACTTTTGAAGCAAATTCCACTTATAAGACGATATCTCCTTATCTTAAATGTTCTTAGTGCTCTTTGCATACGTAATTCATCTTTGTGCTTGTCAATTCATCACAAGTATATTCCACATTAATCGGTTTAAGTTTCTTGTTTTATAGAGAGAAAAATGACGTTCGATTTTTCCGAAAATGGTAGATTCATTTTGTTTTCAGAACTTTTTATGATTCACATATTCATAGGATAATTAAGCGGTTTTTTTTTTTAAATATTTTATTATTATTATTATTATTATTATTATTATTATTGTTGTTGTTGTTGTTGTTGTTGGAATGACAGTGTATATTAAATAAAGACTAGCTAGAAGTTAACTAAAGCAAAACGAGAACAATTAATTTATGAACGGATTTTGAAGTCAACGAATTATGGTTTTCTAACGTTACAATTCCTACTACCATACCAATTAAAGAAAAACGAAACAATAGAATCATACATAAGATCTCTCTTGTACTTCACGTCCCCAAAAGCTAACATATTTCGGCAAGTCCAAAGAACCCAAGTGAATGTAGCACAAGTTGTCTCAATGATCGATTTTTGGGCATTTGCAATAACTTGACTCCACTAAAAAACATCTTCATTAGAGTTAAAGGACGACACCATGAAATCTACCCGTCTCACAAACTTTAGCTATAATTATCGAGCCAATAAACACTTCAAGAAAAAAATGAATGCCATCTTCTTGCACCTTCCCACAGCATGACCATAAAAGATAAGGCAAATCAATTCCCCGCTAATCAAGGTTACTCCTCCTCAGCAAGCGATTGAGAATGAGCCTCCTTATAAAAATATTTATTTTTTTATAGGAAGAGAATTATTCCACCTATTAGCACCTCCACCCATAGGAAGAGACACAAAGTTCAAACGAAATATGGTTGACTTTATGGAGAACATGTCATCCATCCCAAGAACCCATCTTCACTATTCAATTCTATTCGTAATCTGAACCGAATCCAACATCTCTGTAGTTGTTGAAGATGAGACTCGCTCAATCCCCCACTTATCGATCTCCTCTAAGAAATCTCCCAAGTATTACCAACCAAATAATCATTGATAACCGCATCACCGTTGACCGCCATAACACACAATATTGGATATCTGGTCGTCAAAATAACATCCCCCACCCATACATCCAACCGAAATATAGTACTCACACCATTACCTACTTGATTCTCATAGAATCAAACAAACTTTTTTTTTCCATTATTAAGAACATTCCAAACTAATTTAACCATGCCTATCCAAACCCATGAATTCGACCTATAAGAAGAAGACAACGAAAAACCACCATCTCTCCCATGAAAACTTTTGATCAAGCTAACCCAAAGGAGATTACCACCATTTAGGAATCACCATCTCCACTTATAAAGTAAATCTTCCTTGAAAGCTTTCAAAGTACTAATCACCAACCCTCCACGCCCCTTTTTATTTAAAATAACCGTCCATTTCACCCACTGAAGAATTCTGTCATGATCTTCTGCACCCCAAAAAAATCTAGCCCGAACTCTCTCCTACTTCCGAAAAATAGTAGCTGACATCTTAAAAAGAGATAAATAAAAAATTCTCAAGCTCCCCAAAATGGAATTAAGCAACATAAGTCTCCCAAAAAAAGATAACATTGTAGACTTCTAGACAGAAAGTATTTTTTGAAACCTATGTAGAAGAGTATCCCAAGCTACCACCCTATGCATATTTTCAGCAACAGGTAAACCACGATACATAAAAGGAATCGAATCTGGAGCACATGTACAATCAGTGACTTGCTAACACACATTTGTAGACACCCACTCCCATAAATCTTTGACTTATCCAAATTAATTTGTAGGACAAACGTAATGTAAAAAATATGAAGAATACAAATAAGACTACACACATTTTCAACATCCCAGTCACCTATAAAAGTAACACCATCAGCATATAAAAAATGTGACATCTATAAGTTTTGATGACTAATATTAACGCCTTTAAACATACCATTCTGAATAGCAACCTCCAAAAATACATGCAACCCTTCCATAACAATAATAAATAGAAAAATAGATAAAGGGTCACCTTTCTAGAGACCTCTATACATCTGAATTCACCCGTATGGTTACCATTGAGAAGGATTAACGATCTAGTAGATCTCAAACACCTTCGGATTGAATCCTTATTGGTTATTTTAGTGTCACTAGTTCATTTTATGTAATGTGTAACACCCCGTTTATTAAATAAATAAATAAACAAATTTATGAATGAATAGTAGCCCTAAAATAAATAATTATATAGCAAGGCGTTATTGTTGGGGGGTTAAAATGTAATTTCTGGATTAGTTTGTAAAGAATTTTGGAGGTTGAGGGTGGTTTGGTAAATTCTGGATTTAAATTGAAATAAAATCTTGAAGAGAGGGGTTGAATGGTAAATATTGGATTAAAGTTGAAAAGATTTTATGGAGGCAGGGGCTAAAGGGTGAGTTTTGGGCTTAAGTTGGAAAGAATTTGATGGGAGGGACTGAAATCGGATTATGGCCAAAGATCTCATGTGACCGGGTATAAAACCCGTCACCTTCTCCAAACCCTAACCCTATCAGCTGCCATCATCGGGAGTCCTCTGGCCGCTACCTTACCGTAACCAATCACCAATGAACCACCGACAGTCTAGCCATTGGACGCCACCACAGCGTTGTTGTCGGATGTCTTGCCTTGAAACCGCTTTCTGCCACCACAAGCCACCGTGAGGTGATGGCTGTGTGAGTGAATCCTTGGATGAGTGTGTTTTTAAAGTTGTTTGCACAATATATGGCCGGAAAACCCACCACCGCCGTGAGGTGGTGGCTGCCATCTCCAACCACCGCCTGCCGCCACAAGGGTGGCCGGGTGTGTGTGTATGCTTTATTTGTGTATGCGCATTTATTTGGATATTTCATTATAATATTGTATTTTGTTTGGTATGATTAAGGAAATCCGTCACCACTAGCGTGAGGTGGTGGCCACCGCCGCAAGCCGCCATTGACCACCCCTACCTAAGGTAGAAGTGGGTGGTACTCGACTTAATTAACAGTTAATTGACCTAAAACTTAACAAATGAACTAATTGGGATATGGTTGGATTGGAAACCTTAATTAGGGTTTAGAAAACCCTAATAGTGTATATGTTAATTTGGAATTGTCGGGACCCGTAAAGCTTGGACCATTGGATTGGAATCATGAATTAATCCCGACCACGTTGTTATTTGACCTGGTAGAGTGATGGACTTAATGGATTAAGTCCTTAATGGGTTAGGTAAGAAAAACTTAACCCTAATCGTCATTTTATGTGAAAAACCTAATTTTAATTGGGCCTTAGCCTTTCTATTGGGCTTTGGTGATTGGGCTATTGATGGGTCATCCAAGAATAATCATATGGACTAGAATATTTGGATGGGCTTTAGGGTAAGGCCTATATAAGGTATTGGGCCCAATTTGGAAAATTGGGCCATAGATGGGCCATAACTGGGCGTAGATGATTATGAGATATTGGACCAGTGGACTGCCAAGTGTTTCGACCAGAATGAATGGTTGGGCCTTAGGGTAAGACCATGTAGAGATTAAGGCCCAATTTGGAAAATTGGGCTATATGTTGGGCTGTGATTCATAGTTTGACTTTTGGGCCTTTGGATTGGGCCTTGGGCTTGAGTAAAGCTAAGTTGGGGGTAAAGTAGTCTTTTACCCCAAGCATGGACTTATGTTTATGTGTTGGAACCCAATTATTAATTGGGTGTTATTTTGATGTTGACAGTTCGGGAACCTGTCATCCAACAGCTAGAGTTTTGTCCGTGGGACTTCAATAGTGTGTGGTGAGTTTCCTTCAGTAGGAACAAGTCTACAGCACCAAGGCCGACCCGTATATGTGATATGTTAGTAGTCGAGTGTGGGTAGGGCCCAAATCTCATAGTAGCCGAGTGTGGGCGGGGCCCGAATCTCGTAGTATTATTTGAGTATAGTTATGTGACTGCTTCATAGAGATAGAGATAATTGTTGTCTTTGTGATACTTGTATGCATGCCAGTAACTGAGTGTGAGCGGGGACCGAATCTCATAGTAGCCGAGTGTGGGTAGGGTCCATATCTCATAGTATTATTTGATTATGGATATATATGACTGATTGATAGAATTACACATACTTGTTGTCTTTATGATACTTGTATGCATGTTAGTAGCTGAGTGTGGGTGGGGCCCGTAACCCATAGCAGTGGAGTGTGGCGGGGCCCGTAACTCATAGAAGCGGAGTGTGGCGTGGCTCGAATCCCGTAGACAACGAAGTTTGGGCAGGGCCCGAATCTCCTAGATAGCAGAGTGTGGGTGGGGCCCAAATCTCCTAGACAGCGGAGTGAGGGCGGGGCCCGAATCTCCAAGATAGTGGGTGGGGCCCGTATCTCCTAGTTGCATGTTATGTGTATGGTATGAGGTAGTTCAGGTAGACTCACTAAGCTTCGTGCTTATAGTTTTCAGTTTTGGTTTCAGGTAATTCCACTAGCAAGGGGAAGGGATCGGGAAGATCGCATGACACACACCACAACTTTAGCCTGGGATGATTCACTATGATATTTGATTTATGGTTTTGATACATTGAAAGAGATTTTAATGTTTTTGAGTTACACGAATTATGTTTTTATATGATGTTTGATATTTATGGGTTTTATTGATGGTTTAAAACGAAATTTTTTGGACTGTATTTTTAGGATGTTTCATAATGTGATTTATATATGTCTCAAATGGGATTATATCTTCCTTTTAATACAAGGTTGGAGGTGCATAGTCCACACTTCTATTAGTATAGATTAATCCTGATACAAATAACCGAGCACGGGTCAAAGGGGCCACACCCCCTTGCAGTGTTACAAGGAGAAGCGCCCCTTGGTGGGTGTCCCACTGCCCGATCAGCATGTTAGGAAAAATACGAAATTAATAGAGGGACTATTATAGAAATTATTGAGTTTTCATGGGTTCCAATGTAATTGCGTATGGTTTTCAACCCTAAAACTGCCTTATCTAAAAAACATTTTTTTTTCTAATTCTAAGAGATATCATAATACCCCTTTAGTTTTGAGTCATACAAATATTACACACACACACACACACTAAATTCTCTCCGTTTTTAGTCGATCTTCTATGCCTAAAACACTGATTGTTTCTTTAAGGATTATCCTAAGTCGAATTTCTCGTAACCCAGACAGGGGAGAAATATCGATTCAGAAAGTTAACCAACATGATCCTTAAAGAATCTAGTGATTACCTATCTGTTTTTACCCTAATTTCTTACATTCGAATCGATTTTTGTTGTTGGTGTTGAAGGAGGATTCTATGAAAGACATGACTTTGAAATTCAACAAACTTGACAAGTTTGAAGGGAGTGATTTTAGACGATGGCAGAAAGAATGCATTTTCTTTTGACAACATTGAAAGAGGTGTACATGTTGATTACTCCAATGCCCGAAGAAGTAGAAGATGAGACATTGGAATAGAATCGAAAGTGCAGTAAGTGGGAGAATGATGATTTTGTCTTTAGAGGACACATTTTGAACGATATGTAGGTGTAACACTTGGATTTGGGTATGTTCATTTTTAGCCTCTTTGTATTTAATTATTGCATTTTGGTCATTGGAGTTAGTACGTGGGGCGTACCGTTGGGTACGCTTAGCGTACTAGCTGAGAAGCTAGTACGTGGGGCATACTACATGGTACGCTTAGCGTACTTGGTAGGATTGATTGTGAGATCAAGGCCTCGTACGCTGGGTGTACGAGGATTACACAGGGCATACGAGGGTTTAATGAAACTCTAATTTTAGGGTGTTGCACCCTATATAAACTCCTTAAGTCCTTAGGTCTGGCCTCTTTACCAGCCTACATACCTCCTAAACCCTAAATTTCGACCCTTAGCCTCAATTGTTTTGTCTTTGAGCTCTTGAGAAGAAGTTGGTGCTTATTTTGCTCATTTTGAAGGGATTGAGGAAGAATGAAGGTGCATTGCTTAGTGTAATGCTTAGAGATCCAGAATCATCACTCATTTTGCAAGCCTTTTAAGGTATAAAGTTCATACCTTGCCTTCTCCTTGCTTAGATGTAACATCCCCCTTTGGCACGTATCACAATATTGTCCGCTTTGGGCCACTCGGCATGAGGACTTCCCAGGGGTCACCCATCCTGGTACTACTCCCGCCCGAGCACGCTTAACTGCAGAGTTCTTATGGGATCTGCTGCCCTCACGGCTTTAAATCGCGTTGTGACAAAGAAGGTATCCACACCCCTTTATAAGTAACTGCATAGTTCTTATGGGATCTTATGGGATCTGCAGACTTCTCTAGTTGTTCAATAGGCATCGGAATTTCCTCTTGATCTTGTTGAAGTAAACACCTTGTTTCCTCCATTTGACGATCCAACATCATTTGGATCAATGCTTTCACTCCGGCCATCGTGATTGGCTCGGGTGCAACTTCTACTACGACTGGTATTTTCTGTATCACTGGGGGCTGATCTCGGTTCCCATTTGCATTCACGTTTCCACTACGGGTCCTTGCCATTTTGATCTATACACCGAATAAGGTGAATCTAGATCTTTATTTAGGGTTGACGTTTAAATCATCCTTATCACTCCGAAACGTTTATATGCTAGCTCTAATATCGTAGTTAAACGCTTAGAATCCTAAACACATAAGGTTTCCAGATCCGGTCGGCAACAGACCATAGACTCGAACAAATAATAGCATGTCAGGCACAAAGCATTTAGCACATAAAAGCATTTTAGGCATAATTCCTAAAATAAGCTAGTGCTCACACCTCACAATCATCACTTAGCATTCTCAGTTTAAGTCTAGAAATCCTACAAATTCCTAGTTCGCTTAAACTAATGCTCTGATAACAACTGTGACATCCCCATTTTCATGGCCAGAAAAGACCGATTTTGTTTATGCTTTGTTTAAAAATCAGATTAATATTTTAAATAAAAGTGTTGCGGAATTTGTCCCAAAACAAAATATGATAAAGATTTATAAAAATCATTTCCGTAGAAATGTATTTCATTTAAAAAGACTCGGGATGTCATGTTCGATACAGATCATAAGCGTAAACAATACAACATAGGCCTTACTACATTATTCCGTATTTACAGGCCTAAAATCCATTAATCTCTCATCCCAATACATCACATCTATGCTCATGCGCCACTACCTATAGTACAAGAAACTGAGTGGGTCAGGCTTGGGAGCCTGGTGAGCACATAGGGTTTTCAACTCACAATGAATAAGTTATTTGCTTTATCAAACCAAACAAACCCGATTACCCGTTCCCGTTATCCTCACTTTACGTCCCTAAAACATCTAACACAAGGGACCTAGTCTAAGTACTATCATCGGGATGGAAATTACTGCTAAGGGGATTCCTCAGCAATAAATGGCCTTAAGGCAACCATGTGGGGGATGGAGTACATCTGGTGAGCACATAGTTTAAATAAACACACAGTTCAAATAAACACCTACAGGTTGCGAGCCTGCTATTGTTCCACTGGACTGTCTAGAATAGTCTGTGGTCGTCATCTATACTCCGCTAGATGACTGATCATCAATAACATCTATAATGAAGCCTCTCATTATTTTATTTTGTCTCACAGCAACTATTACATCTACCCATGTTTTACCCAACACATTTTGTAGATATAAAATACATATACAGTTTAAATCATTGAAAACATGTATAAAACGTTCATCCAGCATAGATAGCAAGTATTCGGATAATATGCACACATAGCACATAATTTATATAAAATACTTCATATCTATGTGTAAGCTGAAAGTAACTATGCACTCACTTGATTAGGTGGTGACTCGGTACTTGAACAACACTTCGTTATCTTAAAACAATTTTTTTCCTTGACCAAAACCTAGTATTAATACCACTAGAGTTTAGTTTTAACGTTAATCGCGACTAATTAATAGTCTAGCTATTATTACTATTATATAAGCGTTAATAACTGTGACATCCCCAATTTCACGGCCAGAAAAGACCGATTTGTTTATGCTTTGTTTTATAAATCAGAGTGATCGTTTAAAGAAAACGGTTGCGGAATTTGTTCCCAAAATAAAATATGATAACCATTTATCAAAACATTTCTCGAAAAGAATGTATTTTCATTAAATAATAAAACCTCGGCATGTCATGTTCGTTACAGACCAAAAGCATAAACAATATAAAATAGATCTTACAATAGTTATTTATAACTACTGATCTATAATCCCAAAATCTCTCGTCAAGTCCACCAACTTATACCCTTGTGCCATTACCTGTAATGAAAAGAAAACTGAGTGGGTCAGGCTTGGGAGCCTGATGAGCATATAGGGTTTTCAACCCACAATAATATAATTATTATATTTAATCAACAAACAATCAACCCAATTACCCATCCCCATTATCTTCTTAAGGTTTTACCCTAAGAACCAACTATCCTTCATTCATTTATTCGTAAGGAATTGGCACGAATTCCATTGCTGCCAAAGCTTATTTCTCAAGTACTAAATCCATAGTTATCTGGCGCTAACTCCATAGTCACCAAAGTTTACTCAACAAGCACTAACTCCATAGTCGCCAAGGTTAACTCAACAATAGGCGCTAACTCCATAGTCACCAAGGTTCACTTAACAATAGGCGCTAAATCCATAGTCACCAAGGTTCACTCAACAAGCGCTAACTCCATAGTCACCAAGATTCACTTAACAAGCGCTAACTCCATAGTCGCCAAGGCTTACTCAACGATAGGCGCTAACTCCATAGTCACCAAGGTTCACTTAACAATAGGCGCTAACTCCATAGTCACCAAGGTTTACTCAACAAGCGCTAACTCCATAGTCGCCAAGGTTTACTCAACAATAGGCGCTAACTCCATAGTCACCAAGGTTCACTTAACAATAGGCGCTAACTCCATAGTCACCAAGGTTTACTCAACAAGCGCTAACTCCATAGTCGCCAAGGTTTACTCAACAAGCGCTAACTCCATAGTCGCCAAGGTTCATCAAATAGGCACGGAGTCACATCGTCGTCAAGGTTTATACAATAGGCGCTAACTCCATAGTCACCAACTATTCCATCTACCTATGTTCTACCCAAAAATTTTGTAGATATAAATACTTACACAGTTTAAATCATTTAACACCTGTATAAAACTCCAATTTCCATGCCCATCTCAAATAGACAAATAACATATAAACACATAGCACGTATTTCATAGCAAATACTTCATATTTATGTGTTAGAAGAAAGTAACTGCACCCTCACACATATAAACAACAATATACTTAATACACTCAAACCATACTGGTATTATTATCGTGTTTATGAAAGGTAGTATACACTCACTTGATCAGAAGATGATCGGACAGCACTACGACTTGTAGAAGTAGTATTCTTCGGTAGATCTGGAAGATCTTCACAAAAATCGAACTTCTCACGGGCAGAGCTTCGGCTCGGGAATCGCACTTCTCGGGATCTTCGGGGCCTCGGGACTTGCTTCGGGGCTCGGTAATGATACCGGGGCTTCGGGATAATTCTTGCACGAAAAACGATGCAAAAACGCAAGAGGAAGAAGAGAAATGAGCAATTGAATCGGCTGCACTCGACTCCCTTTTATAGGGTCTGGATCTGCGATTTACACGGGGCGTAATTCATAGTTACGCGGGGCGTAACGACGATTAGGTCGCTGACTCCCCCCATGGATAATATCGGCCAATATATATTTAAATTAAATTTCGAAAATATTTAATAAACTTCAAGAATTCATATCTTCCTCATACGAACTCCGGTTTCGACGTTCTTTATATCCACGGGTAGGTGAGACTACGATCTACAACTTTCGTTTAGACTTCGTCGGCTAATTTTGACTTTATTTTTATTATTTATTTTTAGTAGACCGGGACAGGAAAACTCCGTTATAAAATCATAACTTCTTCATCCGACGTCCGTCTTCGCCTATCTTTTTATCGTTTTTCTTCAATTAAGGAGATCTTCAATTCTCATTTAGATTGTTTTGGCTAAAAACAGCTCGGTCTCAAATCGAGTATTCGGGCTGTATACCGCAAAGTCGAAACTTCGAAAAATCATAACTTCCTCATACGAAGTCAGATTTGGGCGTTCTTTTCATGCACGCTCATGGTTTAACGTATTCTACGACTTTCATTTAGATTGCTAAGGCTAAATATCGCTCTAACGTAAATTCACTTTTTACGTCGCGCTGTGTCGTGCTGGTTCTGTCACGAAACTTTGACAGGTCATAACTTCTTCGTTATAACTCGGATTTCGGCATTATTTATATGTACGGAATCCTTGTAACATATAATACAACCTAGTTAAGATTATTCATTCTAAATAATCTTTTATCAAAAAGTCATTTTTGACGCTTATCGTCTCTAAATTGACTAGCCCTTATCTATGGGCGTTACGATTATCTCCCCCTTAGGATTATTACGTCCCAGAATCATCAACGAAATAGGACTTGAATAATGATTCCACACGTTATTTATTCATCCTAGGTAATAACCGTAACTTCTATGTTTCCTCGAAAGAGTATTTAACTCTATCGCTTTCTTGACCGCAGAAGATGCCAAATCTTGCATCTGCTTATCGTACTATGTTGTACTTTCAATCGTCACCTTCAAGTTACCAAATAAGTCCTCATTGTGGAATCCTTCTTCTTCTCAGGATAAATACTTTCCTTTATCTATTGTAACAAACCGATGGGTCGTGCTCTATTGAGCGCTCATCGCATGCTGCGACGCTTAGACTCGGTCTTTAATAAAGTTAAATTCCAGAATGGAATATACCTTCCTTCATATTCTAATGTGATTTAATCACATTTCAGCATGTAGCATTTCTACCTGCAAACTTCTTTTAACAACGAGCGCGACACTATCAATCGCATTAACTTCAACCTTCTGACTTAAGTCAGATGTTACATCTAACTAGGTCCTCTAGACCACGTAACATACTCCTCGTAGTCGAACTCAAATTTAAACATGACCACTAGGGTCGGAACAAGAACCATCTTACTAGTCATTACCGAAACAATGGTAATGACATACCAGAATAAAATGGAATCAATCACTAGCTTCTTGGTAACCTTGTGACTTTCCCTGATCCAAGTGCGATTCCTGTGCTTCCGGTAGTATATGCATCTACTACCTTTCACACCTACTCATACTCGTCCCAAGTATTGTCCCGCAGTCGACCAATTCACCATACAAGAAAATCACAAAACAATTTAACACATACGAATGTGTCCAAGTAATCATAAACAATTTCCCTAGACTCTACTAGGACTTCTTCACTGCTCAATCTTCAATCATCAACTCTATTTCAACTCGATTGGTGATGAAAATATCAGACGATGAGACAACTTCAAGAATTTCACCAATTGTTCCATCATCCTGCCAATCGAAGGTGTACTTTAGACGTACCGTACTCCTTTAAACGTACTTTTATTTCATAAGACATACTCTAAAGGCAAGATACCACTCTTACGATATCTTCCGATAGGTGTCATTCGCTATCATAAGCCTTCTTTATTTCGTCCATTTATTCAATTCTCTACAAGTGTTCACCATGACCTTTTGTACATCCAAGCAGACATTCGGTGTACCAAGCGAGAATTTTTTTTTAAGATAAGAAAGCTTTAATTACGATAAACGTATAAATCTCCTTATCACCCCCGAAACGTTTACATGCTAGTTCTAATATCGTATCAAACGCATAGAATCCTAAACACATAAGGTTTCCAGATCTGGTTGGCAACAGACCATAGATCCAAACAAAAATTTCATATATGGAAAACATATAGCATTTAGCACATAAAAGCATTTTAGTAATCTTTCCTAAAATATACTAGTGCTCGTGCCTAAAACATGGTAGACACTCATCTCACAATCATCGCTTAGCATTCTAAGTTTAAGTCTAGAAATCCTATAAATTCCTAGTTCGCTTAAACTAATGCTCTGATACCAACTGTGACATCCCCAATTTCACGGCCAGAAAAGACCGATTTGTTTATGCTTTGTTTTATAAATCAGAGTGATCGTTTAAAGAAAACGGTTGCGGAATTTGTTCCCAAAAAAAAATATGATAACCATTTATCAAAACATTTCTCGAAAAGAATGTATTTTCGTTAAATAATAAAACCTCGGGATGTCATGTTCATTACAGACCAAAAGCATAAACAATATAAAATAGATCTTACAATAGTTATTTATAACTACTGATCTATAATCCCAAAATCTCTCGTCAAGTCCACCAACTTATACCCTTGTGCCATTACCTGTAATGAAAAGAAAACTGAGTGGGTCAGGCTTGGGAGCCTGGTGAGCATATAGGGTTTTCAACCCACAATAATATAATTATTATATTTAATCAACAAACAATCAACCCAATTACCCATCCCCATTATCTTCTTAAGGTTTTACCCTAAAAACCAACTATCCTTCATTCATTTATTCGTAAGGAATTGGCACGAATTCCATTGCTGCCAAAGCTTATTTATCAAGTACTAAATCCATAGTTATCTGGCGCTAACTCCATAGTCACCAAGGTTTACTCAACAAGCGCTAACTCCATAGTCGCCAAGGTTTACTCAACAATAGGCACTAACTCCATAGTCACCAAGGTTCACTTAACAATAGGCGCTAAATCCATAGTCACCAAGGTTCACTCAACAAGCGCTAACTCCATAGTCACCAAGGTTCACTTAACAAGCGCTAACTCCATAGTCGCCAAGGCTTACTCAACGATAGGCTCTAACTCCATAGTCACCAAGGTTCACTTAACAATAGGCGCCAACTCCATAGTCACCAAGGTTTACTCAACAAGCGCTAACTCCATAGTCGCCAAGGTTTACTCAACAATAGGCGCTAACTCCATAGTCACCAAGGTTCACTTAACAATAGGCGCTAACTCCATAGTCACCAAGGTTTACTCAACAAGCGCTAACTCCATAGTCGCCAAGGTTTACTCAACAAACGCTAACTCCATAGTCGCCAAGGTTTACTCAACAAGCGCTAACTCCATAGTCGCCAAGGTTCATCAAATAGGCACGGAGTCACATCGTCGCCAAGGTTTATACAATAGGCGCTAACTCCATAGTCACCAACTATTCCATCTACCTATGTTCTACCCAAAAATTTTGTAGATATAAATACTTACACAGTTTAAATCATTTAACACCTGTATAAAACTCCAATTTCCATGCCCATCTCAAATAGACAAATAACATATAAACACATAACACGTATTTCATAGCAAATACTTCATATTTATGTGTTAGAAGAAAGTAACTGCACCCTCACACATATAAACAACAATATACTTAATACACTCAAACCATACTGGTATTATTATCATGTTTATGAAAGGTAGTATACACTCACTTGATCAGAAGATGATCGGACAGCACTACGACTTGTAGAAGTAGTATTCTTCGGTAGATCTGGTAGATCTTCACAAAAATCGAACTTCTCGCGGGCAGAGCTTCGGCTCGGGAATCACACTTCGCGGGATCTTCTGGGCCTCGGGACTTGCTTCGGGGCTCGGGAATGATACCGGGGCTTCGGGATAATTCTTGCACGAAAAACGATGCAAAAACGCAAGAGGAAGAAGAGAAATGAGCAATTGAATCGGCTGCACTCGACTCCCTTTTATAGGGTCTGGATCTGCGATTTACACGGGGCGTAATTCATAGTTACGCGGGGCGTAACGACGATAAGGTCGCTGACTCCCCCCATGGATAATATCGGCCAATATATATTTAAATTAAATTTCGAAAATATTTAATAAACTTCAAAAATTCATATCTTCCTCATACGAACTCCGTTTTCGACGTTCTTTATATCCACGCGTAGGTGAGACTACGATCTACAACTTTCGTTTAGACTTCGTCGGCTAATTTTGAATTTATTTTTATTATTTATTTTTAGTAGGCCGAGACAGGAAAACTCCGTTATAAAATCATAACTTCTTCATCCGACGTCCGTCTTCGCCTATCTTTTTATCGTTTTTCTACAATTAAGGAGATCTTCAATTCTCATTTAGATTGTTTTGGCTAAAAACAGCTCGGTCTCAAATCGAGTATTCGGGCTGTATACCGCAAAGTCGAAACTTCGAAAAATCATAACTTCCTCATACGAAGTCAGATTTGGGCGTTCTTTTCATGCACGCTCATGGTTTAACGTATTCTACGACTTTCATTTAGATTGCTAAGGCTAAATATCGCTCTAACGTAAATTCACTTTTTACGTCGCGCTGTGTCGTGCCGGTTCTGTCACGAAACTTCGACAGGTATTAATTTCTTTGTTATAACTCGGATTTCGACATTCTTTATATGTACGGAATCCTTGTAACACATACTACAACCTAGTTAAGATTATTCATTCTAAATAATCTTTTATCAAAAAGTCATTTTTGACGCTTATCGTCTCTAAATTGACTAGCCCTTATCTACGGGCGTTACGATTATCTCCCCCTTAGGATTATTACGTCCCAGAATCATCAACGAAATAGGACTTGAATAATGATTCCACACGTTATTTATTCATCCTAGGTAATAACCGTAACTTCTATGTTTCCTCGAAAGAGTATTTAACTCTATCGCTTTCTTGACCGCAGAAGATGCCAAATCTCGCATCTGCTTATCGTACTATGTTGTACTTTCAATCGTAACCTTCAATTTACCAAATAAGTCCTCATTGTGGACTCCTTCTTCTTCTCAGGATAAATACTTTCCTTTATCTATTGTAACAAACCGATGGGTCGTGCTCTATTGAGCTCTCATCGCATGCTGCGACGCTTAGACTCGGTCTTTAATAAAGTTAAATTCCAGAATGGAATATACCTTCCTTCATATTCTAATGTGATTTAATCACATTTCAGCATGTAGCATTTCTACCTGCAAACTTCTTTTAACAACGAGCGCGACACTATCAATCGCATTAACTTCAACCTTCTGACTTAAGTCAGATGTTACATCTAACTTGGTCCTCTAGACCACGTAACATACTCCTCGTAGTCGAACTCAAATTTAAACATGACCACTAGGGTCGGAACAAGAACCATCTTACTAGTCATTACCGAAACAATGGTAATGACATACCAGAATAAAATGGAATCAATCACTAGCTTCTTGGTAACCTTGTGACTTTCCCTGATCCAAGTGCGAGTCCTGTGCTTCCGGTAGTATATGCATCTACTACCTTTCACACCTACTCATACTCGTCCCAAGTATTGTCCCGCAGTCGACCAATTCACCATACAAGAAAATCACAAAACAATTTAACACATACGAATGTGTCCAAGTAATCATAAACAATTTCCCTAGACTCTACTAGGACTTCTTCACTGCTCAATCTTCAATCATCAACTCTATTTCAACTCGATTGGTGATGAAAATATCAGACGATGAGACAACTTCAAGAATTTCACCAATTGTTCCATCATCCTGCCAATCGAAGGTGTACTTTAGACGTACCGTACTCCTCTAAACGTACTTTTATGTCATAAGACATACTCTAAAGGCAAGATACCACTCTTACGATATCTTCCGATAGGTGTCATTCACTATCATAAGCCTTCTTTATTTCGTCCATTTATTCAATTCTCTACAAGTCTTCACCATGACCTTTTGTACATCCAAGCAGACATTCGGTGTACCAAGCGAGAATTTTTTTTTTAAGATAAGAAAGCTTTAATTTCGATAAACGTATAAATCTCCTTATCACCCCCGAAACGTTTACATGCTAGTTCTAATATCGTATCAAACGCTTAGAATCCTAAACACATAAGGTTTCCAGATCTGGTTGGCAACAGACCATAGATCCAAACAAAAATTTCATATATGGCAAACATATAGCATTTAGCACATAAAAGCATTTTAGGCATCTTTCCTAAAATATACTAGTGCTCGTGCCTAAAACATGGTAGACACTCATCTCACAATCATCGCTTAGCATTCTAAGTTTAAGTCTAGAAATCCTATAAATTCCTAGTTCGCTTAAACTAATGCTCTGATACCAACTGTGACATCCCCAATTTCACGGCCAGAAAAGACCGATTTGTTTATGCTTTGTTTTATAAACCAGAGTGATCGTTTAAAGAAAACGGTTGCGGAATTTGTTCCCAAAATAAAATATGATAACCATTTATCAAAACATTTCTCGAAAAGAATGTATTTTCATTAAATAATAAAACCTCGGGATGTCATGTTCATTACAGACCAAAAGCATAAACAATATAAAATAGATCTTACAATAGTTATTTATAACTACTGATCTATAATCCCAAAATCTCTCGTCAAGTCCACCAACTTATACCCTTGTGCCATTACCTGTAATGAAAAGAAAACTGAGTGGGTCAGGCTTGGGAGCCTGGTGAGCATATAGGGTTTTCAACCCACAATAATATAATTATTATATTTAATCAACAAACAATCAACCCAATTACCCATCCCCATTATCTTCTTAAGGTTTTACCCTAAGAACCAACTATCCTTCATTCATTTATTCGTAAGGAATTGGCACGAATTCCATTGCTGCCAAAGCTTATTTATCAAGTACTAAATCCATAGTTATCTGGCGCTAACTCCATAGTCACCAAGGTTTACTCAACAAGCGCTAACTCCATAGTCGCCAAGGTTTACTCAACAATAGGCACTAACTCCATAGTCACCAAGGTTCACTTAACAATAGGCGCTAAATCCATAGTCACCAAGGTTCACTCAACAAGCGCTAACTCCATAGTCACCAAGGTTCACTTAACAAGCGCTAACTCCATAGTCGCCAAGGCTTACTCAACGATAGGCGCTAACTCCATAGTCACCAAGGTTCACTTAACAATAGGCGCCAACTCCATGGTCACCAAGGTTTACTTAACAAGCGCTAACTCCATAGTCGCCAAGGTTTACTCAACAATAGGCGCTAACTCCATAGTCACCAAGGTTCACTTAACAATAGGCGCTAACTCCATAGTCACCAAGGTTTACTCAACAAGCGCTAAATCCATAGTCGCCAAGGTTTACTCAACAAGCGCTAACTCCATAGTCGCCAAGGTTTACTCAGCAAGCGCTAACTCCATAGTCGCCAAGGTTCATCAAATAGGCACGGAGTCACATCGTCGCCAAGGTTTATACAATAGGCGCTAACTCCATAGTCACCAACTATTCCATCTACCTATGTTCTACCCAAAAATTTTGTAGATATAAATACTTACACAGTTTAAATCATTTAACACCTGTATAAAACTCCAATTTCCATGCCCATCTCAAATAGACAAATAACATATAAACACATAGCACGTATTTCATAGCAAATACTTCATATTTATGTGTTAGAAGAAAGTAACTGCACCCTCACACATATAAAAAACAATATACTTAATACACTCAAACCATACTGGTATTATTATCGTGTTTATGAAAGGTAGTATACACTCACTTGATCAGAAGATGATCGGACAGCACTACGACTTGTAGAAGTAGTATTCTTCGGTAGATCTGGAAGATCTTCACAAAAATCGAACTTCTCGCGAGCAGAGCTTCGGCTCGGGAATCGCACTTCTCGGGATCTTCGTGGCCTCGGGACTTGCTTCGGGGCTCGGGAATGATATCGGGGCTTCGGGATAATTCTTGCACAAAAAACGATGGAAAAACGCAAGAGGAAGAAGAGAAATGAGCAATTGAATCGGCTGCACTAGACTCCCTTTTATAGGGTCTGGATCTGCGATTTACACGGGGCGTAATTCATAGTTACGCGGGGTGTAACGACGATAAGGTCGCTGACTCCCCCCATGGATAATATCGGCCAATATATATTTAAATTAAATTTCGAAAATATTTAATAAACTTCAAAATTTCATATCTTCCTCATACGAACTCCGTTTTCGACGTTCTTTATATCCACGCGTATGTGAGACTACGATCTACAACTTTCGTTTAGACTTCGTCGGCTAATTTTGACTTTATTTTTATTATTTATTTTTAGTAGGCCGGGACAGGAAAACTCCGTTATAAAATCATAACTTCTTCATCCGACGTCCGTCTTCGCCTATCTTTTTATCGTTTTACTACAATTAAGGAGATCTTCAATTCTCATTTAGATTGTTTTGGCTAAAAACCGCTCGGTCTCAAATCGATTATTCGGGCTGTATACCGCTAAGTCGAAACTTCGAAAAATCATAACTTCCACATACGAAGTCAGATTTGGGTGTTCTTTTCATGCACGCTCATGGTTTAACGTATTCTACGACTTTCATTTAGATTGCTAAAGCTAAATATCGCTCTAACGTAAATTCACTTTTTACGTCGCGCTGTGTGGTGCCGGTTCAGTCGCGAAACTTCGACAGGTCATAACTTCTTCGTTATAACTCGGATTTCGGCATTCTTTATATGTACGGAATCCTTGTAACATATACTACAACCTAGTTAAGATTATTCATTATAAATAATATTTTATCAAAAAGTCATTTTTGACGCTTATCGTCTCTAAATTGACTAGCCCTTATCTACGGGCGTTACGATTATCTCCCCCTTAGGATTATTACGTCCCGGAATCATCAACGAAATAGGACTTGCCTAATGATTCCACACGTTATTTATTCATCCTAGGTAATAATCGTAACTTCTATGTTTCCTCGAAAGAGTATTTAACTCTATCGCTTTCTTGACCGCAGAAGATGCCAAATCTTGCATCTGCTTATCGTACTATGTTGTACTTTCAATCGTAACCTTCAATTTACCAAATAAGTCCTCATTGTGGACTCCTTCTTCTTCTCAGGATAAATACTTTCCTTTATCTATTGTAACAAACCGATGGGTCATGCTTTATTGAGCTCTCATCGCATGCTGCGACGCTTAGACTCGGTCTTTAATAAAGTTGAATTCCAGAATGGAATATACCTTCCTTCATATTCTAATGTGATTTAATCACATTTCAGCATGTAGCATTTCTACCTGCAAACTTCTTTTAACAACGAGCGCGACACTATCAATCGCATTAACTTCAACCTTCTGACTTAAGTCAGATGTTACATCTAACTTGGTCCTCTAGACCACGTAACATACTCCTCGTAGTCGAACTCAAATTTAAACATGACCACTAGGGTCGGAACAAGAACCATCTTACTAGTCATTACCGAAACAATGGTAATGACATACACGAATAAAATGGAATCAATCACTAGCTTCTTGGTAACCTTGTGACTTTCCCTGATCCAAGTGCGAGTCCTGTGCTTCCGGTAGTATATGCATCTACTACCTTTCACACCTACTCATACTCGTCCCAAGTATTGTCCCGTAGTCGACCAATTCACCATACAAGAAAATCACAAAACAATTTAACACATACGAATGTGTCCAAGTAATCATAAACAATTTCCCTAGACTCTACTAGGACTTCTTCACTGCTCAATCTTCAATCATCAACTCTATTTCAACTCGATTGGTGATGAAAATATCAGACGATGAGACAACTTCAAGAATTTCACCAATTGTTCCATCATCCTGCCAATCGAAGGTGTACTTTAGACGTACCGTACTCCTCTAAACGTACTTTTATTTAATAAGACATACTCTAAAGGCAAGATACCACTCTTACGATATCTTCCGATAGGTGTCATTCACTATCATAAGCCTTCTTTATTTCGTCCATTTATTCAATTCTCTACAAGTCTTCACCATGACCTTTTGTACATCCAAGCAGACATTCGGTGTACCAAGCGAGAATTTTTTTTTAAGATAAGAAAGCTCTAATTACGATAAACGTATAAATCTCCTTATCACCCCCGAAACGTTTACATGCTAGTTCTAATATCGTATCAAACGCTTAGAATCCTAAACACATAAGGTTTCCAGATCTGGTTGGCAACAAACCATAGATCCAAACAAAAATTTCATATATGGCAAACATATAGCATTTAGCACATAAAAGCATTTTAGGCATCTTTCCTAAAATATACTAGTGCTCGTGCCTAAAACATGGTAGACACTCATCTCACAATCATCACTTAGCATTCTAAGTTTAAGTCTAGAAATCCTATAAATTCCTAGTTCGCTTAAACTAATGCTCTGATACCAACTGTGACATCCCCAATTTCACGGCCAGAAAAGACCGATTTGTTTATGCTTTGTTTTATAAATCAGAGTGATCGTTTAAAGAAAACGGTTGCGGAATTTGTTCCCAAAATAAAATATGATAACCATTTATCAAAACATTTCTCGAAAAGAATGTATTTTCATTAAATAATAAAACCTCGGGATGTCATGTTCCTTACAGACCAAAAGCATAAACAATATAAAATAGATCTTACAATAGTTATTTATAACTACTGATCTATAATCCCAAAATCTCTCGTCAAGTCCACCAACTTATACCCTTGTGCCATTACCTGTAATGAAAAGAAAACTGAGTGGGTCAGGCTTGGGAGCCTGGTGAGCATATAGGGTTTTCAACCCACAATAATATAATTATTATATTTAATCAACAAACAATCAACCCAATTACCCATCCCTATTATCTTCTTAAGGTTTTACCCTAAGAACCAACTATCCTTCATTCATTTATTCGTAAGGAATTGGCACGAATTCCATTGCTGCCAAAGCTTATTTATCAAGTACTAAATCCATAGTTATCTGGCGCTAACTCCATAGTCACCAAGGTTTACTCAACAAGCGCTAACTCCATAGTCGCCAACATTTACTCAACAATAGGCACTAACTCCATAGTCACCAAGGTTCACTTAACAATAGGCGCTAAATCCATAGTCACCAAGGTTCACTCAACAAGCGCTAACTCCATAGTCACCAAGGTTCACTTAACAAGTGCTAACTCGATAGTCGCCAAGGCTTACTCAACGATAGGCGCTAACTCCATAGTCACCAAGGTTCACTTAACAATAGGCGCCAACTCCATAGTCACCAAGGTTTACTCGACAAGCGCTAACTCCATAGTCGCCAAGGTTTACTCAACAATAGGCGCTAACTCCATAGTCACTAAGGTTCACTTAACAATACACGCTAACTCCATAGTCACCAAGGTTTACTCAACAAGCGCTAACTCCATAGTCGCCTAGGTTTACTCAACAAGCGCTAACTCCATAGTCGCCAAGGTTTACTCAACAAGCGCTAACTCCATAGTCACCAAGGTTCATCAAATAGGCACGGAGTCACATCGTCGCCAAGGTTTATACAATAGGCGCTAACTCCATAGTCACCAACTATTCCATCTACCTATGTTCTACCTAAAAATTTTGTAGATATAAATACTTACACAGTTTAAATCATTTAACACCTGTATAAAACTCCAATTTCCATGCCCATCTCAAATAGACAAATAACATATAAACACATAGCACGTATTTCATAGCAAATACTTCATATTTATGTGTTAGAATAAAGTAACTGCACCCTCACACATATAAACAACAATATACTTAATACACTCAAACCATACTGGTATTATTATCGTGTTTATGAAAGGTAGTATACACACACTTGATCAGAAGATGATCGGACAGCACTACGACTTGTAGAAGTAGTATTCTTCGGCAGATCTGGAAGATCTTCACAAAAATCAAACTTCTCGCGGGCAGAGCTTCGGCTCGGGAATCGCACTTCTCGGGATCTTCGGGGCCTAGGGACTTGCTTCGGGGCTCGGGAATGATACCGGGGCTTCGGGATAATTCTTGCACGAAAAACGATGCAAAAACGCAAGAGGAAGAAGAGAAATGAGCAATTGAATCGGCTGCACTCGACTCCCTTTTATAGGGTCTGGATCTGCGATTTACACGGGGCGTAATTCATAGTTACGCGGGGCATAACGACGATAAGGTCGCTGACTCCCCCCATGGATAATATCGCCCAATACATATTTAAATTAAATTTCGAAAATATTTAATAAACTTCAAAATTTCATATCTTCCTCATACGAACTCCGTTTTCGACGTTCTTTATATCCACGCGTATGTGAGACTACGATCTACAACTTTCGTTTAGACTTCGTCGGCTAATTTTGACTTTATTTTTATTATTTATTTTTAGTAGGCCGGGACAGGAAAACTCCGTTATAAAATCATAACTTCTTCATCCGACGTCCGTCTTCGCCTATCTTTTTATCGTTTTACTACAATTAAGGAGATCTTCAATTCTCATTTAGATTGTTTTGGCTAAAAACCGCTCGGTCTCAAATCGAGTATTCGGGCTGTATACCGCTAAGTCGAAACTTCGAAAAATCATAACTTCCTCATACGAAGTCAGATTTGGGTGTTCTTTTCATGCACGCTCATGGTTTAACGTATTCTACGACTTTCATTTAGATTGCTAAAGCTAAATATCGCTCTAACGTAAATTCACTTTTTACGTCGCGCTGTGTCGTGCCGGTTCTGTCGCGAAACTTCGACAGGTCATAACTTCTTCGTTATAACTCGGATTTCGGCATTCTTTATATGTACGGAATCCTTGTAACATATACTACAACCTAGTTAAGATTATTCATTATAAATAATCTTTTATCAAAAAGTCATTTTTGACGCTTATCGTCTCTAAATTGACTAGCCCTTATCTACGGGCGTTACGATTATCTCCCCTTAGGATTATTACGTCCCGGAATCATCAACGAAATAGGACTTGCATAATGATTCCACACGTTATTTATTCATCCTAGGTAATAATCGTAACTTCTATGTTTCCTCGAAAGAGTATTTAACTCTATCGCTTTCTTGACCGCAGAAGATGCCAAATCTTGCATCTGCTTATCGTACTATGTTGTACTTTCAATCGTAACCTTCAAGTTACCAAATAAGTCCTCATTGTGGACTCCTTCTTCTTCTCAGGATAAATACTTTCCTTTATCTATTGTAACAAACCGATGGGTCGTGCTCTATTGAGCTCTCATCGCATGCTGCGACGCTTAGACTTGGTCTTTAATAAAGTTAAATTCTAGAATGGAATATACCTTCCTTCATATTCTAATGTGATTTAATCACATTTCAGCATGTAGCATTTCTACCTGCAAACTTCTTTTAACAACGAGCGCGACACTATCAATCGCATTAACTTCAACCTTCTGACTTAAGTCAGATGTTACATCTAACTTGGTCCTCTAGACCACGTAACATACTCCTCGTAGTCGAACTCAAATTTAAACATGACCACTAGGGTCGGAACAAGAACCATCTTACTAGTCATTACGGAAACAATGGTAATGACATACCAGAATAAAATGGAATCAATCACTAGCTTCTTGGTAACCTTGTGACTTTCCCTGATCCAAGTGCGAGTCCTGTGCTTCCGGTAGTATATGCATCTACTACCTTTCACACCTACTCATACTCGTCCCAAGTATTGTCCCGCAGTCGACCAATTCACCATACAAGAAAATCACAAAACAATTTAACACATACGAATGTGTCCAAGTAATCATAAACAATTTCCCTAGACTCTACTAGGACTTCTTCACTGCTCAATCTTCAATCATCAACTCTATTTCAACTCGATTGGTGATGAAAATATCAGACGATGAGACAACTTCAAGAATTTCACCAATTGTTCCATCATCCTGCCAATCGAAGGTGTACTTTAGACGTACCGTACTCCTCTAAACGTACTTTTATTTCATAAGACATACTCTAAAGGCAAGATACCACTCTTACGATATCTTCCGATAGGTGTCATTCGCTATCATAAGCCTTCTTTATTTCGTCCATTTATTCAATTCTCTACAAGTGTTCACCATGACCTTTTGTACATCCAAGCAGACATTCGGTGTACCAAGCGAGAATTTTTTCTTTAAGATAAGAAAGCTTTAATTACGATAAACGTATAAATCTCCTTATCACCCCCGAAACGTTTACATGCTAGTTCTAATATCGTATCAAACGCTTAGAATCCTAAACACATAAGGTTTCCAGATCTGGTTGGCAACAGACCATAGATCCAAACAAAAATTTCATATATGGCAAACATATAGCATTTAGCACATAAAAGCATTTTAGGCATCTTTCCTAAAATATACTAGTGCTCGTGCCTAAAACATGGTAGACACTCATCTCACAATCATCGCTTAGCATTCTAAGTTTAAGTCTAGAAATCCTATAAATTCCTAGTTCGCTTAAACTAATGCTCTGATACCAACTGTGACATCCCCAATTTCACGGCCAGAAAAGACCGATTTGTTTATGCTTTGTTTTATAAATCAGAGTGATCGTTTAAAGAAAACGGTTGCGGAATTTGTTCCCAAAATAAAATATGATAACCATTTATCAAAACATTTCTCGAAAAGAATGTATTTTCATTAAATAATAAAACCTCGGGATGTCATGTTCCTTACAGACCAAAAGCATAAACAATATAAAATAGATCTTACAATAGTTATTTATAACTACTGATCTATAATCCCAAAATCTCTCGTCAAGTCCACCAACTTATACCCTTGTGCCATTACCTGTAATGAAAAGAAAACTGAGTGGGTCAGGCTTGGGAGCCTGGTGAGCATATAGGGTTTTCAACCCACAATAATATAATTATTATATTTAATCAACAAACAATCAACCCAATTACCCATCCCTATTATCTTCTTAAGGTTTTACCCTAAGAACCAACTATCCTTCATTCATTTATTCGTAAGGAATTGGCACGAATTCCATTGCTGCCAAAGCTTATTTATCAAGTACTAAATCCATAGTTATCTGGCGCTAACTCCATAGTCACCAAGGTTTACTCAACAAGCGCTAACTCCATAGTCGCCAAGGTTTACTCAACAATAGGCACTAACTCCATAGTTACCAAGGTTCACTTAACAATAGGCGCTAAATCCATAGTCACCAAGGTTCACTCAACAAGCGCTAACTCCATGGTCACCAAGGTTCACTTAACAAGCGCTAACTCCATAGTCGCCAAGGCTTACTCAACGATAGGCGCTAACTCCATAGTCACCAAGGTTCACTTAACAATAGGCGCCAACTCCATAGTCACCAAGGTTTACTCAACAAGCGCTAACTCCATAGTCGCCAAGGTTTACTCGACAATAGGCGCTAACTCCATAGTCACCAAGGTTCACTTAACAATAGGCGCTAACTCCATAGTCACCAAGGTTTACTCAACAAGCGCTAACTCCATAGTCGCCAAGGTTTACTCAACAAGCGCTAACTCCATAGTCGCCAAGGTTTACTCAACAAGCGCTAACTCCATAGTCGCCAAGGTTCATCAAATAGGCACGGAGTCACATCGTCGCCAAGGTTTATACAATAAGCGCTAACTCCATAGTCACCAACTATTCCATCTACCTATGTTCTACCTAAAAATTTTGTAGATATAAATACTTACACAGTTTAAATCATTTAACACCTGTATAAAACTCCAATTTCCATGCCCATCTCAAATAGACAAATAACATATAAACACATAGCACGTATTTCATAGCAAATACTTCATATTTATGTGTTAGAAGAAAGTAGCTGCACCCTCACACATATAAACAACAATATACTTAATACATTCAAACCATACTGGTATTATTATCGTGTTTATGAAAGGTAGTATACACTCACTTGATCAGAAGATGATCGGACAGCACTACGACTTGTAGAAGTAGTATTCTTCGATAGATCTGGAAGATCTTCACAAAAATAAAACTTCTCGCGGGCAGAGCTTCGGCTCGTGAATCGCACTTCTCGGGATCTTCGGGGCCTCGGGACTTGCTTCGGGGCTCGGGAATGATACCGGGGCTTCGGGATAATTCTTGCACGAAAAACGATGCAAAAAACGCAAAGAGGAAGAAGAGAAATGAGCAATTGAATCGGCTGCACTCGACTCCCTTTTATAGGGTCTGGATCTGCGATTTACACGGGGCGTAATTCATAGTTACACGGGGCGTAACGACGATAAGGTCGCTGACTCCCCCCATGGATAATATCGGCCAATATATATTTAAATTAAATTTCGAAAATATTTAATAAACTTCAAAAATTCATATCTTCCTCATACGAACTCCGTTTTCGACGTTCTTTATATCCACGCATAGGTGAGACTACGATCTACAACTTTCGTTTAGACTTCGTCGGCTAATTTTGAATTTATTTTTATTATTTATTTTTAGTAGGCCGGGACAGGAAAACTCCGTTATAAAATCATAACTTCTTCATCCGACGTCCGTCTTCGCCTATCTTTTTATCGTTTTACTACAATTATGGAGATCTTCAATTCTCATTTAGATTGTTTTGGCTAAAAACCGCTCGGTCTCAAATCGAGTATTCGGGCTGTATACCGCTAAGTCGAAACTTCGAAAAATCATAACTTCCTCATATGAAGTCAGATTTGGGCGTTCTTTTCATGCACGCTCATGGTTTAACGTATTCTACGACTTTCATTTAGATTGATAAGGCTAAATATCGCTCTAACGTAAATTCACTTTTTACGTCGCGCTGTGTCGTGCCGGTTCTGTCGCGAAACTTCGACAGGTCATAACTTCTTCGTTATAACTCGGATTTCGGCATTCTTTATATGTACGGAATCATTGTAACATATACTACAACCTAGTTAAGATTATTCATTCTAAATAATCTTTTATCAAAAAGTCATTTTTGACGCTTATCGTCTCTAAATTGACTAGCCCTTATCTACGGGCGTTACGATTATCTCCCCCTTAGGATTATTACGTCCCGGAATCATCAACGAAATAGGACTTGCATAATGATTCCACACGTTATTTATTCATCCTAGGTAATAATCGTAACTTCTATGTTTCCTCGAAAGAGTATTTAACTCTATCCCTTTCTTGACCGCAGAAGATGCCAAATCTTGCATCTGCTTATCGTACTATGTTGTACTTTCAATCGTAACCTTCAAGTTACCAAATAAGTCCTCATTGTGGACTCCTTCTTCTTCTCAGGATAAATACTTTCCTTTATCTATTGTAACAAACCGATGGGTCGTGCTCTATTGAGCTCTCATCGCATGCTGCGACGCTTAGACTCGGTCTTTAATAAAGTTAAATTCCAGAATGGAATATACCTTCCTTCATATTCTAATGTGATTTAATCACATTTCAGCATGTAGCATTTCTACCTGCAAACTTCTTTTAACAACGAGCGCGACACTATCAATCGCATTAACTTCAACCTTCTGACTTAAGTCAGATGTTACATCTAACTTGGTCCTCTAGACCACGTAACATACTCCTCGTAGTCGAACTCAAATTTAAACATGACCACTAGGGTCGGAACAAGAACCATCTTACTAGTCATTACCGAAACAATGGTAATGACATACCAGAATAAAATGGAATCAATCATTAGCTTCTTGGTAACCTTGTGACTTTCCCTGATCCAAGTGCGAGTCCTGTGCTTCCGGTAGTATATGCATTTACTACCTTTCACACCTACTCATACTCGTCCCAAGTATTGTCCCGCAGTCGACCAATTCACCATACAAGAAAATCACAAAACAATTTAACACATACGAATGTGTCCAAGTAATCATAAACAATTTCCCTAGACTCTACTAGGACTTCTTCACTGCTCAATCTTCAATCATCAACTCTATTTCAACTCGATTGGTGATGAAAATATCAGACGATGAGACAACTTCAAGAATTTCACCAATTGTTCCATCATCCTGCCAATCGAAGGTGTACTTTAGACGTACCATACTCCTCTAAACGTACTTTTATTTCATAAGACATACTCTAAAGGCAAGATACCACTCTTACGATATCCTCCGATAGGTGTCATTCACTATCATAAGCCTTCTTTATTTCGTCCATTTATTCAATTCTCTACAAGTGTTCACCATGACCTTTTGTACATCCAAGCAGACATTCGGTGTACCAAGCGAGAATTATTTGTTAAGATAAGAAAGCTTTAATTACGATAAACGTATAAATCTCCTTCTCACCCCTGAAACGTTTACATGCTAGTTCTAATATCGTATCAAACGCTTAGAATCCTAAACACATAAGGTTTTCAGATCTGGTTGGCAACAGACCATAGATCCAAACAAAAATTTCATATATGGCAAACATATAGCATTTAGCACATAAAAGCATTTTAGGCATCTTTCCTAAAATATACTAGTGCTCGTGCCTAAAACATGGTAGACACTCATCTCACAATCATCGCTTAGCATTCTAAGTTTAAGTCTAGAAATCCTATAAATTCCTAGTTCGCTTAAACTAATGCTCTGATACCAACTGTGACATCCCCAATTTCACGGCCAGAAAAGACCGATTTGTTTATGCTTTGTTTTATAAATCAGAGTGATCGTTTAAAGAAAACGGTTGCGGAATTTGTTCCCAAAATAAAATATGATAACCATTTATCAAAACATTTCTCGAAAAGAATGTATTTTCATTAAATAATAAAACTTCGGGATGTCATGTTCGTTACAGACCAAAAGCATAAACAATATAAAATAGATCTTACAATAGTTATTTATAACTACTGATCTATAATCCCAAAATCTCTCGTCAAGTCCACCAACTTATACCCTTGTGCCATTACCTGTAATGAAAAGAAAACTGAGTGGGTCAGGCTTGGGAGCCTGGTGAGCATATAGGGTTTTCAACCCACAATAATATAATTATTATATTTAATCAACAAACAATCAACCCAATTACCCATCCCCATTATCTTCTTAAGGTTTACCCTAAGAACCAACTATCCTTCATTCATTTATTCGTAAGGAATTGGCACGAATTCCATTGCTGCCAAAGCTTATTTATCAAGTACTAAATCCATAGTTATCTGGCGCTAACTCCATAGTCACCAAGGTTTACTCAACAAGCGCTAACTCCATAGTCGCCAAGGTTTACTCAACAATAGGCACTAACTCCATAGTCACCAAGGTTCACTTAACAATAGGCGCTAAATCCATAGTCACCAAGGTTCACTCAACAAGCGCTAACTCCATAGTCACCAAGGTTCACTTAACAAGCGCTAACTCCATAGTCGCCAAGGCTTACTCAACGATAGGCGCTAACTCCATAGTCACCAAGGTTCACTTAACAATAGGCGCCAACTCCATAGTCACCAAGGTTTACTCAACAAGCGCTAACTCCATAGTCGCCAAGGTTTACTCAACAATAGGCGCTAACTCCATAGTCACCAAGGTTCACTTAACAATAGGCGCTAACTCCATAGTCACCAAGGTTTACTCAACAAGCGCTAAATCCATAGTCGCCAAGGTTTACTCAACAAGCGCTAACTCCATAGTCGCCAAGGTTTACTCAACAAGCGCTAACTCCATAGTCGCCAAGGTTCATCAAATAGGCACGGAGTCACATCGTCGCCAAGGTTTATACAATAGGCGCTAACTCCATAGTCACCAACAATTCCATCTACCTATGTTCTACCCAAAAATTTTGTAGATATAAATACTTACACAGTTTAAATCATTTAACACCTGTATAAAACTCCAATTTCCATGCCCATCTCAAATAGACAAATAACATATAAACACATAGCACGTATTTCATAGCAAATACTTCATATTTATGTGTTAGAAGAAAGTAACTGCACCCTCACACATATAAACAACAATATACTTAATACACTCAAACCATACTAGTATTATTATCGTGTTTATGAAAGGTAGTATACACTCACTTGATCAGAAGATGATCGGACAGCACTACGACTTGTAGAAGTAGTATTCTTCGGTAGATCTGGAAGATCTTCACAAAAATCGAACTTCTCGCGGGCAGAGCTTCGGCTCGGGAATCACACTTCTCGGGATCTTCGGGGCCTCGGGACTTGCTTCGGGGCTCGGGAATGATACCGGGGCTTCGGGATAATTCTTGCACGAAAAACGATGCAAAAACGCAAGAGGAAGAAGAGAAATGAGCAATTGAATCGGCTGCACTCGACTCCCTTTTATAGGGTCTGGATCTGCGATTTACACGGGGCGTAATTCATAGTTACGCGGGGCGTAACGACGATAAGGTCGCTGACTCCCCCCTTGGATAATATCGGCCAATATATATTTAAATTAAATTTCGAAAATATTTAATAAACTTCAAAATTTCATATCTTCCTCATACGAACTCCGTTTTCGACGTTCTTTATATCCACGCGTATGTGAGACTACGATCTACAACTTTCGTTTAAACTTCGTCGGCTAATTTTGACTTTATTTTTATTATTTATTTTTAGTAGGCCGGGACAGGAAAACTCCGTTATAAAATCATAACTTCTTCATCCGACGTCCGTCTTCGCCTATCTTTTTATCGTTTTACTAAAATTAAGGAGATCTTCAGTTCTCATTTAGATTGTTTTGGCTAAAAACCGCTCGGTCTCAAATCGAGTATTCGGGCTGTATACCGCTAAGTCGAAACTTCGAAAAATCATAACTTCCTCATACGAAGTCAGATTTGGGCGTTCTTTTCATGCACGCTCATGGTTTAACGTATTCTACGACTTTCATTTAGATTGATAAGGCTAAATATCGCTCTAACGTAAATTTACTTTTTACGTCGCGCTGTGTCGTGCCGGTTCTGTCGCGAAACTTCGACAGGTCATAATTTCTTCGTTATAACTCGGATTTCGGCATTCTTTATATGTACGGAATCCTTGTAACATATACTACAACCTAGTTAAGATTATTCATTCTAAATAATCTTTTATCAAAAAGTCATTTTTGACGCTTATCGTATCTAAATTGACTAGCCCTTATCTACGGGCGTTACAATAACACTCAAGATAACTCATAATAATAGCCCAAATAATTATTTTAAGGTCTTAATAATGTTACTATAATTAAATAAAAGCTATATTAAATATAGTATAGGCATAACTCACTTACAGCGGGTTTTTATTAAAATCCGAGCTTCGCTGGAGCAACGTTTCCGAGCCGAAAGCTTTCCTTCTCGGAGCCGTTGGGCGCTGCGGGGCTTTCTTCTCGTGATCGGGAGGTTCCCTAGACTTGGAGGGGTTTAGGGAGGTTAGAGAGAAGTTACAGAGAGAAAGAAAGGTTTGAAGGTGTGAGGAAATTATGAAGAGTTCATCTCTTATTTATAGGAATTGTATAGTAAAGTAGTCTCCAAGCTTCGTCCGTAACTTTTGCATACGAGCTCCGTTTTTTCTGTCTTTTTACCGTTGAGTTCCTATTAATGAGATCTTCAACTTTCATTTAGACCTCGTTGGCTAATTCTCATTCTATCTCGGATTTACAAAACTGTATCGAATTCGCCGCGCTCGAAAAGTAGAGACTAAGCTTCATCCATAACTTTCACATACGAGCTCCGTTTTTGTCTGTCTTTTTACCGTTGAGTTCCTATTATTGAGATCTTCAACTCCCATTTAGACCTCGTTGGATAATCCTCATTCTATCTCGGATTTACAAAACTGTATCGAATTCGCCGCGCTCGAAAAGTAGGGACTAAGCTTCGTCCATAACTTTCACATACAAGCTCTATTATCGACGTTCTTTATATCCACGTGTTGGTATTTAAGAGTACTACAACTTTCATTTAGATCCCGTCGGCTAATTCTCACTCTATCTCAGATTTACAAAACTGTATCGAATTCGCAACGCTCGAAGAGTAGGGACTAAGCTTCGTCCATATATTTCGCATACAAGCTCCGTTTTCGACTGTATTTTTATCGTTTAACTCCTATTAACAATATCTTCACTTATCGTTCAGATTATTTTGGCTAAAAATCGACCGATCTAAAATTCAGATTTCGGGTTGTGCACTGCTATGCTAAATCTTAGAAAAATCATAACTTCCTCATACAAAGTCAGATTTGGATGTTCTTTTTATGCACACTATCATTTTAACATATACTACGACTTTCGTTTAGATCGCTAAGGCTAAATCTCGCTCAATCGTAAATTCACTATTTACGCCTCTCGGTATCGTGTCGGTTCCGTCCCGAAACTTCGTCGGGTCATAACTTCTTCGTTATAACTCGGATTTCGACGCTCTTTATATGTACGGAAACCTTGTAACATATACTAAAACTTGGTTGAGATTATTTATTCTTAATAATCTTTTGTCGAAAAGTCGTTTTCGACCCCTATTGCCTCTAAATTAACTAGCCCGGATCTACGAGCGTTACATTAGATCTCTTCATGTTATGGTTTTAGGCTTCCTTGTCCCCTGTTGGTTGGTCTTGATGACTTAAGGTCGTTTTAGAAGCTAAATATTGAAGATTTGTATGTTTGGAGGGTTCATTATGGTTAAAGGTGCAAGCTTTATGGTGTTTGAAGTCTCATGCATGCATTAAGTCATCTATTAAGTCCTTTTGAGTTTTAAGATCTTCATTAAGCCATGCATGCACGTAAATTTAGCAACTTTACATGATAAGCTACCTCGAGGAAGTCATATCTAGGTTTTGGAGTGTTGTCTTAATGAGTTAATGAAAATGAAGATTGGTTGAATGAGGGTAGTACGCTGGGTGTAAAAGCAGGTACGCTTAGCGTACAATCCCTACGGCGAGTATGTTGCGCGTACGGGTTGAGTACGCCCTGCGTACTAAACAGTTTGGGCCTCGAAAATTTTGGATCTTCGGTTTGGGCCATATTTCGGGCTTTGATGTTTAGGGCCTTGTTGGGCCATTAAAACCCAAGTGTTTTGGGCTAGGAATATTTTTGGACCTTGGATTAAGGCCCATGAAAGGGTTTGGGCCTAATTTGGAAAATTGGGCCATGATTGGGCCTTAGATGATTATTTTGGTATTTGGGCCTTTTGGATTATAGGTTTGGGCCTTAGTCTTGGACAAAAATAGGTAAAGGGTAAAATTGTCTTTTTACCCTAATTGTTGGACTAATGAATATGGAATGGGATCTAATTATTAATTGGAGGTTATTTGGTATTGATAGCTTGGGAATTTGTCGGACCAGCAGCCAAAGACCTTTTAGTGTGATTCAGTAGTTCGAGGTGAGTTTCCTTACTGTGCTGAGCGGATCGAAGGCACCATTGTCGGTCCATGATTATGTTATGTTAAGATGCTAGACGTGTACGTGACTCTTGCATGTGTTATGTACTCGTATGCCTACTAGGTGGGGCCCGATATTGAGCGAGGCCTGATGACTATCTGTACACTATGTAACTTTGTGATTATTGAATGTGTTATGTGTTTATATGTTTATATGCTTTATATGTATACCGGACGGGGTCCGACACCGGGTGGGGCCTGATGACTTATATATCAGTGTACCGAGTGGGGCTTGATGCTAAGCGAGGCTCAATGTCGGGCGGGGCCTATTATGTGTTTGTTATGTATGGTATGTGGTATTTTGGGGAACTCACTTAGATTTTTGCTTACGATTTTCAGCTTATGTTTTAGGTACTTCCAGTTCCAAAGGGAAGAGCTTTGGATGATTGTAGAGCACAGACCACCTTGTTTTGCATTTTGAGATTTACTATGATTTGATATGATGATTGATACGCTTGTTTTATTTGGATTGTTATGATGATGTTTTCAAAATATTGGTTTTATTAATTTAAAAATGAAATTTTTTGGTCTTATTTTGGGACATTACAAGTTGGTATCAAAGCCTTGGTTTGAGGGATTCAGACATTGTCTAGGGTGTGTCTGAACTCAAACTGAGAATTTAAGTTTTTTTTTAAAAAAAATGTATTTTTTTAAGAAAAGAGTGTTCTAAGACAAGAAAGGATGTGGTGCATGCAATCAACCGAGCTCAAGTAAGTTTTCCCAAAATACCCGCACATGTTATCTAATACGATTTGATGCTCGAATGCTGCTTGCTTTGTACTTTTTAGGAGTTCTCACTAGCTTCAGTTAACTAGTAAGCGAATACGCTAAGTTAAATATTATGGGAACTAAATAGTTTTAGAAGGTAAGGTTTTAACTCTATTGCGCAACTTTTGTCTGGGTTCAACAGTTGTAGTGTGAGACCTTTCATTCAAAGAATTATCTGGTTTTAGTGATATATAATTGTGTTCGTGAGCTAGTTAGAGGATGTTAGCGAGAGTTCCTTCTGCAACTGATGGCAGAGAGTGGTGTGGAGTTTGCCTTAGGAAAACCTAGGATGAGATCTAGTGTTGGGAGTTTTGTGTTTATGAGGGTTGATTGTATGTAAATAGGGTGAATTGGCGGAATCGAGGTAATCCTTGAGGAAAGTACGGATAGATGTGGAAGGTAGTATCAGCCCGTACTACTAGAATAAGAGGATCCATACTCGAGTCAAGGAGGGGCACGATGAAACCAGGAAGCTTGTAGAGTTGTGATCCCTCAATATATTTTGATGTGTATTTTGGTGGTTTATATTGTCTATTTTTAGTATGGTGACATTACGAGGCAGACCAGTTGGCAGTTTTGGTGCTGGAGAGGGCTTGTGCTCAGGTTTTGGAGCCGAGCAACTAGATGGCCAAATTAGGGAGTTCATCTCATCTGAGGTTACGCATTGCATTCTCAAGCAGACTCCTGTGATCTTTGGTACGATTAAGGAGGGTATTCTTGAGATTCTGGATGAGCAGTTGAGCGCCTTTCTCTTTGAGATGGTGGCCTTGGTTAGGGCGCGTTCATTGACCTACAGAGAGTTCCGGGCATGTGGAGCTTCAGACTATCATGGGGAGAAGGACCTGATAGCAAGCAAGAGGTGGTTAGCGGATGTTGCTAACGCCTTTCACACCAGTAGTTGCCCCGAGGGGGCAAATGTTAGACTTGCCTCCTAACTCCTGAAGGACAGAGCACGAGATTGGTGGGAGGAGGTCGGGCATACAATGGGTGATGATGCTGTTGATTTGATGACCTGGGATGATTTTGTGACCTGGTTTAGGGCTGAGTTTGCACCAGTGATTGAGGTGCAGCAGTTGGCGCGAGAGTTTTAGGATCTCCGCCAAACTACTGAGACGGTGGTTTAGATCACCGTGATGTTTTGAGAGAGAGCACTTTTGGTTTCGCAATATGTGGCGGATGAGGAGATGAAGAAGCCAAGGTATAATGAGACGTTGAGGGGTGACATTTGGCAGTTTGTGAGCTGATCTAGTTGCAAGATGTAGGAGGATATGATAGCGAGAGCTAGAGAGAGGGAGATTGATCTGGAGATGGAGAAGAAGAGGAAGCCATATTATGTGTCGAGTGTTGACAGTTCAGGCAAGAGGACTAAGGTATTTGATTCCGGATCTAGAGGACATTAGGGTCGTAGCCGTTGTGGCAAGTGTGGCAAGGTGCACGAGGGAGCGTGCAGGGTGGGTTGTTCTGGCTGCTTGAAGTGCGGCTGTACTGGTCATATTAGTAGAGATTACACTACCACCACCACCACCACCACCCCGGTATCAGACCTGATTTGCTTTCATTACAATCAGAGGGGACATAAGAAGGCCCATTATTCGAGTTTGGCTGCAGCAGGACCGATGTTAGCACTCGCTCCTGCAACTCTTCGGATTAATGACGTCCGCAAGGGCCAGGCAGATACGCCTGTGGTGAAGTGCATGGCTTTCCAACTGATGATCGAGGAGGATCGTACAGCTTCTCATGTGGAGATAGGTATGTATCTTCTCCTTATCTCTTTATTTATATTGAATTGCTTGCTTATGTTTATGTGTTTTATTTTAGGATCGTTCATTGTGAACGGTATTTATGCGTTGGTATTTGGGGGCTACCCGATCCTTTGTTCACTTGAACTTATCAATAGGTTTGCTGGAGCTATGGGGGAGCTGGAATGTCCATTAGATGTCGAGATGGCAGATGCTAGATTTGTTCGGGTTGCGAAAGTTCATCGGGGTTGTACTCTTCAGTTATTCAGCAAGTAGTATCCGGTCGACTTGGTTCCCATTCCTTTGAGCCCTAATGGGGCAGTGATCGATTGTGAGCTGCAGTTAGTTTGGGATTGGACCCCAAGTGGGGGAGAGTTGGTGGTTCTTGAGGAGAGATCTCAGAGTGGGCCGATTTTGTGTTCAACAGCAAGGGCCAATTGCTATTTTCAGCAGGGTTGTTCCAGTTATGTCTCCTATATTATGGATACCCGAGATAAGGGTAAGGCGACCATGTTGGATTAGATGTATAAGCCCATAACTATAATTGGTATGTACTTGACCCGATAGTAGCATGGTCCTTTTGGGTTGCTTGAACCATAACAATATGATATGACGAGTTTTTGGAGAAAGAGGTTAATTAATGACTTATTAATATATTATAAGAATAATATATTAATTGAGAAATCATATTATTTAATTAGTATTGATCAAAAATTAATTTGGAATTAATTTAGTAATCAAAAGAGAATGATTAAAAGAACGGGGACTGATTATGTAAATCAGTAATAGTTATAGTTTTGGCTGATGGATCCTATTAGTATAGGATGGAAGAAATCTATGGGGATCCCATAGAGTTTTGTCCATGGATTTCCATATGGGGGTCCATGTGTTTCTTAGGGCCTAAGCAAGGGAAATTAGGGTTTCCCAGTTGAAAACCGCAGTAGCTCAACTATATAAGGAACCCTTGGCTCCTTGAAATCGGTCACTATGCTTCATAAGAGAACCCTAGCCGATTTCTAGAGCCTCCCTTTCTCTTTCTCTCTCTCTCTCTCTCTTGTTCATCCATTGCTAGTTGGTGTTTGTGAATCCATTAGAGGTGCAACACTTGAGGCACGAAGCTCTCGAAGGTCAAGATCTACAATCAACAAAGAAAAGATATTCTTCTAACTATGCTTAGTTATCAAATTCGAAAATTGTATGCTAGATTAGGGTTTTGCTTTGGATAACTTGATTTGCATGTATAACTTGAGAAAAGCCTAGATCCAAAGCAATTAGGGTTGCATGTGCATCATAGGAATGTTGTAATGCTCAAAAACCATCAGTGGTATTAGAGCTTAGGGTGTTTTTCTGTTATATGATGCAATTGTTATGTTTTCAAAGCTGATTTTTTTTTCGATTTTTGGTCTCTGCCTGATGAACACGACGTGTTGGTCTACATGACGTGTACTGGCATTACACGACGTGGCATCGAATCTGTTGATAGATTTTTCGAATTTTGACCATAAATTAGATAAGGATCATTACCCAAAAAAATTTTAACTGTTAAAATTCAAATTTTATTATATGGTAATGAATATCCTCATCTATTTAAAAGATAGGGGTCAAATTTTAAGATAATCTTCAAATTATATGATTAGTTTTTTTATTTAAAATTTGATCTAAAAGTTTTGAAATGTATCAAAATTTTCCCTCAAGTTTTGGAATTTAAAATTTAATTAAGAGTTAATTTTGAAATATTAAATTCTAAAACCCTAGTGTTTTAAAAGTTTAAAATACAACCCTTATAGTATTATAATATATATATATATATATATATATATATATATATATATATATATGTATAAGATGAGTCATTCTTACCGTTAGTAGGCCTCATTAATGAAGCCGATCTACAAGTGGGGTATAAAGAAACTGCCTATAAAATGGCGGTTGAATGGGTGTCCACTCTCACCCACTGCTTCCTTGATTGATGGAGGATTGTTAGCCGAACGGGTAGGGTATGACATTAATTCCTCATTAATAAGTATAATGAAAATTGTAAAGTAACTAAATGCTTTTATAAATTCTCAATCTTACTTACTTTACGAAAATGTGTAAATGATGTTATTCCATGAAATTGCACTTTACACCTTGCCAAGTCGTTAGTGGAGCATGTGTGGTTAACCGACACACTAACTTGAACCAACAAGGGTGGAAAAGGGTAGCTCGAGAATTATTATAGATCAATGGAGCGTGTGTAGTTAACCGACACATTGATTAGGTGGTAAATGACTCAAGAGTGCCAAGCTAATTTGCATGGTTATCCACACCTTGTTTGTGATCCTCGGTACCCCAATCACAAACTTGAAGGACATAATTGAGATTAAACATGCCATTGAAAAGTTCAATGAATCTCAAAAGAATCTTGGAATTTCATTTCATTTAAAACCTAATTCTTCATTTTGTTTTTCGTGGTGGAATTGGTAAATCGTCATTTACCTACCTTTAAACATTTTGCAATTGGATTACGACATCCCTCTTCCGAATTGTGAAATATTGTGTTGGGTCCTAGCCTTAATATTTCATTTGTGTGTTATATTAAGGATTCTTTATCTAGTCAAAACTTTTTTCTTTTTCTGTTTCAGATGTCTGGCTTAAACAACGTTTCTAGCTCAAACAACAATTCCTCAAGCTCCTTTTTTCTCTTGAACATTTGTGATATGGTCACCTTCGATGGATCCAATCTCAATGATTGGATTTGAAACATCTGAATGGCCCTACTATATGAAGAAAAGGAATTCATTCCCGACAAGCAACTCAACGGGATCGATGAAACTAAATCATGGTAGCCACTATGACTCCTGAGCTACAACGGTTTTACGAGGACTACTGGCCCTACGAGATGTGCCAAGATTTGATGGAAAAGTACCATCAAAGTGCGCATCAAGAAAGTTATGAGATAGTTGCCTCGTTGATGACAACCAAGATGAAGGACGGAGAGTCCATCACGAGCCACTTGCAAAGAATGCAAAGATATGTGGATCGATTGCTCAAGTTGAATGTCAACTTTGGCAAAGAGTTAGCGATTGATATAATAATACACTCTTTACCTCCTTGTTATAACCAGTTCTAGATGAATTATCATATGAACAAGGAGGAAGTCACCTTGAGAAAACTTCAAGGTATGTTAAGAAATGCTAAGAGTGGACTGAAAGAAAAAGGTGTCCAATCCACTCCTACTGCTGCTGCTGCCCCAATCCTGGCAATTGGACATAGGAAGGGAAAAAAGAGGAAATCTCCCTCTAATAGCCACAATGGAAAGTCTCATGATGGATCTACTCAAGTGGATCCAAAGATAAAGTTGGACCTGCCCCTCCTGCGTTTGATCCCAAAGACGCAATGTGCTTTTACTGGCACAAAAAGGGGCATTGGAAATGAAGTTGCCCTAAATACTTGCAGGACATCAAGGATGGGAAGATAAAGCCCACCTTCTCATGTATTTATACTATTCAATCTAATAACGCATCACATGCAAATTATTGGGTCCTTGATACAAGATGTGGTTTTCACATTTGTTTTGATTTGCAGGGGCTAAGAAGAAGTAGGGATGTGGAGCATGGGAAGATGAACCTGATAATGGGGAATAAGAAACCGTCGCCTGTCACCAAGATCGAGATTTATTCTTTAGTGCTTAGTAGTGGTTAGGGTTATACTTTAATGACTATTGCTACTCGTCATAAATAACGAGGAATATTATTTCTTTTCATGGTTTGTACAAAAAAGGTTTTAGATTTTCATTTAATAATGAAGTTGGTTCTATTAATGCTCTGATACCACTGATGAGTTTTGGCCATATGAACATTCTTATGTGCACATGCAAACCCTAATGCTTTGATCTAGGTTTCTCTAATTAAACATGCATTCAATCCAAGACTTCTAATGGCTAATAGACTATAATAACAATATGAAATCAGAATTATAAGTTTACCTTGAATCACTTGCTTGATCTTCTTGTCCTTGGAGCTTTAGAGTCACAATTGTCACTCCTCTAATGGCTTACAAACACCAACTAGCAAGAGGATGATTTGAGAGAAAGGAGAGGGAAGTGAAAATTGGCCAGGGTTTCTTTCTAAAGCACAAGTGCCGATTTCCCTTGACCCCTAGGGTCTATTTATACTTGTAAGGCTCCTAGGGTTTCACCCTTAAACCCTAATTGGATAACTTAGGCCCTAAGCAATCCAATCCCCTTCATGATAAGCCTTTGGACGATTTTCAAGGCCTATCCAAAGTCCTTAAAACCGTCCACCATTATCCATAAGGGATTTACAGCCCAAAGTACAACTATCATATAATTGACAATTTATGCCCCTTTATTCAATTAATCTCTTTAAGTCACCAAATTAATTCTTAATTAATTTATGACTTATATTAATCAAATAATAATATTATTACTCTTTATATTATTCTCATAATATATTAATAATATTTCTTCTCTCATAATAAATCATCCTGTCAAGTTGCTATGGTGAAGGCAACCCAAAAGGACCATGCACAACCGGGTCAAATACTTGCCTAATATAGTTGCAGCCTTAGACACTATTCCAACAGTCTCCCACTTGGATAAGTCTAGTAACTTTATACACAAGTATAATCCGATTAGCAATTGTAGCTCTCAAAGACGCTATCAAACTCTGATCTAATCAATCTTGTCCTTCAGATAAGGGATCGTACAATCCTCTATTTAGATATCATGCTGAAATTTATATGGAACTAATTTGTCTAGCATTTGGTTTCTCGATCTCCGATTTATTTGACATAGAACTTAATCGAACACATCAATTCAGTTCTGACCGGGCCCGACACATAAGTCAAATCAAATCATCGAGCGGCCGAGATATCGCATTTACCCTCTTAGGATAAAAGTAACAGATAAACTTCGACTTATATGCATTTACTTATTCATTAACCAACTATACACAACAATGCGTTTTATAACATCAAGTTACTGATGCGGTTTCGCATTATCAATGTACAAATAATTAAAAAATAACAAACCATATATCTTGGTTTTAAGACTATATAATATTATCGTCTTCCGATCACCCTTTTTATCACATTCCATAAGGCGATTCCAGCAAGCGCGAGTTTGCTCAAAACTAGTTCATAAGCACTCATGAACGTTGCAACAAACTTTTGCTATGTCTAATACCATTTAGACAATCTACACACCAATTCATGAAAACCTTCATTCATACCTACTTCCAACATATGAACGATTGTGGACAATTTGAACAATTCGATTATTCTTAATAAACTCAATTATTCTGGAAGTCAAAACATGCAAAATGAAACAATAGTTAAACAATTAACATAAGACAGTAACATTACTCATAAATAATACTCTTTTATTTAATCATCAAATGTTAATTACATTTATCTATTACACGTTTCTACTACTATCTAATCCATACTTATATCATCCTTCAGCCCAATACTCCTAGCATGCTGCAAGTGCTTAACCCTACACAGTCCCTTCGTAAGCGGATCTGCTAGGTTATCTTCTGATGATATCCTCTTCATTACAAGTTGTCCTTCTTCTACACGATGTCTAATAAAGTGATATTTTCTAGCGATATGTCGAGATCTACCATGATCCATCGGTTCCTTGGTCAAGGCAACCGCTCCTTCATTATCACAGAAAATCTCCATGGGATCCTTTATGGCAGGTATAACCCCAAGATCACCGATAAAGTTCGTCAACCATATTGCCTCCTTCGACGCTTCGCTCGCTGCAATGTACTCTGATTCGCACGTTGAATCAGCTACAGTTTCCTGCTTGGAACTTTTCCAAGTTACTGCTCCTCCATTCAGGGTAAAGACCCAGCCTGACTGCGAACGGTAGTTGTCCCTGTCGGTCTGAAAGCCGGCGTCACTATACCCTCGCACCTTCAAGTCATCACTCCCTTCGAGGACTAAGAACCATTCCTTCGTCCTCCGAAGGTACTTAAGGATATTCTTAACCGCAATCCAATGGGCTCTGCCAGGATTCCCTTGATATCTACTAACCATGTTCAAAGCAAAGGCTACATCAGGGCGAGTACAAGTCATAGCATACATGATTGAGCCAACTGCGGAAGCGTATGGTACTCGGCTCATTTCTGCTATTTCAGCTTCGGTACTTGGACTTTGAGTCTTACTCAATTTGGAATTACTTTGTATCGGTAATTGTCCCTTCTTCGAGTTTTCCATACTAAAACGTTTTAGTACCTTATCTAACTAAGTGTTCTGACTAAGTCCTATTAGTCTCTTACTTCGCTCTCTCACTATCTGTAATGCCCGCGTTTCCAGGATAGGCATTTTCGTTGATGTAATAGTCTAGGTTAACCTTTGTAACCCATTTTGAAATAATAGAAGTATATTATTTGAGTATTATGTGTTTTGTGCTTAATTGCTTAATTATGTGATTTGATTAATTAAGAATAAAATGAGCGTCAAAATTTAAGTGTAAAATAAACTTGATATCTTTGGGTAATGTTGTAGTAGTTGAAACGAGGTTTCCGAATATATAAAGAGCGCCAGAATCTGACTTCGTGTGAGGAAGTTATGATTTTCTGAAGTTTCGACTTAGCGGTATGCAGCCCGAAATACTCGATTTGAGATCGAGCGGTTTTTAGTCGAATCGATCTAAACGAGAATCGAAGATCTCATTGTTGGTATCGAAGCGATGAAAAGTTAGGCGAGAACGGACGTCAAACGAAGAAGTTATGAATTTATAACAAAGTTTTTCTATCCCGGCCTATTAAAAATAAATAATAAAAATAAATTTAAAATTAGCCGACGGAGTCTAAACGAAAGTTATAGAGCGTAGTCTCACCTTCGCGTGAATATAAAGAACGTCGAAAACGGAGTTCGTATGAAGAAGATATGAATTTTCGAAATTTATTAAATAATTAATAATTAAATTTAATTATTAAATCCCGGTATTATCCGAAGACGAGTCATCGGACTCATCCGAAGTACGCCCGCGTACACCGAGGTATGTCGACATTCGCTCTCGAGTTCTTCGGATACGTAAGCAATGACGTTTCGGAGTAGTACGTCCCGCGTACTCCGAGGTTCCAGCCTCTATAAATAGGATTCGAAGGCAGCCGACTCCTTTGCTATCTTTCTCTCTTCTCTCTCCCGTTTTACCTCGATTTGCGTGCCAGAAGTACCCCGAAGCCCCGGTAGTATTCTCGAGCCCCGAAGCAAGTCCCGAGATCCCGAAGATCCCGAGAAGTGCGATTCCCGAGCCGAAGCTCTGTCCGCGAGAAGTTCGATTTTTGTGGAGATCTTCCAGATCTGCGGAGAGATACTACTTCTACAAGCCGTAGTGCTGTCTGATCATCTTCTGATCAAGCGAGTGTATACTACCATTCACAAACACGATAATAATACAAGTATGGTTTGAGTGTATTAAGTATATTGTTGTTTATATGTGTGAGTGTGTAGTTACTTTCTTCTAACGCATAATTATGAAGTATTTTATACGGAATACGTATTATGTGTATAATTTTGTGGTTATGTGTGTGAATATGTATTCACTTTCTTCTATCTCATAGATATGATTTATTCTCTATGAAATACGTGTTATGTGTGTGTGTGCCTCATCTGTTATGTGGAATATGTATTGATTAAAGCATGCTATACAGGTTTTTAAACTATGTATAAAAATGTATATTTTATCTACTAATATGTTGGGTAGAACATGGGTAGATAGTTGGTGTGTAATAAACAGATGAGAGGCCTCGTTGTTGTTTTGATTTAGTCATCTAGCGGAGTTTAGATGACGACCACAGGCTTTTCTAGACAGTCTTGTGGAAACATTAGCAGGTTCACCACCTGTAGGTGTTAATGAACTTAGGTGTTCATTCGCTGTACTCCATCCCCCTCATGGTTGCCTTATTTGACTTATATTGCTGAGGAACCCCCGAAGCATGTGTTGTCGCCCCGATGAAATATTCTTAGACTAGGTCCCTTATGTTAGTTGTCTTAGGGACATAAAGTGAGAATAACGGGAATGGGTAATTGGGTTATTGTTGGTTGGTGGAAATTAAATATAATTATTTATTGTGGGTTGAAAACCCTATATGCTCTCCAGGCTCCCAAGCCTGACCCACTCAGTTTTATTTGTATTACAGGAAGTGGCGCAAGGGCATGAGATGGATGAACCATCAAGTTGTTTTGTTTACAAGTCTGTATATGTATATATTTGTTGAATGACTTGTAATGTTATCGTTTATGCTTATTGGTCTGTATCGGAACAGGACACCCCGAGTTTTGATTATATAATGAAAATACATTTCTTTTATGAAATGCTTTGGTAAACATTGTTTTATCACGTTTTGTTTTTGGGAACAAATTCCGCAACTCTTTCAAATCAAAAGGATTTACTCTGAAATTATTTTAAAAGCATAAATGAAAATCGGTCTTTTCTGGACGAGATTTTGGGGATGTCACACTATCCTTATTCCCAGAATATAGGAAGCCTCTCTGAGGTCCTTCATAGCGAAGCACTTCCCGAGCCAGGACTTAACCTCCTGTAGAGTTGGGATGTCGTTTCCTATGAGTAGTATGTCATCGACATACAAAATGAGGAAGCTTACTATACTCCCACTGGTTTTGACATATACACATGATTCATCTTCGCTTCGTACAAATCCAAACTCTTTGACTTTCTCATCGAAGCAAAGATTCCACCTGCGAGACGCTTGCTTAAGTCCATAAATGGACTTCTCAAGCTTACACACTCTATTTGGATGCTTCGGATCGACAAAACCCTCTGGCTGAGCCATGTAAACATCCTCAACCAACTTCCCATTAAGGAAAGCGGTTTTGACATCCATTTGCCATCTCATAATCATGAAATGCGGCAATCGCTAGCATCACTCTAATAGACTTTATCTTCGTAGCTGGTGAGAAGGTCACATCATAGTCAACTCCGGGAGTTTGAGTAAAGCCCTTCGCAACCAATCGCGCTTTATATGTGTGTACGTTTCCATCCACGTCGGTCTTCTTTTTGAAGATCCATTTGCACCCAACGGTCTTACGTCCGGGCACATTATCAACCAAATTCCAAACTTGGTTGTCATACATGGACTGGATCTCGCTGTCCATTGCCTCTTTCCATTTCGCAGACTCCGGGCCTGCCATGGCTTCCTTATAGCTATTAGGTTCATCTAGATTTATTAGTGTACCATCACTAATATACGTATCCCCTTCGGTAGTAATATGAAAACCATAAAACTGGGGTTGAACTCTAACTCTTTCGGAACGTCTAAGAGGTAAGGACTCGTCAATCGGTTCAACCGGAGTTTCCTCCTCGGGTTGAGTACCAGCGGTAGAGGTTCCTTCATCTATCGACTCTTAAATCTCTTCAAGCTCGATTTGAATCCCACTGTCTCCTTGGCTTATGAGTTCTCGCTCTCGGAAAACTCCTCACCTCGCAACAAAGACAACATTGTCCTTCGGTCTATAAAAGAGATATCCAAAGGATTTCTGTGGGTAGCCAATGAAAATACATCGCTCACTACGAGGTTCGAGCTTATCGTGAGTATCTCGTCTTACAAAAGCCTCGCAACCCCAAACCTTGATATGTGCTAATGAGGGAGCTTTCCCTGTCCACATCTCGTGAGGTGTTTTGGCAACCTTCTTAGTAGGGACTCGGTTAAGGATATGGGCGGCAGTCTCTAAGGAATACCCCCAAAAAGAGATAGGTAGTGAAGCACGACTCATCATAGAGCGAACCATGTCCAACAAGGTTCGATTACGCCTTTCTGCCACACCATTCAACTGCGGTGTCCTAGGTGGCGTCAATTGTGATACTATTCCACACTCCTTGAGATAGTCGTGGAATTCAAGACTTAGGTACTCTCCTCCTCGATCGGATCGAAGCATCTTGATTTTCCTGCCCAATTGATTCTCCACTTCATTCTTGAACTCTTTGAAATTTTCAAACGTTTATGACTTTTTCTTGATTAAGTAGATATACCCATATCTACTATAGTCATCGGTAAAAGTCACATAGAAGCGGTTCCCATCCTTTGTGGTTGATCTAAACGGTCCACATACATCGGTATGTATTAGGTCCAATAGACCCTCACCCCTTTCACATGTACTAGTGAAGGGTGACTTAGTCATCTTTCCAAGCAAACAAGACTCGCATGTGTCATCTTCCCTAAGGTCGAATGACTCCAACACTCCATCCTTTTGGAGTTGGGCTATGCGCTTCTTGTTGACATGTCCAAGACGACAATGCCACAAGGATGCTCTGTCCATACCATTGGAAGAATCCATGCACAAAACATCATTTCCTAAGTTATCTACAATCATAACAGTTTCATAAATTCCATTACACGGTATTGCTTCAAAATATAAGACACCATTTAGATAAGCAAGAATAGAACCGTTCTCATTATTAAAAGAAAATCTAATACCTTGTCTAAACAAACCATGAAATGAAATGATGTTTCTTGCCATTTCTGGCGAATAGCAACAATTGTTCAAATCTAAACATAAACCATTCCTAAGCACTAAAGAATACACTCCAATCTTGGTCACAGGCGACGATCTTCTGTTCCCCATGATTAGATTTATTCTTCCATGCTCCACATCCCTATTTCTTCTTAGTCCCTTCAATTCAGAACAAATGTGGTAACCACAACCGGTATCAAGGACCCAAGAAATAGCATGAGATGAATCGTTAGATTTAATTGTGTATATACCTGCGAAAGACGGCTTGATCTTTCCTTCCCTTATGGCTTGCAGGTAGTCTGGGCAGCTTCTCTTCCAATGCCCTATTTTATGTCAATGATGGCACTCTGCCTCCTTTGGGTTAGGGTTGGGCTTAGCGGGATCAACTTTGGTCCCACTGGAGGAGGAACCATCTCGGGACTTTCCCTTGCGGTGGCTCTTAGACGGAGCCTTCCTCTTCTTGCCTCTTCCTTGCCCAATGGCCAAAACAGGAGCAGCGGGTGGATTAGGAGTGGGTGCAACAGACTTGTCCTTGAGGTTGCTTTCAGCAACCCAAAGGAGACCTTGGAGCTTGCTTAGGGTGACCTCTTCTTTGTTCATGTGGTAGGTCATCCTAAATTGATTGTAACACGGAGGCAAAGAGTGAAGCACCATGTCGATCGCCAAGTCTTCCCCAAAGTCAACATTCAACTTGCGAAGACGATGGACATACCTTTGCATCTTTTGCAGGTGCACGGTAAGAGATTCTCCATGACCGATTTTGGCAGAAATCATGTTAGTGAAAATCTCTTAATGCTCCTGCCTCGCGTTCTGGTGGTATCTCTCCAACAAGTCTTGGTGCATTTCATACGGATACATGTCCTCATAGGACTTTTGGAATTCGGCGTTCATTGTGGCTATCATGATGCAATGAACCTTCGTCGCATCACGTTCATGAGTCTCAAAAGCAGTCATTTCAGCCGGAGTAGCGATTTCTGGGTTAATCTTCTCGAGCTTCTCATCGAGGACATACTCCTTATCCTCGTAGCGAGCAATCGTGCGAATGTATCTTATCCATTCGTTAAAGTTCGTCCCATCGAAAGTCACCTTTTGGCAAAGGCTCATCAACGTGAATGAACTAGCAGCAACGTTGTTCGTGTTCGACATCTACAAATAGAAAGGACAAAGATAGATTAGAATTTGAATCCCTAATTATCACCCAATATGAAAAATTAGGGCTAGGATCCAACAACAATATTTACATATTAGAAAAGGGATATCGTAATCTAACATGCAAACAATTTGAAGGTAAGTGAATGAAGATTCACTAATTCTCCATCACGAAAACATAACTTTAAGTTCTAAATGTATTGAGAATTCCTAGGTTTGGATGAGATTCATTGAAACTTTTCAATGGCATGTTTAAATCTCGATATGCCCCTCTCGTTTGTGACTGGGATACCGAGGATCACAAAGTGGGTGTGAATTACCATGCAAATTCACATGGTGCCTTCATTGTAACAATCACCTATTCGATGTGCCGGTAAACCACACACGCTCCATCGAACTATGATAAACAATGAATCACCCTTTGCCACCTTTGCTTAGAACCAATTAGTGTGCCGGTAAACCACACACGCTCCACTAACTTCTTAGCAAGGGTGCAAAGTGTAATTTCATGGGATTGCATCAATTCACTTTTCCTAAAGTAACTAGGATTGGGATTTTTTTTTTAAAAAACATGTAGTTACTTTGTATTTCATATTATACTTTTAATGAAGAGATGAGATTGCCCTATCCTACCCCTTCAGCTAATGACCCTCCACCGATCAAGCAAGCGGTGGGTGTGAGTGTACACCCATTAAGCGCCATTTTATAGGCAGCAACCTTATACCCACCTTATAGACCGACTTCGTGAATGAGGCCTACTGACGGTAAGACTAGCATTTTAATCATACATATATATATATAGGGGTGTCAAAAAAAGCCGAACCCGATTAACCCGACCCGACCCGACCCGACCCGACCCGAACCCGAATAAGGTAATTAGGGTCGGGTTTAATAGGGTCAGAACTCTTAATCGGGTTATTCGGGTTAACTCAACTAACCCGAATTATTATTAGGGTCGGGTTTAGGGTTGATTTTTTCAAAACAATTTGGGTTTCGGGTCAACCCGAATAACTCGATTAAGAATTTATTACCAAAACCTTTTTACTGCCTTGAATGATATTAATTCAAGATCCCATGAGATTTTACAACTAATACATATTTCTTATTTAAACAAACCAGATTGTAAAATTACTATGTATAGAGATGTATAAAATGATATAACTTTCCTCTCTTCTTAGTGCAATAAGGTTGTGTTGTAACAGTTTTACGAATTTTATTCACTGTTTACATTACTAATATGGTAAAAGAAACTCCAAAAATTCATATCGTATACCAACTTTACATTTTAAGTCCCTATACATGTGGATTATGTATTAAAATGGCACAACATAAATTCATCTTACATTTCAACTTTAACCCGACTAACCCGATTAACCCGACCCTACAAACCCGAAACCAGGTTAACCCGAACCCGACTAACCCGTACCTTATTAGGGTCGGGTTTCGGGTGAATATTTTTTTTAGAAAAACCCGACTAACCCGACCCGTTTAACCCGAAACCCGATCGGGTTAACCCGATTAACAGCCATATATATATAAACCCGATCGGGTTAACCCGATTAACAGCCATATATATATATATATATATATATATATATATATATATATATATATATTAATCTTGTAATCTTATATTAGTATAGGGTTGAATTTTAAACTTGTAAAATTCTAGGGTTTGAAATTTAAATTGTCTAAATTAAACTTTTAATCACAAAACATAAATTTCAAAACTTAAGGGCAAGTTTTAAACTTTTCAAAACATAGACGATCAAAAAACAAATAATCCAAATTAACAATTAATCACATAATTATCCATATTTGATTTATTTAATGATTTCTTGCAAAACAATTTACCAATTAAATTAAAATAAGTAATCAATTATCTCATAAGGAAATAAATATTTTATTAATTGATAAATATGTTCAATTAGATCAAAAATATACTCATATATATCATAAAATCGGATTTATATTGATCTAATATGATTAAGGCAAGTATCTCAAAGATAAACAACAAGAAATCCCGAAGTTTCCTCTTTCTGACGCTTGGACTCGCCGAGTACCCCAATCGACTCGCCGAGTCGAGCCTACTCGCCGAGTCCACTATGGGACTCGCCGAGTCCATCAGATAGAAACACAAAAAACGAATTTTGAAGGCATCAAACAAGCAACCAATGCATCAATTCAATAGAAACCAATCTAGGCTCTGATACCACTGATGAGTTTTGGCCATATGAACATTCCTATGTGCACATGCAAACCCTAATGCTTGGATCTAGGTTTCTCTAATTAAACATGCATTCAATCCAAGACTTCTAATGGCTAATAGACTATAATAACAATATGAAATCAGAATTAGAAGTTTACCTTGAATCACTTGCTTGATCTTCTTGTCCTTGGAGCTTTAGAGTCACAATTGTCACTCCTCTAATGGCTTACAAACACCAACTAGCAAGAGAATGATTTGAGAGAAAGGAGAGGGAAGTGAAAATCGGCCAGGGTTTCTTTCTAAAGAACAAGTGCCGATTTCCCTTGACCCCTAAGGTCTATTTATACTTGTAAGGCTCCTAGGGTTTCACCCTTAAACCCTAATTGGATAACTTAGGCCCTAAGCAATCCAATCCTCTTCATGATAAGCCTTTGGACGATTTTCAAGGCCTATCCAAAGTCCTTAAAACCGTCCACCATTATTCATAAGGGATTTACATCCCAAAGTACAACTATCATATAATTGACAATTTGTGCCCCTTTATTCAATTAATCTCTTTAAGTCACCAACTTAATTCTTAATTAATTTATGACTTATATTAATCAAATAATAATATTATTACTCTTTATATTATTCTCATAATATATTAATAATATTTCTTCTCTCATAATAAATCATCCTGTCAAGTTGCTATGGTGAAGGCAACCCAAAAGGACCATGCACAACCGGGTCAAATACTTGCCTAATATAGTTGCAGCCTTAGACACTATTCCAACAATACACACAGATGTGTGTGGGCCCTTCATATCCACCACAAGGGATGTTAACCACTTGTATGTGACCTTCAACGAATATTATAGCAAATATGGATATATCTACTTAATCAACCATAAGTCGGAAACCTTTGAAAAGTTCAAAGAGTTTAAACATGAAGTGGAGAATCAATTGGGCAGGAAGATAAAGAAGCTCAAATCCGATGGGGGTGGTGAGTATCTTAGTATCGAGTTCCACAACTATTTTAAGGAATGTGGAATTGTTTCGTAATCGCCGCCGCCAAAAATACTGCAGCTCAATGGTGTTGCTGAGAGGCGCAATCGAACCCTTTTGGACATGGTTCATTCTATGATGAATCGAGCTTTGTTACCTATCTTATTCTGGGGGTATGCCTTAGATACTGCCGCCCACATCCTTAATCTAGTCCCAACTAAGAAGGTTGCCAAAACACCTCATGAGATGTGGACAGGGAAGGTTCCCTTGTTAGCACATATCAAGGTTTGGTTTTGCGAGGCTTTTGTAAGGTGAGAGACTCACGACAAGCTTGAACCTCAAAGTGAGCGATGTATTTTCATCGTCTACCCACACAAATCTTTTGGATATCTTTTCTACAGACCTAGTGACAACGTGGTCTTTGTAGCAAGGAGAGGGGTTTTCCGCTAGAGAGAACTCATATGCCAAGAGGAAAGTGGGAGAAAAATTGATATTGAAAAGCTTCAAGAATCAAGCGATGAAGGAACCTCTAACACTAGTGCTCAACTTGAGGAAGAGATTCCTGTTAAACTAGTTGATGAGACATTGCCTCTAAGACGTTCCAGTAGAGTTAGTGTTCCATCTGTGTTATAGGGTTTCCATATAACAGCTGAAGGTGATATGTTTATCAGTGATAGTACACTAATAAATTTGGATGAACCTAATAGCTATAAGGAAGCCATGGCAGGCCTAGAGTCTGCACAATGGAAAGAAGTAATGGAGAGTGAGATTCAGTCCATGCATAACAATTAAGTTTGGAACTTGGTTGACAATGTACCGGGTCGTAAGACGGTCGGGTGCAAATGGATCTTCAATAAAAAGACTGACATGTATGGGAATGTGCATACATTCAAGGCATGACTGGTTGCAAAGGGATTTACTCAAACCCTGGGGGTTTACTATGATGAGACATTCTCACCAGTGGCCAAGATCAAGTCTATTAGGGTTATGTTGGCTATCGCTGCATTTCATGATTATGAAATTTGGCAGATGGATGTTAAAACCACTTTCCTTAATGGGAAGTTGGTTGAAGATGTTTACATGTGTCAGCCAAAAGGTTTTGTAGATGCTAATTACCCCAACAGAGTATGCAAGTGTAACAACCCGAAGTTCGTTCCGTTATCGTAACCCGGTTCCGTTTATAAAGCCGTCACGTTCCAAAATTTTCCGTTAACTTTGTTTTAATTTAATTTATTTGTGACTTCTATTTAAATTTCATAAGTTTTGGGATACATTTTAATTCATTAAAATATTTTCTATTTTCATTTAGAAAATATTTAGTTTCGTCTAAGTCGTAATTACGGTAAATTAATCGGGTGCGACCAAAAGCTTCGTCTAGCGTTAGTATCGGGTAGAATTCCACCGTGTCCCAAACTTTGAGCATATATAAAGTTGAGAGAGCCTCATTTGAAGCCTTTCCACTCTCACTCTACTTTCTCTCTCTACTCTTTCTCTCTAAAACTTGAAATCAAGCCAAAATCATCCAAAACAAGCTCCAAATCATCATGGTAACTATCCTAGCTCCTAGTATAACACATTTGGCCTTCAAATTCGTGAAAAAAATGAGGAATAAGACCATAAACATGTGTTTACGGTCCTAGAACCTCCTTAGGCCGTGAACACATGTTATGGGGGGGGGGGGGTTTGAGCCTTAAAACCCTTCCGAACCTCATTTGGAGCCTAGATATGACCTAAGGACTTGTTTGCATGGACTTGGAACACCTTGAACTCATCATTTGGGACATAAGCATGAGTTTAAGGCCCAAGCACATTCTTGGACCGTAAACACCTATTCTTAGGGAGTAAACTCAATTTAAGGTGTTAGTATGCCCCTAAACACCTCCAACAAGCTTCCATGAGAGTATAGAACCCTATAACCCTTCAAGAAATGCACCAAAACTTACACAAATGGGACAATATTGAGTTTATGGTCCAAGAACATTCTTAGACCATAAACTCATCTCCTTAGACCTTAAACTCATTCAATGGGTGTTAAAGTGCCCGTAACACCTTGGATGGCTTAGAAATGGGTCTAGAACTTAGTATGCTTAACTTTCAACCACCGAAACCCATGAATCTTGGGCAAACATGAGTTTAAGGTAGTAAACTCGTGTTTAAGGTAGTAAACTCGTGTTTAAGGTAGTAAACTCGTGTTTAAGGTAGTAAACTTCCGAAGAACATCTTCATAGACCGTAAACTCTTATCCAAGGTCATTTAGAGTCCCAATCACTTCCTAAGCCATGGAATCAACCCTAGAACCTTCCCGTGTGCATTGTATGACCATTTGGCATCCAAGAACCCACCACCCATGAGTTTACGGCTGTAAACTCATGGTGATATGTTCAATGGACCGTGAACTCCTCAAGGAGTTTACTCTTGAAGAGTAAACTCCATATCTAGGTCCTACACATCCATAGATGCCACTCGGGTCACTCCGAACACTTGAATTGAAGTGTTTTCACGCCTCAAAGTGTATAATCATATCTAATTAGTGATTTAAAGTCTAATTAGATACATTTGTATCTCATTTCATATTTCATAGGAACCTCACGCGTTATCAAGCCCCGATCTGACACTTAGCATCCTAGACGACATGTTCTTCGACTGGTGAGTTCATACCCCTATGCTTTTTCCGTGTTTTTCAATGTTTTCAGGGGGGGGGGGGAATACAAGCAAACTATAAATGTTTTCAAAAACTAAAACTAATGCATTTCTATAAATATCTGGCTAACATTTAGATATCTTTACCTCTTATGTATTATGTTGAGCATAAGGGATGTTTTATCGATTATAACTACATGGATTTCAGTAAAGGAAACAATCAAATCAATCAAATTATTATGGCAATAATTTGGGATCTTTAGTTCTTGTTTAACGAGCTCAGATTTATGTAAAGTTATTAGATAAACTATGTCTGTTTCAGTTTATCTCTGTTTAATTTAGAGTATATTGCCAGATAATTCTATTATACTTGACTGTTTTCATTGTATTATGTTTCAAAACGATTGGTATGTTTGATAACGTCTGAAAACACCGCGAATAATTCAATACTAGCTTGTGAGATTCGTCATTACCCTTTGGGTTATCAGTAAATCCTCACCGGAAGTGTAACCAGAGTCTCCTGGAGGGAAATCGTGGAATTTGTGAATAGATCTATTCGGGACTAACAATCCCACACCTAAACTGCTAGCTACAGTTAGGCGGGCACGCCTGGGGTAACAAATTCTGGATATCGTCCAACGTCTGACGAACGTCAAGGAGGTCTCGGTGTCGCCTCAGCATGGTTATTAGACTCACAATACGTATTAATATAAGTTTATTCACGTATTTGATTTTTTATCTATCTTCTATCTATAGTTCTTGTATCTAGTACGGGATGATAGTCCCATGGTTTTGAATCTATATCTAGTACGGGATGATAATGTTGGGTTTTGAGCATTCAAACACTCCTATGGTGTACATGCAACCCTATGTTTTCTCTATAATACATGCAAATAAGAACTTTCCAAGGCTTTAATCCTAACTAGCATATTATGAAGTTCTTATACTACAAAGTACTAGTTAGATGACATACCTTTTGATGTAGCTTGATGTCTTCAAGCTTTAAGAGCTTAGCCCCAATAGTGTGGAAGCCTCAAATGGAATCACAAATCACCAAAACACCTTGGAAGACTTTAGAGAATATGGATACTTGGTTCTCTCTAGTGAAATTGGCTAGCCCTTCTTAGTGTACCACACTAGTGCCAATTTCACCAACCAAGGACATCTTTATATAGTGTGGAGGATTAGGGTTAAACCCTAATACACATGACCTTTCATTTCCTAGGATCCATGGGTTAAACACTCCATGGACTATCCATGAAAGCTTAGCCCAACCTAAATGAACTTGGCCCATTCCATATATATAAGAGTCCATATTTAATTAGTTCCTTTTGATCACTTAATTAATTATAAATTAATTCTTGATCAATACTAATTAAATAATATGATTCCATATTAATATATTAGAACTTATAATATATTAATATTAATCATAAACATACTATTCTCAAAAGATTATCCATATAAATTGTGTCGGTGAAGTGCAACCCAAATGGACCATGCCGGGTCGGGTCAAGTACATACCAAATATAGTTATGGACTTAGACATTAATCCAACAGTCTCCCACTTGGATAAGTCTAAAACTATTATTGCGTATGACTTCAAACCTAACTGACAATCGTAGCTCTTAAAGCCGTTGTCGAACTCTGATCTTGTCAACGAACTTGTCCATTAGATAAGGGATCATATATTCCTCCATTCTAGATATCATATGGACTGAGACATGGATTATAATCATTCTCTCTGTCCATTTGTTGTTTCCCGATTTTCGATTTATGACGACTGACTAATTGAACAAATCAAATCAGTCCTGGCCCGGCCGAGCACTTCCATTTGTCATCATCAAATCATCGAGGGGCTCACAGATATCGCTTTTATCCCGAAGGTAAAAGGAATGGATAAACTTCGACTCATATGGCTTGTTATACTACTTGTTGAATCATATACAAAGACACGTTTTATAGCACCGAGTTACCAAATGCGTTTTCGTGCAATCAATGTACTATCAACTCATAGTAACAACTCATATCTCTAGGTTTGAAGAATATAAGATATTAGCGTCTCATGATCACTCGTGATAAAATCCATGAAGTGATTCCAAGGAGCGCGGGTTGAATCCAATACCCAGAACTTATGAGCACTCATGAGTGTTGTAGCCCTTTGTCCAACACCTTAGACCTCTACAAGCCAACCCATGACAGTCTTAATTCATATCTACTTCCAACACATGACCGACTGTGGATGGTTTGAATAACTTAGTCATTCCGAAAGAATAACCTAGTTTATTCGGGAAGTCAAAACATGCAAAGTGAAACACAATAATAATTGAATCCAATATGGTATCAAAACCTATGAACATAAATAAAACACCTTTTATTTATCACCATATGATTACACATTATTCATTGTATACTGTTTCAGCTATCAACTTTATTCTTGAATTTAAAACAATAGCTGTCCCATGCTCCAAGCATGTACACTATGTTTTCTAAACACTAGTCATGCCACACACCAAGTATGCATACTATGTTTGTCTATGATCTTTACTTTGTGAACTAGATCAATTGAACATAACTTCAATGATTCTCTTCTCACACTCCCAAATCCTTACTGCAAATACAAGAATTCCAAATTCATGTCATTTACTGAAATCTGTTAGATTCTAAACTTATATGCATTGATCCTCTTGTAATGATTATGCACAAATTCACTAAGACTTGGCAAAAAAAACCATTACAGAGTATTCCAGAGGAGATCAACTCCTTCTTACATTAAGTTTCCTAATCTTACAGATTGAATACTTTCTAACTTTGAACCATTTCCATATTCCATTTTGACTATCACTTCTTAACAAGATTTGCCTCTTTTCAGAATATGTCAATATGGTCCTTCCAGAATTATCACTATACTTCCAACTGTCCTTGAGCAACCAATCTTTGGTAAACCTTAGATTGTCCTCGACAATTGTTTAATCCTTTTAGTCATATCCAGTTCTAAACCTTTTCCCTTCTTAATGCCCTAGGCATTTGGAAACTTTTAGAACGGATGAATATAGCACATGTAATCGATCCTATATCCGAAGCATATGGGACACGATTCATGATGTCTCACATAAAGACTAAACCAGTCTTTTGCTATACTATGTCCATTTCAATTTGCCAAGTTCTCATAGTTCAGATTATGAAAAGGGATGTCGTAATCATAATCGAGTTTTAGAACGCAAATAATGGACTCATATACAAAATTTCCTTATGTTGAGCCATTCCAACATGAAATTCATATATATCCTTGACTAAATGATTAAAACCTCACGATCTAAGCTTATAGATTTGAGATGAAGTATAATTTCCTCTCCCTTAATTACAGCAAAACAACTCTTTCCCAATTGAAACTTTTTGTTTTCTACAATTAACATTTCTAGCTTGCAATACTTATCATAATTATCATGCTCCCACTAACATGATGATTATTAGCATAACACTTATGCTCCCACTAGCTTTGACATGTACTCAGAAATCAGCTGACTTTCTTACCAAAGTTCAGATTTCTGATACTAGATTGTTTTGATAAAACTTTATCAAAATCATACACCTTCCCTTAGATAGCACACTTGTGTGTCTAAACAATTATGAAGAGGGATGCCGTAATCATAATGGTTAGACCTTTTTTCCACTTCTCACAAGTCCAGGTTGGTGTGCCGGTAAACCACACACGCTCCACTAACGACTTTGAGAATGCAAATATCACAATTGCTATCTAGCTAAAATCTACTTAGTGAAAGTGTTTCCTCACCATCATTTTCATGAATCGGAGAGAAACCTTATGACACTTAGATTTAATGGTGTATGTGTTCTTATCCATGTGAATTGTCAAAACCATAGACACAAGACAAGGATAATGACAAATCCAAACTCATATGGACTGACTCAATCTTAATTTCTTGCCACCTGGCAGCTCAAGGGCCTGTCATTGCTTCCAAGTTGTTGTGCAACAAATTGAGAACTCTAAGAACTCATATGCAAAGCCAACTTTAACTGGAATGGGCACAAAATATGTTAACACGATAGGTTATAAACCGCAAGTTGTGTGCTAGAGAAGAACTTCAGGTTTTATTCTTGATTAGTTCTTGAGACTTTCAAGACCTTTAAGACTCCCACTGTCCTCTTGACCTATAAGACTCCCTTGTAAAATATCCAAGAGATAGTGTGGATTCTAATCAAGACAAACACTTCACATAATTGGCCTAAGTTGGTCTTTGTTTTATCCAAAACATCACAACTTACCAATTTCAAATGTACAAGAGTAGGAAACTTTTACTCTTACATTTGACAAGTGTTTTAAACCTTCTTTAAGAGATGTCACTCAAATGACAATCTTGGAGTATGACTCTAAGACTTGTTTTAGAACGAAGTATGACTCATCTTCTTGATTTAACCATTTCAACAATTCAAGATCCCTCTTCTTAGTCATAAGAATGCACTAACATTTTCCTTAGAGAACTAATTTTGATATGGTTTCTTAATCATTAAGATGATCACAAAACTGATACTAAAGTACTCTCCCATCTTTTCAGATTTGAGAAACTTTTATCCTTCTGCCTAATTTGATTCTTCTTATTCGCTCTGCCATACATTGGAACCTTTTTCCAATGTCTCAGAGTTACACTTAAGCTTGTAAGTATAATCATGTTTACTGAGCTTTAGTAAACTATGACGAATAATCTTATCAATCTTTTGTGGTGAACTTAATCAGTGCACAAGAATGTGTACTCGATCCCTGAGTCCTTTACTTGACTCACACATCCATGTGAACGAGTAATTAGTCTTAATTTTCCAATACTTGAAAATTCTCATTCATCATGCTATACAACTTGCATGATTCCAAGTTCCGGTCCAATTGAAACTTGGGTGATGAGAATCTTTCCTTATTTGGTAAATTTAGACATTACCACAAATGAAAGAATCAATTTCATACTTCCACTCTTGCTATTAATGGAATCTTATAAGCAACAATTTTTCCTCAAATGTCATTGTAAGGATATTTTAAAAATAAATAAAATCAAAATTTTTCCTTTTATTTTAAACTTTGCGGAAAACTTATCCTTACAATCCATATGAAAACTTGTTGTTATCTATTCCTAAGCAATATCTCATAACTCCTAAGAAGTAGCTCAAGAATCCGATTTTCAAACTATGCGATAGAAATCCATCTACGCCATCAGATTCAGCATATTCTTTCTTTAAGTTTCTTCACTTTTCTTTGATTCTTAAAACATCACCATGTGACCCAGTCACATCATGTATCAAGAATCTCATAATAGAAACTTAACAGAGTTAGATAGTGGATTTTACCTGAAGTAGAGTCAAACTTATTGACTTTAACATCCTTAGGTAAATTTGGCAGCTTCGCAACCAATTCCCCTTCCTTTGGCAATATAAACATACGGACCCTTTGATGATGGTACACGGGACTATCACAGACTTAGCTTTTCTCTTTACCATTTGGTCAACCGAGTTGACTATGGCCGATCCCTTTCCATTAGGAAGAGAATGCTTTCTGGGATTTCCTGTGTCACTATTGTTAATGTCCATCAAGTTTTAGGAAGTTGATATTAGCAAATCGATAAGATCATTAAGGGTCTTGTCATAGTCTGTTTCATAGGTGTCCCAAAGGAACTCCCTATGTGACTTAGAAAGTGATTGAACCACCAACTTTCTCAAGACTTTGACACCCAACTCTCCCGGCTTGTCAATATGTGACTACATCTTCAAGATGTGACCACACCTAGACCTTGCCTTGCCAATAGGGCTTGAGTGACCTTAAACTTTTCAAGAACTTGTGGGTTAGGGAGAATAATTGGAGGAGGTGAAAGAAGTATGATTTCCAAGGGACATCATCTTCATTTAGGAAAGCTTGTTTCAAGAGATTTGGGAAGATCATAAATGTCTAAACCAGACATGTTTTGGGAGATATTCAAGATAGTTGATTTTAAAGTCCTTAATATGACACCCAATATGAAATATTAAGGCTAGGACCTAACAAACTATTTTATAACTTAGAAGAGGTATGCCGTAATCCAAGCTATAAAATATGTGAAGGTAGGTGAATGACGATTCACCAATTTCCACCAAGATAAACGAAATGTATAATTAGGTTTTAATTGGTTTTGAAACTCCTAGATCTTTGAGATTCATTGAACTGTTCAAAGGCATGTTTCATTCTCGAGTGTGCCCTTCAGGTTTTGTGACTGGGATGCCGAGGATCACAAAACAAGGTGTGAAGTAACCATGCAAATTACTTGGTACCCTTAAGTGTTTACCCCTCAATCGATGTGCCGGTAAACCACACACGCTCCATTGATACTATGATAAATATTAAGTCACCCTTTACCTACCTTGTTAAGTCCAGGTTAGTGTGCCGGTTAACCACACACGCTCCACTAACGACTTAGACAAAGTGTAAAGTGTAATTTCATGGATTAGCACCTTATTCACATTTTCCTAAGTAACTAAGATTGGGTATTATTAAGAGTTTAGTTACTTAGTATTTATCATTAATACTTTTAGTGAAGGGAGAATTATAGTCCTGTCAAACCTGTTCGGCTAACGACCCTCCACCAGTCAAGCAAGCGGTGGGTGAGAGTGGACACCCATTAAGTTGCCATTTTATAGGCAACAACCTTATACCCACCTTATAGACCGGCTTCATGAATGAGGCGTACTAGCGGTAAGACTGACTTTACTCTTATACATATATATATATATATATATATATATTATTAACTTATAATATTATAAAGTATAAGGGTTGAATTTTAACTCTTTCAAATTCTAAGGGCTAACTTGGAATTAAAGTATTCATAAGTGAAAAATTTTCAAATTCCAAAACTTGAGGGCAAGTTTTTGAAACTATTCAAAACTAATTAATTCCATAACTTATGTGTTTAAAGTAGTTTTAATCCAAAAACTCTTCAAGTTCCATAACTTGAGGACAAGTTATGGAAGACTTTAACCTAATAAAAGAATTAACTTTTCTTTATTTTATAACTTATGAAATTAATTAAGGTTACACTTTATTTATTTATTTATTAATGAAGTGACTCTTGAACCTCCATAACTTAAGGACAAGACTCTTCATCTTTTGTAACCATTGCCAACTTTTATGAGTTTTATGAAACTTAAATGTGACTTTTCATATAACTTGAGGACAAGTTACAAAAACACATTTTAGAATCAACTCTTAGATTAATTTGGATTGAAAACAACAATTTCACATAACTTCTATTAATCTAAGCAACTCATATAAACAAGATAATTCAAATCAAACTTTTTCATGTAATTAGTCTAAACCTTAAACTAATACAAAACATGAATCTATTGACAATTATCTTTGAAATTGGATTAGCATGAACATTACCACATCAAAAACAAGTTTATAAGTTCAAAAACATCTTTGGGTAATGTTCCTAGTCCAATTCCAGCCAAAAAAGTCGAGTTTATGTTGTCTGGGGGTCCAACTCGTCGAGTGCATGAACCAATTCGGCGAGTTGGATCGATTTGATCGCTTTTTAGGCATGGACTCGCCGAGTCTCCTGATGGACTCGCCGAGTCTGATGATCAGACAGCAACAATTTCATTTTTTTTAAGCAGTTTTGCAAGTATAACAAGAAAACAAGCCGAGGCTTTGATACCACTGTTGGGTTTTGAGCATTCAAACACTCCTATGGTGTACATGCAACCCTATAAACCTTGGATCTATGTTTTCTCTATAATACATGCAAATAAGAACTTTCCAAGGCTTTAATCCTAACTAGCATATTATGAAGTTCTTATACTACAAAGTACTAGTTAGATGACATACCTTTTGATGTAGCTTGATGTCTTCAAGCTTTAAGAGCTTAGCCCCAATAGTGTGGAAGCCTCAAATGGAATCACAAATCACCAAAACACCTTGGAAGACTTTAGAGAATATGGATACTTGGTTCTCTCTAGTGAAATTGGCTAGCCCTTCTTAGTGTACCACACTAGTGCCAATTTCACCAACCAAGGACATCTTTATATAGTGTGGAGGATTAGGGTTAAACCCTAATACCCATGACCTTTCATTTCCTAGGATCCATGGGTTAAACACTCCATGGACTATCCATGAAAGCTTAGCCCAACCTAAATGAACTTGGCCCATTCCATATATATAAGAGTCCATATTTAATTAGTTCCTTTTGATCACTTAATTAATTATAAATTAATTCTTGATCAATACTAATTAAATAATATGATTCCATATTAATATATTAGAACTTATAATATATTAATATTAATCATAAACATACTATTCTCAAAAGATTATCCATATAAATTGTGTCGGTGAAGTGCAACCCAAATGGACCATGCCGGGTCGGGTCAAGTACATACCAAATATAGTTATGGACTTAGACATTAATCCAACAGATAATCCCATGATTTTCAATCTATATCTAGTACATGATGATAATCCCATGATTTTCAATCTATATCTAGTACGGGATGATAATCCCATGGTTTTCAATCTATATCTAGTACAAGATGATAGTCCCATGGTTTTCAATCTATATCTAGTACGGGATGATAATCCCATGATTTTCAATCTATATCTAGTACGGGATGATAATCCTATGGTTTTAAATCTATATCTAGTACGGGATGATAGTCCCATGGTTTTCAATCTATATCTTGTACGGGATGATAATCCCATGATTTTCAATCTATATCTAGTACGGGATGATAATCCCATGGTTTTCAATCTATATCTAGTACGGGATGATAGTCCCATGGTTTTCAATCTATATCTAGTACGGGATGGTAATCCCATGATTTTCAATCTATATCTAGTACGGGATGATAATCCCATGGTTTTCAATCTATATCTAGTACGGAATGATAGTCCCATGGTTTTCAATCTATATCTAGTACGGGATGGCAGTCCCATGGTTTTCAATCTATATCTATCTATAGTTTCGTGTATATCAAACTATCTTATATCTAGTACGGGATGGTAGTCCCATGGTTTTGATTTTATATCTAGTACGGGACGGTAATCCCATGACTTTCAACCTATAGTCTTTGTGTATCAAGGTCATCTTATATCTAGTACAGGATAGTAATCCCATGATTTACAATATATAGTTTTATGTATTAAACTATACACTGTGGTATTCAACTAAACTTTACTTTTAGGAAAATAAGGGTTTTTCCTGGGATAACTGAACTGTATTTAACTAGATCGTGTAACTAATGGATAACTAAACTATACTTATAAGAAAATATGAGATTTTCTTGGATATCAAACTTTTCGGAGAACCAAAGGAAACTTGTACATTTTTCAGAAAACAAACATCTTATGAACTCACCAACTTTGTGTTTACTATGCTTACTATGTACATTGGATTTGATACTCAACGTGGAGTCCGCCCCGGAAACGTTTCCGCCTTTGGTTTCGGGGTGTAACAACAAGTTTGAGAAATCTATTTATGGATTAAAGCAAGCATCTCGTAGATGGAATCTTTGTTTTGATGAGAAAGTCAAAGAGTTTGGATTTCCGAGAAGCGAAGATGAGTCCTGTGTGTATGTCAAGGCTAGTGGGAGTATAGTTAGCTTTCTATTTTTATATGTGGATGACATACTACTCATAGGAAATGACATCCTGACCTTGGAGGAGGTGAAGTCCTGGCTTGGGAAGTGTGTCGCTATGAAGGATCTAGGGGAAGTTGCTTACATTCTGGGAATAAGGATTTTGAGAAATAGGGGTAGAAGACTGATAGGACTCAGTCAAAGTACTTACATGGACAAGGTACTGAAACGTTTTAGCATGGAGAATTCCAAGAAGGGAGAGTTTCCTATTCAAAGCAATACCAAGCTGAGTAAGACTCAGAGTCCGAGTACAGATGCCGAGATAGCGGAAATGAGTCGAGTACCATATGCTTCTGCCATTGGCTCGATCATGTACGTTATGACATGTACTCGCCCTGATGTGGCTTTTGCTTTGAGCATGATAAGCCAATATCAAGGGAACCTGGGTAGAGCTCACTAGATAACAATGAAGAACATTCTCAAGTACCTGCGAAGGACTAAGGACTGGGTCCTTACACTTGGTGGGAGTGATGGCTTGAGAGTGATAGGGTATAGTGACGCCAACATTCAGACCGACAGAGATAACTTCCGTCTCAGTCAGGCTGGGTATTTACCCTAAATGGAGGAGCGGTTACTTAGAAAAGTTCCAAGTAGGAGACCATGGCTGATTCAACGTGCGAATAAGAGTACATAGAAGCGAGAGAAACGTCGAAGGAGGCGATATGGTTGAAGAACTTCATCGGAGACCTTGAGTTGTACCAGCCATAAAGGAGCCTATGGAAATTTTCTGTGATAACGAATGAGCGGTTGACTTAACCAAGGAACCGAGGGATCATGGCAGATCCCGACATATCGACAAAAAATACCACTTCATCAGACATCGGGTAGAAGAAGGACTCCTTGTAGTCAAGAGGGTATCGTCATAGGAGAACCCAACAGATCCCCTCACAAAGGGTCTGAGCAGGGTTAAGCACTTACAGCATGCAAGGAGCATTGGTCTGAAGGACAATATTTGTTTTAGTGATTAGATAGATGTTTAGAAACTTGTAATAGATAAATGTAATCGACATTTGATGATTAAGTAATGGAGATTTATTTATAAGTAAAGTTTACTGTCTTGTGTCAGTTGTTTACTAATGTTTCAATTTCGCATGTTATACTTCCAGAATAATTAGATTGTTCAAATTATCCACAGCCGATCATGATTTGGAAGTAAGTTATGAGGTTAGACTGTCATGAATTGGTTTGTAGATTGTCTAAGTGTTTAGAAATGGCAAAGGTTTGCTGCAACGTTCATGAGTACTTCTGAAATAAGATTTGAGTATTGGATTAAACCCACACTCACATGAATCACTTCATGGAATTTATCACGAGTGATTGTGAGATAATAATATTGTATAATCGTTAAACCGAGATATATGAGTTGATGTTTAAAAGTTGATTATGCACTGATAATGCGTAAACGCATCAGTAACCTGATGTTACAAAACATATTGTTGTGTACGATTGGATGAGTAAATAGTACAAACATATAAGTCAAATTTTATCGGTTCCTTTTATCATAAAAGGGTAAAAGCGATATCTTAGGCCCCTCGATGATTTTGTGTTGACTTATATGCTGGGCCTGGTTAGGACTGAATTGATATGTGCAATTAAGTTCTATGTCAAACAAATCAGAAATCGGGAAACAAACTGTTGGACAATGATAATGATTGTGTTCCATGTCTTTGTCCACACAATATATATTGTAGAACGGAGGATTATATGATCCCTTATCTAAAGGACGCGTGATTGACTAGTTCAGAGTTTGACAACGACTTTTGAGAGATACGATTGCTAATCGAATTTTGACGTTGCATTGGTAGTTATAGTTATTAGACGTATCCAAGTGGGAGACTGTTGGATTAGGTGTCTAAGCCCATAACTATAATTAGTATCTACTTGACCCGATAGTAGCGTGGTCCTTTTGAGTTGCCTTCACCATAGCAATATGATAGGATGAGTTTTGGAGAAAGAGGTTAATTAATGATTTATTAATATATTATAAGAGTAATATATTAATTGAGAAATCATATTATTTAATTAGTATTGCTCAAAAATTAATTTGGAATCAATTTAGTGATCAAAAGAGACTATTTAAAAGAACGAGGACTGATTATGTAAATCAGTAATAGTTATAGTTTGGGTTGATGGATCCTATTGGTACAGGATGGACGGAAATCTATGGGGAGTCCAAAGAGATTTTGTCCATGGCTTGCCATATGGGGGTCTATGTGTTGCTTAGGGCCTAAGCAAGGGAAATTAGGGTTTCCCAGTTGAAAACCCTAGTAGCTCAACTATATAAGGAACCCTTGGCTCCTTGAAATCGGCCACTATGTTTCATAAGAGAACCATAGCCAATTTTTAGAGCCTCCCTTTCTCTCCCTCTCTCTCTCTCTCTATCTCTCTTGTTCATCCATTGCTAGTTGGTGTTTGTGACTCCATTATAGGTGCAACACTCGAGGCACTAAGTTCTTGAAGGTCAAAATCTACAATCAACAAAGAAAAGGTATTCTTCTAACTATGTTTAGTTATCAAATTCGAAAATTGTATGCTACATTAGGGTTTTGCTTTGGATAACTTGATTTGCATGTATAACTTGATAAAAACCTAGATCCAAAGCAATTAGGGTTGCATACGCATCATAGGAATGTTGTAATGCTCAACACTCATCCGACCGTGAATGATGTGCCGATTATATGATATTACATGGATGTGTTTCCAGAGGTTTCACCTGGGGTGCGTCCGGAGAGGCAGGTTGAGTTCAGGATTGATCTGGTTCCCGGTGTGGCTTTAATAGCCAAAGCACCGTATCGGTTGGCCCCACCCGAGATACAAGAGTTATCTACACAGCTGCAGGAGCCATTAGACAAGGGATTCATTCGATCGAGTAGTTCGCCTTCCCCGATCTTGTTTGTGAAGAAGAAGGATGGGTCTCATCATATGTGGATTGACTACCAGGAGCTGAATAAGGTAAAGGTGAAGAACCGTTATCTACTTCCTTGGATTTATGATCTTTTTGACCAGCTTTAGGGAGCATCTTGTTTCTCCAAGATTGATTTACAATCGGGTTATCATCAGATGAGAGTTAAGGATGAGGATGTGCAGAAGACAGCTTTCCAAAATCGTTATGGTCATTACGAGTTCGTGGTGATGCCTTTTGGGCTCACGAATGCTTCAACCACATTCATGGATCTCGTGAACCGCACGTGCAGACTGATGCTGGATCGGTCTATGATTGTATTCATCGATGATATCTTGGCTTATTCCAAGACTCAGGAGCAGCACAATGAGCACTTAAGGGAAGTGTTGAAGACATTGAGGAAGGAAATACATTTGGAAAAGTTCTCCAATGAGTTTTGGTTGCACGAGGTGCAGTTTCTAGGGAACCTCATTAACTAGAATGGTATTCTGGTTAATCCGGCCAAGGTCGAAGTTGTGATGTATTGGTTGGTTCCAAGGTCTCCATCTGAGATTCATAGTTTTTTTTGTTTTGGCGGGTTATTATCGAAGATTCATGCAAGATATCTCCAAGATAGTTGTTCCTTTGACCTGAATGACAAAGAAGACTGTTACATTTCATTGGGGGCCTGAGCAGAAAGCAACTTTTGAGACCTTGAGACAGCGGTTGTGCGAGGCACCGATTTTGACCCTATCGAAGGGTGTTGAGGATTTTATGGTATATTATGATGCGTCGATCATAGGGTTGGGGGCAGTGCTGACGGAGAAGGGTCACATGATTGCTTACGCTTCGAGGCAGCTGAAGCCTTATGAGGCGAATTATTCGATGCATGATTTGGAATTGGGGTCGTGGTTTTCACCCTCAATATTTGGCGGCATTACCTCTATGGGGTCCGTTGTACTATTTACACGGATCACAAGAGCCTAAGGTATTTAATGGATCAGCCGAATCTGAATATGAGGCAACGTCGGTGGTTTGATGTGGTGAAAGATTATGATTGTGAGATCCTTTATCACCCGGGGAATGCCAATGTAGTGGTCGAGGCTCTCAGCCACAAGGCATTCGTGGTTCCGATCATAGATATATCTTTGAGGATGACCGTGATTACTCTGTTGTTGGAGCAGATTCATGAGGTTCAGGTTGAGGCTATGAAGGAAGAGCACCGAAAGATTGAGTGTATTATGGGCCAGGTGGCTTCCTTCGATTATGATAGTCGTGAATTATGGACTCTGTATTAGTGGTTTTGTGTTTCGCTTTGGGGTGGTGTGCGTCAGGTTCTGATGGAGAAGGCACATAAGTCTAGGTTCTCCTTTCATCTCGAGACGATGAAGACGTATAGGGATCTTCGTCCTAATTATTGGTGGCCCTGCATGAAGCAGGATGTGGCCTGGTATGTGGAGCGGTGCTTGACTAGTAGGAAATCAAGTCCAAGCATCAGCGACCTCACGACAAGATGCAACGGTTGCAGATTCCCGTATGGAAATGACAAGATATTACCATGGATTTTATCACAAAGCTACCCCGGACTATGCATGTAGTGGATATAATCTGGGCCAGCGTGGATTATTTGACCAATAGCGCACATTTCATCCCGACTGAGGAGAGTATTTCTATGGAAAATTTGGCCGAGACTTATATCAGGGAGGTTGTGGCATGTCATGGGGTGCCGATATGGGTGGTTTCTAAAAGAGATGTCTGGTTTACTTCTAGGTTTTGGAAGAGGTTTCATGACGAGTTGGGCACTCGTCTCCATTTCAGCACAACATTCCATCCACAAACTGATGGTCAGAGTGGGTGGGGACTATTCAGACCTAGATGATATATTGTAGGCGTGTATTTTGGATTTTGGTGGGAGTTGGGATATTTATCTTTCGTTTGCGGAATTTTCGTATAACAACAGTTATTACGCCAGCATTGATCGACCTCCTTTCGAGATGCTCTACGAGAGGAAGTGTAGGACCTCGATTTGTTGGAACGAGCTTGGTCAGTGGGTTATGGGGAGTACCGAAGTGGTACTCAAGACCACTGAGTTGATTCAGCAGGTTTGGAGTAAGCTGCAGACATCTCAGAGTCGGAAGAAGAGTTATGACGACAGACGCCGATCAGATTTAGAGTTCCAGGTAGGGGATATGGTTCTCTTAAAGGTGTCACCTTTGAAAGGTTTTATCCGGTTTAGGAATCGGGTAAGATTGACCCCCGGGTATATTGTTTCTTTCATGGTTTTGACTCGGGTGGGCCATGTTGCTTATCGCTTGGATCTTCCAGATAAGATCAATCAGATTCATATCACATTCCATTTCTCTCTGCTGCGGAAGTGCTTAGTGGATGAATCCACAGTGGTACCATTGGAAGATATACAAGTGGATGACCGTCTGAATTATATTGAGAGACCGGTGGCGATTATGGATCGGAAGACGGAAACCTTGAGGAACAAGGTTGTAGAGTTGGTGAAGGTGTAATGGCAGAACTGCAAGGGTTCAGAGTGGACTTGGGAGCCGCAAGATGAGATGAGGGAGCACTATCCGAAGTTATTTGGGGCAGCGGACTTCGAGTACAAATTCGGATTCAAGTAGGGTAGAATTGTAACACTTGGCTTTGGGTATGCTCCTTTTTAGCCCCTTTGTATTTAATTATTACATTTTGGTTATTGGAGTTAGTACGTAGGGCATACCATTGGGTACGCTTAGCGTACTAGCTGAGAAGCTAATACGCGGGGCGTACTACGTGGTTCGCTTAGCGTACGAGGTGGGATTGATAACTGGACCGAGGCCTCGTACGTTGGGCGAATGAGGATTACGCAGGGCGTACAAATGTTTAATGAAACCCTAATTTTAGGGTATTGCACCCTATATAAACTCCTTAAGTCCCTATGGCCGGCGTCTTTACCAACCTCCATACCTCCTAAACCCTAAATTTCGACCATTAGCTTGCATTGTTGTATCTTTGAGCTCTTGAGAATAAGTTGGAGGTTATTTTGCTCATTTTGAAGGGATTAAAGACGATTAAAGGTGCATTGCTTATTGTGAAGCTTATAGATCCAGAATCATCACTCATCTTGCAAGTCTTTTGAGGTATAAAGTCCATACATTGCCTTCTCCTTGCTTTGATCTCTTCATGTTATAGTTTTATGCTTCTTTTTCCCCTTTTGGTTGGTCTAGATGGGTTAAGGCCGTCGAAGAAGCTAATTCTTGTAGATTTGGATGTTTGGAGGGTTCATTATGCTTAAAAGTGAAAACTTTATGGGGTTTATGGTCTCATGCATGCATTAAATCATTTATTATGCTCTTTTGAGCTCTAGAGCCTCATTAAGCCATGAATGCAGGTAAAGTTGGAAGCTTTATGTGATAAACCATCTTAAGGAAGACAAATTTGAGTTTGGATGGAGGTCTTAATCGATTAAGAGCTGGAAAATGAAAGTTTTCCATATAGGAGGAGTACGATGGGTGTACAAGAATGTAAGCTTAGCGTACAAGCCCTAAAGCGATTACGTTGCACGTACGTGTTGAGTATGCTCTGCGTAATCAACAAGTTCGGATTCGGACGTTTGGGCTTTGATTTGGGCCATATTTTGGGCTTAGATTCTTAGGCCCTTTTTGGGCCATCAAGTTTTGGGACGATGCTTATTTTGGATTCTTAGAAAAGGCCCATGGAAGGGATTGGGCCCAATTTGCAAAATTGGGCCATGGTTAGGCCTTAGATGAGTAATTAGGAATTGGGCCTTAGTCTTGGACCAAACTAGTAGAGGGGTAAAACGATATTTTTACCATAATGTTATGGATTGGGATCCAATTATTGATTGGATGATTATTTTGTGATTGATAGCCTGGGGATTTTAGTGAACCAGTAGCCATATATTCTTCCTTCGAGATTCGGTAGTGCGATGTGGGTTTTGTAACGCCCCATTCTCGGTACGTATTTGAGTTGTTAAGAATTCATTTTGTAAAATCTACTCGATGAGTAGTATCCCTAACTCGTCGAGTTGAGGCCATCTTGGACGTTGGGTTTAAGTGATTTACTTGATGAGTCGACACCTTGACTTGACGAGTAGGTCCGTCAGGAGGAAACCCTAATCTTTAGGGTTTACACCGTATTTAAGCATCATAATCAGCCTCCACTCTAGTCTTTATCACTTCCCAACCCACTCTTGAAACCCTAATCGATCTTGTGCATTATTGAGCCATTTCTTTGCATTTTGTGTGGTTTGAAGCTAGGAGAAGGAAGGAAAAGAGTGAAGACACATGAAGAGATCAAAAGATGTAGAGTTTTTGTAGTATCTTAAACTTGTTAAAGGTATAAACATTATACCTTGGCTTCTATCCACTTAGATCTTCATGTAGGCTTGTTTATTGTTACTTTTTGGGTCCTTTCCAAGGTCATTCCAAGATTTGAACCTTGGGGGATGAAAGGACTTAGACCTCCATTCTAGCTTGTAATGAGTGTTTTGGTGTTATATCATCATGCATGTACATAAAGTTAACAACTTTACATGTTATGCTAGCCTAAGGAGTCCATATCTATGAGTTAGAAGCATTGGAATCAATTAGAATCGGATGTATGGTTTTAGCAGGCAAAGGAATCGACAAGTTGTTCATGGGACTCGGCGAGTCGGGTCGTAGTCCCAAAACCTTTTCTGTTTGCCGAGTAAAGTTTGTTGAGTTGGGAAGAAACTCAACCAGACGGACAAGATTTAGACCAAGAAGCTGAAGAAATCGACGAGTTCGTGAAGGGACTCGACGAGTTGATTAGTTTTGTCCCGATCTTGTACGGATGGAACCCGTCGAGTCTGTGAAGGGACTCGGCGAGTTGACTCAGTTTACCATTGGGTTTGATAGCATAGAACTCGACGAGTCAGCAGATGACTTGGCGATCTGGGTTGACTGGGAGTTGACCTTGAGCTTGACTTTGACCAGAGCGTTGACTTTGTCTAAGGGTAAAATGGTCAATTTACATTGAGAAGGTGTTTCAGATATTGACTAAGTATTACTGTGATTTTGGTAGTCGGGGAGACGTCGGAGCAGCTACCAGATATTCCGCACCGAGAGATTTCACAGACAGCTTTGCGAGGTGAGTTTTCTCCTGTAGAAATGGGTCTAAGTCACCAAGGCCGAACCGTTTAGTTGGTAGTAGTTACAGACTACGGTCCGATTCCGGGCGGGGCCTGATGTAGCGTTATATGCTTTCCCGATCTCGATCCGATGTCGGGGCGGTCCCGTGGAATGCTTGTATGCTTATATGATTGATGTCTTTGTGATTCTTGCATGTGTTTGCTATGTGTTAGGAGTTCCGGACTCCGGTCGGATGCCGGAGCAAGCCCGAGGAAATGCCTAGTTAGAAAGTTATGATAGTATGTTTCCGGAATCCGGTCCGATGTCGGGGTGGTTCCCAAGGAATGTTAGCATGTTTGCAGACTTCAGACCGATGCCGGGGCAAGCCTGAGGAATGTCTAGCTAGTATGATACAATAGCATGTTTTTGGACCTCGGTCTGATGCCGGGCAAGGACCGAGGAATGTTTACATGTTATTATATGTGTTATGTTTTATGTTAGTTGATATGTTTATATGTATGTCGAGATCTGCTTGATGCGGGTTGGGGCTCGATGCCGGGCGAGGCCCGATGTCGGGCAAGCCAATGCTGAGCTAGTCTCGATGTAGCAAGGGCGTGGCCCAAGATATGTTATATGTTATGTGGTAGTTTGAGAGGGGGGGGGCTAAGCTTCATGCTTACAGCCTTCATTTTTGGTTTCAGGTACTTCCACTAGCAAGGGGAAGGGCTCGGGATGATCGCATGGCACACACCAGAGTTGTAGCCTGGGATTGTTTTAGACTTTGATATTTTCTCATTTGATTTTTATACAATATTTGACATGATGTTTTGAGATACACGGTTCTTGATTTTCATTATGATTATGGATAATTTATGGTTTTATTAATGACTTAAAAATGAAATTTTCGGACTGTATTTTTGGGTTGTTACAAGTTCCCTCACTATGTTTATCCTAGATGTTTGCATGACTCTTGCATATATTTTGTACTCGTATTCTTACCAGGTGAGGCCCGATGACTATCTTGTATGCTATGTATCTTTGTGATTAATGCATGTATATATCTTTATATGTTATATGTTTATATGTATGTCGGGCGGGGCCCAATTTGTATACCGAGCGGGGCCCGATGAAGGCCGGGGCCCATTATATGTTTATTTATGTGTGTGTGTGTGTGTGTGTATATATATATATATACGGTATGTGGTATTGAGGAACTCACTAAGCTGCGTGCTTACAGTTTTCAGTTTATGTTTTTTGGTTCCCAATGGGAGACCTCGGGATGATTGTAGAATACACACCACCTCGTTTTGCCTTTTCCAGATTTACTCTGATGTGATACGATGATTGATCCTTCTGTTTATCTGGATTTGTATAATGATGTTTGGTTTTATTAATTTAAAAGTGAAAATTTTAGGTCTTATTTTTAGGACGTTACATGCGGGTATGATGTATGAAGAGGTTGGAAATACTATGGACATCATGAAACTCTAGGTGCACAATTTCAAGGCGGAAATATCAGTTCGAAACCGTGAAGTCATGCATGATGTGAGAAAACGAAAGGTGTATGGCCAATTTGAGTCCTCAAAGAGGAATAATGGCCATCAAGTTGTAAAGGGTGACAAGGTAAGTGTCTGTATAAAGTGTCACCCTTCATATATAGGGTAATGTAGTAGCGGTACATTTACTTGTAGGCGTTGTGGCAAGCTGGGCCAAAAACAGGTGGATGGTAGGAGCCGTAAACATATCTACTATAATTGATCACATAAGGGTCAGAAAAGTGGCCAGTGCCCTAAACCGAAGATTTAGGGTGATGAATTTAGTAGGGAGACTGATTTGCCTAAATGGCGAGCTCATGCATCTCAGATGACCGCCAAGGAGGCCGGACGAGATGATGGGGTATTTTCAATACTTTTATAGATCGCTTGTATTTGTTTCTTTCTCTGTTTTTTTGTGTTACTTCAGAGTTTTGTGAATTCGTATGTAAGACATTGTGGTAGCATTAGGGAATCTTGTTTTCCTACTTTGGGAAATGTTTGATGAGTGTTCTATTATGGTGGTTGGACACACTTTTTTCCTTCGACTTGGACTTCCATCAGGATCAATTCATGTGACGTTATCATTGATATGTTTTGGTTGTCTGACAGTCAAACTGAGATCCTCTATGTTGAAAGCGGGTGTGAATTCTATGTTTCATGTGTGGGTATGCCTGATTTGTGAGGAGATAACTCTAGTGTTGATTTCTATTATTTGTGCTTTTTAGTTAGCAAGTGTCTAGTAAGGAGGTGTGATGTTTCTTTGGTCATGAGGTGGAGATCTCAAGGAAGTTAGCGGGTGGTCAGGGAATATGACGATGTTTTCCCTGATGAGTTGGCGGGTTTACCACCACCATCTGAGGTAGAGTTCCAGATTGACCATATTCCCGATGTGACTCTTAAAGCCAAAACATCTTTTAGGTTGGCTTCTTTAGAACTGAAGGAGATGCTGTCGCAACCCCGTGGTTGATTGAGCGAGAGTTTATTCGGTCAAGTTCCTCATCTTGGGGAGTGCCGGTCCAATTCGTTTAATGAAATATAATGCATGTGATTGGGTATGAAATATCTAAGATTGAACAAGATCCATATGAAGAAAACTAGGTATATATGACCTATTCTGGCTTTGGGTGTGAGAACATTTACTAAGGAAAGGTGATTGTGTATGCTTCATAATAGACAAGGAGTACTGTGAAAAATATCTCTGTGTATAGTTAGGAGTTGGTGGTGGTGGTTATTACTTCTAGGTTATGACTTTTTTTTATTTGCATGATACGTGGTGTACTCTATACGCAGATCGTACGATCTTGCGGCACGTTCAGAACAATAATGATTTGAATGTGAGGTAGCAACATTGGATTGAGCTACTTGTCGATTATGTTCCCAAGATAAGTTACCACCTAGTAATAAAAATTTGGTAGCTGACACATTGAGCTGCAAGGAACTTGATCCTCATGCTATTTAAAAGATGTGAGTCCGGTGGTTGTTCATGGTATTTTCTAGTAGGTTCGATCTGCTCAGGTCAAGGGTTTGAGAGAATATTTGATGAAAGATAAGGTGATGGTTAAACAAAAGGATTATTTGGAGGGGATATTCGAGGACTTGGACCCTTTAAGGTCAACTTTGGGTCCCTATGGTCGGTGGTATTCGTGAAACATTGATATGGTACATGCACAAGTCAAAACATTTGGTTCAACCTAGACTACTACAATGTTTCATAACTAAAACCTGGTTATTGGTGACTAGGGATAAAGGGGCATGGCGACATATGTGTCAAAGTATGCGATGTTTTTTCAAGATAAGTCATAACATTAGGAACTTTACAGTAACTTCCCTTTATTAGCAATGGGTTAGAGGATGTTACCTACCATGAGGATGGCACATGAGGTGTAAGGTATGCTAGAGGTGCCTTCTATGAGAAATCGCTAATCCTATGAAAACCACAATTGGTTAAAGTGGTTGAGCAAGTATACAAGGTTGTCATACAAAGTGCAAATCATGGTCAAGTGTAGAGTATAAATTAAGAATGTGATCTAAAATAAGATGATGCAGTGAATTAAAGATTCCAAGGATGGAATCTTCTTAAGGAGGGGAGAATTGTAACTAGCCAAAAATCCATCATTTAACGATGTTAGTGTTCCGTTACAAGAATATCAAGAAATATGTAGTTATTTCGTTTCTATGAGAGCAAAAAAAATGAAATATATTAAATAATATTGGAGTCATTAACACCTAAAATAATTAATTGATATATTTAAGAAGTATATAATTTTATTGAATGTTTTTGTGGTAAAATAGGGTAATTATAGTTCCTTAGAGGAATAATTAAAGTCCAAGGGTTATAATGTCATTCTGGAAAGTATTATAATTGTATAGCTTTTGATTTTGGAGGTTTAAAGTGTCAACATTTCAAAGTGGATGGGCTGAAATGGAAAAATCAGACTAGGAAACCCTATGGAGCCGTAACCCCCTTCTATGCAACGTTTTTTTTCGGGAGAATTTCGTATATACCCTTATTAAACGACTAAATATCGTATTTGCCCGACCTAAACTCTAAATATCATATTTGTCCTTCTTAATATTTTAAAATATAAGATTTGCCCAAATTTATATTTTAAATAATTTATATTATTTAATAATCTTTTATTACATTTTAAATCATTGTAATTTAAGAAATGTCTAAATGGACCATAATACCCTTACTTTGTAAATCAAAAATTTTCAAACGAGGTTTTATGATTTGGTGATTGGTCGTTTTCCTCGAGTTGTCTTCCTCATGATCGTTGGTGTACATTCACTGATCGACATCCTCGTTTTTTCCTTTCGTTTCTTCCTTCAATTGCAGTTGGTTCCTTCTTGCAATTGTTAATTAGAACCAGGTAACTATACTCTTATATCCCTTTCTTTTTAGCAATAGAATCAATACTTACGTGTTTAGAATCTCAAATTCTTGAAACCACTGTCAATTTCACAATTCCCTTTCCATACATGCCCTTTGTTTAGGTCATGCATCCAAATAATAGGCTTAATTTTGGTTCTGCACTTCTAATTTTCATTTATACCACAAGTTACCATACAGTAGTGTTGATTTCAAGCTGTGATGCATAATTGAAACTCAAATGTTGTTTTCAAGTTCCTATGAACTGTTAATTTCCAGTTTTCCACTCTCAGTCAAAAGGACTTCCTTAATCTTTATAGGCACAATCAAATGCATCTTAAAATAAAATTAAAAAAAAACAAAACAAACAGGCCTACAATGGTTTGTAGGAGGTAGAGTTACATTCTCAACAAAAACAATTTTGACTTCTACATTTTACTTTGTTTAGATAAACAATTAAAAACCATATGCTGCCTCTCGTTTTCCCATGGCCTGACAGGTTATACAAATTATGCCATGATTTTAGCTGAAACAGGAACTGACCCAATTGCTTTTAGTATTTTGGTAAACTTTAATGGGGTATTATAGTTGTTAGTTTTAGTCCAGTCATCAAACCTTTTTTTCATCACATAAAACTAGTTAGAGTTCATTATTTGTTGTGTTTTGTGCACCGCTTACAATATGTTTTTTTGTTGGTTGTCGAACTTATGTCATGAGTACACTACATATTGGAATTCGATTTCTCTAAAAAAACACTAAACTGGTTTAGTGATCGGTGAAGGTTAGCGCCTGTTTGTATGTGTGTATGTGTATATTTCTCCCTTGTTTACAACTCTTGTATCGTATGTGGTATTTTTCTTCCTTTTTCAAGTGTTGGAATGGCTAAGACAAAAAGTGTGAGTAGAAACCAGAACCTTGATAACATTGATGCATCATTATCATCTAGCAATAAGATGATCATCAAGACTTGTATTGGTATCTGAAGGACTTTAAAGGAAAAAAAGTTTAAAACTATAATTCTCAATTCCGTGGGTAGGATCTGTTTTGGATCGACATGTGGTTTCCCGATGTTGTTTAGTACGGAAACCTACGACTTCAGGCTTGTGAATCTTATCATAAGGTATGAACTTCAATTTCATTCTGATTGCCCATTCTCAAAAAATTTGAAGCTATGCATACTTCTGATCACGAGTGTGAATATTCAATTAACAAATACAAACACAAACTTTTTTTACCTGATAATTTAGCGATTGGAACAACAAATTGGCGAGAAGAAGGTAGAAAAGAAAATGCAGTGATAATGTAGTCGTTGATTGCAACACTAATTTGGCGAGAATAAGGCAGAAAAAAGTCGCAAGGTTATGTTGATCGTCCAGTCGCTAGTTTCACGTTGCAGGAATAAGGTACTCTTATGATTTACAAGGAGAGGTATTATGGTCCGATTAGGGGTAAGATTATTATGGTCCATTTAGACATTTTCTTAAATTAAAATGATTTTAAAATGTAACAAAATATTATTAAATAATAAAAATTATTTAAAATATAAATTTGGGCAAATCCAATATTTTAAAATATTAAGAAGGGCAAATATGATATTTAGAGTTTAGGTCGGGAAATACGATATTTAGTCGTTTAGTAAGGGTATATACGAAATTCTCCCTTTTTTTCCATCATCTGTTACCTCATGATTGGGTTGCTAACCTCAAAGACTTCACTCCCTACTCCTTGGGATGTTGTGTGTCGATGATTATGAGAGAAAAAAAGGGGTCACAAGTGTGCTTCTGTTCTTCAACTCGAATATGTGCATCAAAGGAAGAAAAAAAATTGGTTTATGGGCTTGCTGTGCATACATGAAGAACGAGCCAAATCAATTTGGGGGTTGTCGTTATGCATTTGTGTCAATCGGCAGAAGGAAATAAAAAATGAACGAGAAGTAGAGGAGGAAGGGTCGAGTGCATGGTTGTGGATGTTGAGGTTAACGGGTTTGAATATGGTTTAAAATTGAGGATTCAAATTATCCTTAACAATTAGTCAATTCTTGATTCTTAGTTCCTCTTGTGTTTATGTCTCAATTACTTGAGAAATAGGGAAAGAAATGGGTTAATTTCTTGCTAATTGCTTTCATTGATCATGTTCCGTTCACTCTCAATTCTTGTGATCATCTGCGATAAAACTTCAGCCACTTTGATGGTATTTTTGATGTATTATTTATGTTAAAACTTCAGCCACTTTAATGTTATCTTTGATTGTTTGCGATTAAACTTCAGCCACTTTTATGGTACTTTTGATGTATTATTTATGTTAAAATCTTGTTATTAACACCCTCAAGAGTGTGATTGTTCATGTCCATGAATTTCTCCATGTTTTAGAGACATTATCTTTTTTGTTGTTTCTAAAACTCATGTTGATTTCTATCTCAGTTCTAGTGAGCATTTTTTTTGTAAAACGATCATGTTTTGAACCATCCAAAAGGACTTCAAAATAATCCCTAAAGGTCTTTATATGTGGTTTAATGGTGGAGGAAACTCAAGCCCTTAATGGTGTTTTCTCTTTAGCAATGTACTTTCTTTTCCCCTAAAAGCAATGTACTTTGAGTCATTGTTTGAAATTGAAATTGTCCTTTTGACTCCATGAAATTTTCTACTGTTAAAAATGCTCAGCTTCAGAGTCGATTTGTGTTATGTCTTAATGGGTTAATTTGTCAATTTACCTTTAAAACTCAAAGTTAGGAGTTTTAGGAAAATGGATGTTCTGCCAATGTTTTGTAAAAATTTTATAAAATTATTATGAGACGGATTTAGGATCTGTATACTCTCAAAGTTTAAATTTTGAGTCTAGTTTGTCCTTATTTTTTCCCAGTACCTAATGTTGTTTGTAACTAAGGTGAAAATCGTCATTTTTAATGAATGCTTAGACATTAACTGCACGAATATGTAGTTTTGTAAAATTCATAGAAATTTCTATAAATTTTGTATGGCTCTGTACGAGCATTTCATGAAAAGATAAATGTCTAAAGTACGGGAATATAAAAATATATGCGATTTCTATAGTTTTTGGTGGTGATAAAATAGTCTTGAACATTTGTTTGATGTTAAAATTTGAGAAGTCAGCCTAGTAACTAGTTTGCGTGTTTGGGGTACATAATTAGTAGTTTTGATCTTGTAGACTTCTAGTAATATACTTATTTATGTTATACTATGGGAAACCTTGATATCTCAGTTCCTACAATATTTGAAGTGTGGAAAGGATGCGTTTTGACAAAGGTGAGTTAATCTGTGTGGTTTTAAATACTTTGTTAGGGAATTCCAGGTCTTAGATGGATTTGAATGAACCTAGGTTGTTTAGGTTTCATGATATTCTATTGGTTATTATGCTTACTTATGTTTATGAGAATTTATGATGCGTATGTATTAGATTCTTATTCTTTTGATGTGAGAGGTGTGTTACAACCATGATAGAAAAAGTGCACTATGTTGATTTTATATGATGTGTGCATGCAATGATCTCATGGAAATATTTGTATGTGATGATTTAGGACAAAGCCTTCTAGAGAGGTGATATCCGTAAAGATTATATGTGCATGGAAATTGGATGTGATGTAAAATGTTATAACTTCTAACTAATATTTTTCATGTTTACATAAGAAGAACTTGTGAAGTAATATGCTAGTAAATGATGATAACAAATATGCATGATTACGTACAGAGGTTAAATGGTAAATTCCTTATATGATGAATTGATAACATATTAAAAAAGGGGGGAATATATATACTGGGGTTAAGGGTAGCAATGTAGACTTAGGTGTGTATCCTATCCGGATTTGACAGGTGACCCTATGTGTTGGAATATACCTATCAGATAAGAGCTTAAGCCAAAGAGGCATCAAGTGTTTTTTCTAGACACCACTCGGGACATGTTTCTTGAGGTGGGTGGACTGGAGTGATGTTAGCATTGAGGGGGTGCCAACGCAAACATCACGTGAGATTTGGAAGGTGTAACACAGTGGAATTGGCATCGCTTGTACCAATCCTTAACAACAACGCGTGTGCTAGTATATGATACGTCGAAGTAGCGAATGAAAGGAATCAAAATTAATGTTACAGGTGAGATTCACGTCTCATCTACTGTATTGGGTCGTGTCATTCACGATAATAGTGAATATGATACTTGCCTTGGGGTTCTAAGGAATAACTAGACCTATAAATAGGAAGTATTATTATAATAATTACAAAAGTGACTAGGGGAGGGTAATTATTAAAGATTAAAAAGAAGATTAATATTATTCCATAATATATGGTGATGACTGAAGTAGGAATTAGTTACAAAGATGAATAAAGAAAAGTAACTACTTGTAAAAGCTCTAAAAGAAGAAAAATACTAATTGAGCATAATTGTGTTGGTTATGTGATGTATGCAAAGCCATGCTATGTGAGTGTTTGAATGCATGCTTATATGATGTATTATCTGACCCATTTGGGATATGCGTGTTTCATAACATTGTACTTACAATTGACGCACTTAGCATATGCTGACACTTGATTATTTGCTTGTTATTTTGCCTTGCATTGGAACAGGTAGCTTGATATGACGCCTTGCAGAGGATGAGGCCTTTTGGGGTAGTTACATTAGTATATTTTAGTGATAATACCACTTTGGACATGTCGTTGAGTTTTCCATTTCTTTTATTTGAGAACTTGTTTTTGGTTAGTTTATGAACTTTGATTTTGATGAAGGTTTTTTTTGTAATAAAGTAACATTGGTAATTTTTTCATAATATTTAAAATAAGACATCCGCTAACGTATTTTGGCTAAAAAATGTTTAAAATAAAAGAAAATTTTGGTGAAAATCACGATGTTACAAAAACATAATAAAATCAAATGTAATTACCAACCATCAATACCAACATGCTAATGTGGAGCCTTAGTTGCAGCATCCAGGCGTTGAAAAATGGTTCGCTTTGCCTTTATTATAGATATTGAAAACCATGCACCACAATATAATACAATACAAAAGATATATTAACACCAAAGCAAAGCAGTACACCACTTTACTTTTTTTTTTTGCATCATAAAAAAAGATGAACTTAACAAACTCGCCATATCAAGTGAAGTCATGAACGACACTGTATACACTTTAATAACTGCTACTCCATGTTCTTGGTGTAAAATATGACAAATATTTCTAGTAACAATCATTAGTGACATTACAGGCATCCCCCATAATCTGAGATTTACAATTTACTCATTTGAAATATCAAATATTTTCACTTCAGTTATGCTTACACAAATCCAATTTCTCATAAACAAATACAAAATTAGAAATCTTATTTACATCGAAAAATATAATATATATGCATCTAGATAACCTCTGACTTCCCTTAAAATATTAACATTGTAAATATGTATTCTAGGGTAAAATAACACTTATCAAAAGGCAAGAAGAAAGAGCGACTACATTACATACCCATTAACCATGAAGACAATAAGACTCCCACATTTAATCAGAACATAGTTAGTTTCCGAATAAGGAAAAAAACAAGTTACCATTAAGTTCAAAACAAACTAAAGAAAACATATCTTCAATACACGATAAACATATCCAAGTTAAAAAACTTAAACAACATTCCCCTGGTTGAGGTACTTAAACTATTCAATCCCAACAAGGACTAGGTAATCATTAACAAAATAATCCAAACTGGCATGTAATAGATCCCTTTAAGGAACAGATGGAGAATAAACCATATCAAGCAAGACAGTGTGTACTATGAGATAAAACATACGAACAAGAAAATAAATATACTTTCTCAAGGGTGGAGGGCGGACGAACTAGTGGAGATAAGAACGAAAAAAAGTTGACCAACAGTGTATGGTGTTGACCATAGATGAGGCGTGATTCTCTTTTCCAAAATTTAGAATTGATAAATTGTAAGATAAAGTGTGGGGTTTTCTAATTTTTAGCGATGAATCGGAGCTAGAATCACGGATACGGTTTTAGTTGACCTTGAAGAAGACTTGTAAGTGGAAGAAACCGAAGGAATTGCCAATGCTTTCCTTGTGGTGGTAATAACAATGGTGGTGACTAATGTTTGTGTCGGGTAAGGTAGAAGAATCGGTAAGGGCCAAAGGGAGATGGAAACGAGAGATAAAAAAGGAAATTTACGGATTGATCTGTGTCGAATGAGAAACTAAGAAAGGCGATTCATGATTGTGAAAAGGGGAATCTAAGATTTCTAATAAAGGAAATTCTTGATTGTGAGAAAGAGAATCTGAGATGGTTTGATGGTGGTGGTTGCGACTTACGGTTTGTATAGAAAAGGGAGAGTGAGAATCAAGGTTGTTGGAGAGGAGAGAATGTGCAGAGGCAGAGGAAGCTGGGGTCTTCAAAAAATTTCGGATTTCTTTTTGTGTATCATAAACTAGCATGCGTAATGGTTTGCATGTCATTTAATGACTGTTTTCTAATAGTGTTTTTATTTTTATTTTTCGAGTTTTTTTAATAATTATTAAAACAAATATAATTTTAAACATAATATTTAAATAAAACATAACATCTAAATTTAAAAAACAAAAACATTACAAGACAAAAAATACATATTTTTCCTAAATAACACAATTCATCATCATCTTTACCAGCGTAGATATAATATGACAAGTCTTCTCGAAGTTGCATGTTTTTTGTGCGTCTTGAATATCAACGACTCTATGTAAATATTCTGTTGTTCCTGGTTGAAATTGAATGTATATGGGCTCCGTTGGGATATAGTGTGTAATATTTTGTCCTTTATATTCTACTAGCATGTTATCCATTATGATATATGTATACATAATATATCGTAGAGTTTCTAAGTCTAATGGTCATGTCGGGCCTTCTACTTTGTGCCACTTCGACTTTAGAACTCTAATGGTTTCTAAGTCCAATGGTCATGCCGCATGTTCCACTATGTACCACTTCTACTATGTGCCACATGTTCAACTATAATACATGCATACATAATATATCATAGAGTTTCTAAGTCCAATGATCGTGTCATGTCTTCTACAATGTGCCACTTCAACTTTAGAAGACCGAAAGCACGTTCTACATCTTTACGAGCACTTTCTTGTCTTCTTTTGAATAATTTTTCTCTTGGTTCCACTGGATCTCGGAATGCATTCACGAATGTGGAATACACAGGATATATTCCATGCGTAAGGTAATACTCAAACATATATTTGTTTCCATTCACCGTGAAAGGAGCATCGAGAGCCTTTCATAACAAAAGATCATCAAATACTAGTGACTGATGAAGAACATTGACGTCGTTGTAGGAACCAGCAACCCCGAAAAAAACATGCCAAATCCATAAATATTGGGAAGCAACATCCACTAATACCAATAAAGGCGCACCATGATGACCACTTGCATAGTGCCATTTCCATGCATTTGGACAATTTTCCATTTCCAGTGTATGCAATCAATACTTTCAAGCATTCTGGAAACCCATGTTTTTTTTCATGTGTCACATACAGTTATTGCATATCATGCAACGAAGGTTTCCACAAATAAACGTAATCGGATATTTAAAAAAAACATTTTGATAATCTATACAAACTTTCGCTTGCAGTTCTTTCGAAGATTGTATCGGGTGACTCTCCCATAGACATCAAACAGATGACCGCAACACATTTCTGCAACCTTGTAAATCATCGTCTTCTTCTAGCAACATATCTTAATTGGAAAAACCTATACCTAAATATTTATTAATTATTGTATAAAGATATAATAAATATATATTAAAATTAAAGAAACGATACTTGAAGGTAATTAACTAGAGATATCTAGTCTCTAGGTGCATGATGAAAACTACATTCACTTATCAAACGATTTGGTGAACGGAATGAGGGATTAAATCAAACACCATCTCAACAATCTAAACACCAAGTCTCCAACTTTTATAAATTAATGGGCTGATGTCACCAAGGTTGTGACCTTGTAGGGTTCCCTTATCATCAAAGAACTCCAGAGACGTGTACGGGTGGGATTAAGTCTTCAGTCACACTCAAAACCCTATCACAAGATTCAACTCTCCCCACTCAAACAACACGATAAGAACACCAGTATAAATTAGAACCCTATTGTCCACCAAATTTTCCAAGTTAGTGACTCACTTCACCTGCAACACAAGATTCTTGAGAGAGAGAGAAAAAAAAAAAGAACGAAAGAAAAAACAAATGGGCCAAGAAGATGATATGATGATGTCGATGTCGATGAGGAAAGGGCCATGGACAGAGCAAGAAGATGTTCAGTTGGTTTCTTTTGTGAACATGTTTGGAGATCGACGATGGGATTTCATAGCAAAAGTTTCAGGTTTGAAGGTGGCGGGAGATACAAAAATGAAAACATAGGTAGTAATTGATTACTGTTAGGGTTAAAGGTTTTTGTTGCCATGGAAATTACTTAACAAATCTAGTAAAAGTTGTGCACTTTTATAAACAAAATCAATCTTTAAATTACTTACTTCTGTCTAACCTACCCAAATATAATTTTGGGGACTATTTTTTTGAAACTTAAATTATTCAGGTTTAAAAAGAACCGGAAAGAGTTGCAGATTGAGATGGGTAAACTATCTACACCCAGGTCTCAAAAGAGGCAAGATGACTCCTCAAGAAGAGCGTCGAATCCTTGAGCTTCATTCTAAATGGGGCAATAGGTTCGAGTTTTTATCCATTAATTTATTTATTATTATTCTATAATTACTTTCAATTTGTATGTTTATTATTCGAAAATATATGCATATGTTTATTCCAATAATTTTGAGAAATCTCTGATCCATATTCCAAAGTTATGATCATGAGTCGACATATTTTTTTCTTTGTTATAATCATATTCGGGAAATACGGGGTTATCATTTTTTTTTTGTAAATATATATTTTGTTTATCCATGATATTGATTAAGCACAAATATATATCAACTTAGTAATTATTCTATATTCGCTTTTATTACTTTTGTTTTAGTTCATGAACTCATAAAGCTAACCAGAATTATTCTACCATTACAAGTCGAGTTGTCTAACTTACGTTATAGACTTATATTCTTTGATCATAAAAGTATTCTTGAAAGGATTTGGCTCAGAATTCAGAAAGCATGTATGCATATTTGAATGGACTTTAGTTTATATCCACTGACGTTTGATACTGAAATTATATATTAATAAATAAATAAATAAATAAATAAATAGATATTTTGGCACTTTATGATTCATTTCTTATACAGAATGACGTTTAGCGGCGTCATAAAACATTTATGTTAATCTTGGTTTGTTTTCCAAACATACATAAAAATGTTACATAACTCGCAAATACCAAAACGAGAGTGAAGTTTATTATAATTACTGTTCAAAATGAACAAATTATATATCTCTGTACTAAAAAAAATTTAATAGTTATTAGTGTCATTTGTTATATTTATGTTTTTCATTTCAAATATTCTATAAAAATAAAACTTGTTATTTTCTCATCATTTTTTTATTTTTTTAAAATATAGATGTTAATAATAAGTTAGACAACTATTTATTTGATCCATGATTTTTAGATGATTTATAAATTCGTCTTGAATAAGTTTCGGTTATAATTGCCGACAATTAATTATATATCTATATTAAAAATCGTATAAAATCATGTTTAATTAATAATTTATTAATAGTTATGAGTTTTACTATAAAATTTTAATTATTTTTATAACGATGGTTCCATTCAGACTATAACTTAATACTTAATATAATACCAAATTAAATACTAGCTAGAGAAATGATTAGCTTTTAACGGAAATATTAAAATAATAATATAATAACTAGGAAGATGACCAAATAGTTAAGTGGAACTGAACAAGAAATGACAAAATATGTACAAGTTGTATTATCTTATTTACATGCTTTATAAGTTAGCGATATATATTTAAAAGAATTATAAATTTATGTTTCTTTTCTTGAGTTTATCCACAATTATTGCTGTTTTGTATGTACAATGACTATTGAATTGGCGTGTAGGTGGTCAAGGATTGCTCGAAAACTTCCAGGACGAACTGATAATGAGATTAAGAATTATTGGAGGACCCATATGAGGAAAAAGGCACAAGAACAGAAAAGAGCCTTATCTCCATCTTCATCGCTCTCAGATTCATCTTCTTACTCATCAATATATACTAGCAATCATACTGTCCATTCAATGCCAATGATGGAAACCAAAGAAAAAAGCTTCTACGACACCGGAGGGTTAGAAATGTTGACTATCACAAAGGGGGAAAGCAATAGCAATACCATTACAAGTATTGCTACTAGTCTTAACAATAGTAGTGAGGGAGAAGATGGATACAATTCAATGGATGAAATATGGAAGAATATAGATTTATTAGAAGACGATGGTATAAGACCTATTTTTGACACGTCCAACGAAATAACACCTTCTCCAATATGGGATTACTCTCTCAACACGCTATGGATGATTGATGGCCAAGAGGAGATAGGAAGTAATATGTTTTTTCCCGACAACAAGCGAGCAATTTAGCACAAGGTTAATCGGCTAACTTAGTTTTAAATCATAGATTAAATTGGTTGTTGATATTAAGATATTAAATTCAAACTCTTGTATGTCATGCTATTGAAATAATATAATAAACTCTTGTAAAAAAAGTTCTTACTATTACTATGTATTTATCTAAAACAATTTTTCAGTTAAAATCAAGGCGGACTCAATATGGGATAGCACGTGCCACCCCTCAAATTTTCCCGTTAATTATAAATTAGTCTAAAATCCGTTGGAAATTCGTTAGAAATCTATCCGGAATCACTCACGAATCCATTGAAATGTCACAAAGTCGGTAAGAATATCATTTGAAATATGTTACATACTTCCAAGAAATCGACTAAGAGCTTTTTTGATATACCTCTTACTAGTCCAGTAGAGGTTGACCAGTCATCATCATCTACACATATACCGAAGTACGCAACATATGGTGAGTTATAACACAACATAATAAAACATAAACATATGACACATATCTGACTTGTTATATAAGTAACCAATCATCTACATATATAGCGACTGATAATCAACCGGTCATCATCATCTTTGTTTCTTGTGGGCTTTTTAGGTTAAAGTAATAATTAATCAAACATGATTTCACAACGGAATTTCATATAAACAATTATGAGCACATGCAACCTAGAAATCTATGGCTTTTCTCATAATAGAAACATACTTTGAAAACTAATCTAATTAACCTTATGTAATCGAAAGTTACATAAAAAAAACATACATTTGCTTAATTTGAATTAAGCCAAACACCTCTCTTGAAAACTTTCTTGGAAAGAAAGCTCCAATAATGTGACAGCCTCTAATGTGTCACACCCAAACTCTAGGAAACCTTATGATAAAAAAATTAAAGATAAAAGAAGAAGGGTAATTTCAAAATTCTCTATAAGTTGTTTAAGGTTTTCAATCTCTCAATAAGTCCTTATTTATAGTTATAGGTAACCTTGATTTTAATATTAAAATAATAATATTTTAATCTGATTCAAATCACCTACCATATTAGCAAATGGAAAGACGACTCCAAAAACCCTCCACCATAGGAAGGTTCTATAATGCTTATCTTGTTTAAATATTGAGCAATTGAACTGGAACCCTTGCAGCCTTGATTAATTCTAATTAATCATTAATTAAATTAATTTTCATTAATTCGTAACTAATTACTTATTACCAATTAATATATTAATCATATAATATTTTAATAAATAATTTCTCTCTCTTAATATTAATCCAGGCTATTTCCTAGTTTTGAAGGCAACCTAAAAAGGACTTTACTTTTATTTACTAAGAATATTTCAATTTAGTTAAGACTTTATACACTTAATCCAACAGTTTCCATGCAAGCTCTAAACATAACCTTCCCAGGGATCCCTTAATCTAATTCTTTGCATGCATAAACATACTCATCATAAAACATAACACAAGTGATGTATTTTTACAAAAATCTTAAAATGATGTAATAAAAAATTACATCCATACACTCATATGTTTGCACATGTTGTACATAACATAAACATACTCTGAAAGTGAAGTATAACTCACCTTATGTCGTGGAAATAACATCCTACTTCCAACTTCACCTTATGTCGTTTTATAAAGTTTTCATCAAACGCGCATTCTCCATCTTTAATAGCTAAGGGGGAAACTTAAATCCCAAAAAATTAAAACCCTCGCCTTATTCTCATCTTCTACCAGCCGAAAATATAACACTCGATTCCTGGTATGTCTTTAATTCAAGTATTTATTATGTTTTTCTCTAGGACTCGACGAGTTGGAGGCCCAACTCGTCGAGTAGAGTCGAGATCCGCGGGAAGTTTAAGTAGCCTATTGGACGAGTCGGGAGACCGAATCGACGAGTAGACGTTGTTTGAATGAAACCCTAAATTGAGGGTTTACACCCTATTTAAACACATTATAACCCCTCAAATCAGCCCCCATCATCCAGAGCAAACCCTAACTCGAAACCCTAGCCGTTTTAGTGTGTTCTTGTTCCTTGTGGTGTTACTTTGTGTGATTGAAGCTTGAAGAAGAATAGGAGGCTTGTAAGATCAAGGGGGAACAAGAAGATCAAGAGTTTTGAGCATATTTCCAGCCTATTAGAGGTATAAAGTTGAAACCTTGTCTATTCAATGTCTAGATCTTGATTTTGTGCGTTTTTCTACATCTTTCTAAGCCCTAGAGAGGTTGTATTCGGGATTGAGTATTGGAAGTCAGTTTGTGCTGTAGATTTGGGGTTATTGGGGGTGTTTATGGCATAAAGGTGCCCACCTTGTTGCCATAAACACTTATGCATCTTGTAGACCATCTTTTATGGCTTTTTGAGCCAAAGACCCCATGCATGGACATCATGTTCGTGACTTTACATATAAAAGGGACCCTAGGAGGTCAGATCTATGATTTAGATGCATTAAGTCCGACTGAAATCGATTGTATAGTTTTGGACAAGGAGGGACTCGGCGAGTAACTTGGGTGACTCGGCGAGTCAAGATGACTTTTCCCCAAAAATGTCTTCTGGAAGTGGTTTTGGTTGAGTGGAAGGAACGCTCAGCCTGCTAGGGGTTTGCCTTGGACCTAGAAGTCATGGAACTCGACGAGTGCTAGAACACACTCGGCGATCCCAAGGCAATCTCCCAATCTTTGAAGATGAACTCGACGAGTTGTTCTTACAGCTTAGCGAGTCATAGACTGGACGCATTCATATGTTGAAGATGAACTCGACGAGTTCAAGGAAGAACTCGCCGGGTCGGTTGAAGATTGGCTGAAGTATTGTTGAAGGTGAACTCGTCAAGCTCTTGCTAGACTCGACAAATGGGGACGGGTTTGTAGTATGTTTTGGACAAGGGGACTCGGTGAGTTGGCAGACCAACTCGGCGAGTCTGGTCAACCAAAGAGTTGACTTGACCAGGGTTTGACTTTGACTTTAACTTTGTTTTGGATTCAAGTTGACCCTTGAAGGGGTTGTGAGTACAAGTTGATAACTTAGAAGGGTTATCGCGTAGGGATTGAGGAGTCGATGATAGCCGACTTTCTCACCGAGGATAGTGCAGACACTACACGACATCGAGGTGAGTTACCTTCCAGTAGGGGTGGGTCTAAGGCCACAATGCCGGCCCACCAACAAGAGTAATTGGTAGATAATTGTCTTCGTGATAATTATCTTGGTATGCTTATGTGATATGCTTATGAGATATGCTTATGTGTTATGCTTATGAGATATGCTTATTTGATATGCTCATGAGATATGCCTATGTGATATGCTATATGAGTTAGTGGTAGTAGCAGGGAATAACTTTTCCCTGACTCGGTCGTTAGGACCGAAGGGTAGGTCAGTACCCCAGATATGCCTAACTGTATGATTATATATTGTTATTGTATGATAGAGGTAGGGGTGAGATAGTCCCCGACACCGGTTGGGATAGACCGGATGGTAGTCGGCACCCCATAACGGCCTGACATGGGTAGGTCAGCACCCGAGAATGGATTGACATGGGTAGGTAGCACCCCAGAATGGCTTGACATGGGTAGGCCGGGCACCCCAGAAATGCCCGACAGTATGTATGATATGTGATTGTATAGTATACGGTATGATGGGGGAACTCACTAAGCTTTGTGCTTACAGTTTCAGTTTTGGTTTCAGGTACCTCTTCATCCATGGGGAAGGAGCCGACAGTGTAGCAGCGCATCACACACACATTTGATTTCTGCATTGATTTTTCTGCGATTGTTCTCTGATTTATACTACTGTTCGATGTTGTGATTTTTAGACTTATTCATGATGGTTTACGGGTTGATATGATAATGACAATGTTTTTAGTAAACGAATATATAATTTACTTAATTACAAACGAAATTTTTGGACTCGAAAATTGGGATGTTACAAGTTGGTATCAGAGCCTTGGTTTGAGGGATTCGGACACACCCTCGGGGGTGTCTGAACTCAAACCGAGGGCTTGAAATATTTTTACAAGGAAATGGTTTTTCTAAAATCTAAACTGAAGACTTTTGAGAAAGAACAAGGTGTGTGATGCATGCGACCGGCAGAGCTCAAGTAAGTTTTCCCCAAGATACCCATACTTGTTATGTTATATGATATGACTATGAGAACTACATGCTAGATTAGGGCTAAGGATCTAGGAGGATGCCTTGTATGCCTGTTATGTGTTTATGAGAACCACATGCTAGAATAGGGCTAAGGATATAGGAAGGATGCCTTGTATGCCTACTATAGGAGCTCATCGAGTCGTATGTAGATCTGTAGTTAGCAGTGAGATAGCCTGATTAGGTTATGCTTGATTCGGTTACTCTATGCATGAATGCTGCTTCTTTGTGATATAGGGGTTCTGGCTAACTTTAACTAACTAGTGAGCGAATTTGTAATAGTATTCGCAAGCTAGTTAGGGAAAGATGGTAGGGATCCCTAGTGTAGCTGATGGCGAAGAGTAGGTCAGAGGGTGCCCTAGGAAAGCCTAAGATGAGATCAGTTGGAAAGGGATATTGGTAAGTGGACCTGGTGAAGTTAAGACAATCCTTGAGGAAACTACGGATAAATGTGGAAGGTAGTATGGGCCCGTACTACTGAAAGCAGAGGATTCGTACTCGAGTCAAGGAGGGTCGAGATGGAAACAGGAAATCCGGGAGAGTGTGTGAGACCTCATAGGGGTATGGATGATCCTGACGTTTACGTGTTTGTTTTCAGTATGGTGGTCACACAACATGGAGCAGGAGGCTTAGGATTTGGATCAGGATCAGGATCAGGCTCGGGTGCAGGGTCCGAGCAGGTCGATGACGGGTTACGCGAGTTCATCGCGTCTAAGATCATGAGAGGTATCCTTGAGGTGACCCCGGTTATTTTCAGGTCGATCAAGGAAGGGATTGTTGAGCTGATGGAGGATCGCCTCCGAGCATTCAGGAGTGACTTGGCGTCCAACCAGTCGGGTATGCACACAATGTCCTTTAAGGACTTTCGAGGGAGTGGTGCGCCAGACTTTCATGGAGCGAAGGACCCCATTGTAGCCAGGAGATGGATTATAGACATCGAGTCTACACAGTTGACGAGCTTCTGCCCGGAGGGGTCGATGGTCCGCTTTGATGCGGGTTGTTTGAGGGACAGAGCTAGAGATTGGTGGGAGTCAGTCGGTGACTTGCTGGGAGCCCTAGCCATGGAGGCTATGACTTGGTCAGGCTTTGTGACCAGGTTCAGGGAGGAGTTTGCACCACTTGTGGAGCATCAACAGCTGGCCAAGGGGTTTCTGGTTATAAGACAGACTACGGAGTCAGTGGCGGAGATCACCGCCAAGTTCAGGGATAGGGCCTTGTTGGTACCTCAGTATGTTGGGGATGAGGAGATGCGGAAGACCCGCTACCATGACATGTTGAGGGCTGACATTCGGGAGTATGTCAGCTATTCGGCATGCCCGACCTTGGAGTCCATGATTGCCAGGGCGCGGGAGAGGGAGATTGATTTGGAGCACCTCAGGAAGAGGAAGGCGGAGACTGAGCAGGTTGTAGGGGTTTCGGGAAAGAAACCCAAGGGATCCAACGTCAGGTCAAAGGGCCACTCGGGCCAGAGCCGCTGCAGGAAATGCGGAAAGCCGCATGAGGGAGATTGTAGAGCAGGATCGTCATGCTGCTACAAGTGTGGGAAGACGGGGCACTTTGGCAGGGATTGTATTGCCCCGCCCCCACAATTCAGACATCAAACCTGATTTGCTTCCATTACAATCAGAGGGGCCATAAGAAGACCAATTGCCCTAGATTGTCAGCAGTATCAGCAGTAGCGCCAGTGGTGGCGCCGACTCCAGCGACAACACGAGTAGTTGATGGCCGGAAGGTCAAAGCAGAGGCTCCAATGGTGCGGAGCCGAGCGTTTCAGTTGACAACCGAGGAGGCACTCGCCACACCCAATGTGATGATGGGTATGACTTCTTCTCTCTAATCTTTTATGTTATGCCGCTGTGATTTTGATATGTGATAATTATGTTCTGTTTAGAATCATTCCATGTGAACGGTATCCCAGTTCAGGTGTTATTTGATTCGGGTGCTACCCGATCGTTTGTCTCTCTTGCGCTTAGCAAGAAATTTCCTGAGTCCTCGGGCGTGTTGGATTGCCCTCTAGAGGTCGAGATTGCGGACGACCGGTCAGTGCGGGCATCAGAGGTTTTCAAGGATTGTGTTTTGAGATTGTTCGAGGAGTGTTACCTGGTAGACTTGGTTCCCATACCGTTGCGGGGGAACAAGGTTATTATAGGTATGGATTGGCTAAGCCCCAATGGGGCGGTGATCGACTGCGCGCAGCAGTTTGTTCGGATCAGAACCCCAAGTGGGGGAGAGCTAGTGATTCAGGGCGAGACACCACAGCGAGGACCAGCCTTATGTTCAGCAGCGAGGGCTAGGCGCTACCTTCAGCAGGGTTGTGCGGGATATGTTGCCTATGTTGTGGATACCCGGGAGGGGGGTAAGGCAACAGTGGGCGATGTTCCAGTAGTACAAGAGTTCGCAGATGTATTCCTCGAGCATTTTCCTAGGATACCTCCGGAGAGGTAGGCAGAGTTCAGGATCAACCTAGTCCCGGGTGCGACTCTGATAGCCAATGCACACTATTGGTTGGATCCTCCTGAGATGCATGAGTTGTCTACACAGCTGCAGGAACTGTTAGACTAGGGATTCATTAGACCGAGCAGTTCACCCTGGGGAACCCCGAGTTTATTTGTAAAGAAGAAGGACGGGTCGCATCGAATGTGTATAGATTATCAGGAGCTGAATAAGGTAACAATGAAGAATCGTTACCTACTCCCAAGGATTGACGACCTCTTTGACCAGCTACAGGGAGTATCTTGGTTCTCCAAGATTGATTTGCGTTCATGTTATCATCAGATGAGGGTCCGAGAGGAGAACGTGCAGAAGACAGCCTTTCGGACGCGTTATGGTTGCTATGAGTTTGTGGTGATGCCTTTCGGGCTCACCAACGCTCCTACCGCGTTCATGGATCTCATGAACCACGTGTGCAGGCTGATGTTGGATCCGTCTGTGATAGTTTTTATTGACGACATCTTGGTTTATTCCAAGAAGCGAGAGCAGCACGAGGAGCACTTGCGAGAGGTTATGGATACATTGAGGAGGGAGAGATTGTATGCTAAGTTCTCTAAGTGTGAGTTCTAGTTGTGCGAGGTGCAGTTCCTTGGGCACCTTGTCAACCAGAACGGGATTTCGCTTGACCCGGTCAAGGTGGAGGTCGTGATGAGATGGGAGATTCCAAAGTCTCCATCTGAGATTCGGAGCTTTCTGGGACTGACAGGCTACTATCGGAGATTCATTCATGACTTCTCCAAGATAGTCATGCCCTTGACCCGGCTGACGAGGAAAGTCGTGGTCTTTCGTTGGGGCCTTGAGCAGCAGGTCGCGTTTGAGACGTTGAGACAGAGATTGTGCGAGGCGCCAATCTTAGCCCTGCTGGAGGGCATGGAGGATTTTGTAGTATATTGCGATGCATATATCTCAGGTTTGGGAGTTATCGCTTACGCTTCAAGGGCATGGAGGATTTTGTAGTATATTGCGATGCATATAGAGGGCATGTTATCGCTTACGCTTCGAGGCAGCTGAAGCCTCACGAGGCGAACAATCCGACGCATGATTTGGAGTTGGGGGCCGTTGTTTTTGCCCTCAAGATTTGGCGCCATTACCTCTATGGGGTTCGTTGTACTATTTTAAAGGACCACAAGAGCCTGAGGTATCTCATGGATCAGCCAAATCTAAATATGAGGTGGCGTCGGTGGCTTGATGTGGTAAAGGATTATGATTGTGAGATCCTCTACCACCCGGGGAAGGCCAATATCATGGCCGACGCGCTTAGCCATAGGGCAGCGCCGATTAGATATATCTGCATGAGGATGACAGTTGTGACTCCGCTTTTGGAGCAGAGTCGGGAGGCCCGACAGGAGGCCATGAAGGAGGAGCATCGGAATAGCGAGCGTATTGTGGGTCAGGTTTCCTCCTTCGACTATGATAGTCGGGGATTGTTGACTCTTCACCATAGGGTGTGGGTCCCATATCATGGAGGTGTGTGTCAGGTATTGATGGAGGAGGCACACAAATCCAGGTTCTCTATCCATCCTGGGGCGACGAAGATGTATAGAGATCTTCGTCTTGATTATTGGTGGCCCTGTATGAAGAGGGACGTAGCTTGGTTTGTAGAGAGGTTCCTGACCTGCAGGAAGGTCAAGGCTGAGCACTAGAGGCCTCACGACAAGGTCCAGCCATTGGATATTCTGCTGTGGAAATGGGACGATATTACTATGGATTTTATGACGAAGCTTCCTAGGACCGCGCGCGGGATAGATTCAATTTGGGTCATTATTGATCGATTAACCAAGAGCACCCATTTCATTCCAATTCAGGAGAGAATTTCGGCCGAGAAGTTAGCCGACATCTATATAAGGGAGTTAGTGGCGCGGAAAGGGGTGCCAATTTCAATGATTTACGACAGGGATGTGCGGTTCACTTCCAAGTTTTGGAAGAAGTTTCATGACGAGCTGGGTACTCGTATGCACTTTATCATCGCCTTTCACCTGCAGACGGATAATCAGAGTGAGCAGACCATCCAGACTCTAGAGGATATGTTGCGGGCGTGTGTTTTAGTTTTTGGAGGTACTTGGGATACTTATCTTCCGTTGGTGGAGTTCTCCTATAATAATAGCTACCATGCGAGTATCGACCATCCTCCCTTCGAGATGTTGTATGGGAAGAAGTGCACGACCCCGATATGTTGGGGTGAGGTGGGTCAGAGGGTCATGGGGAGTACCGAGGTGGTACTCAAGACGACGGGGAGGATCCAACAGGTTCGGAGAAGGCTTCAGACTACTCAGGGTCTGCAGAAAAGTTATGCCGACAAGCGTCGATCGGACCTAGAGTTCCAGTTCGGGGATATGGTGCTCCTGAAAGTGTCGCCTTGGAAGGGCGTCATTCGATTCAGGAAGCGGGGCAAGATGGGCCCCAGGTATATTGGACCCTTCAGGGTTGTAGCCCAGGTGGGCAAGGTGGCATATAGGCTGGATCTGGCAGCCGAACTCAATCAGATACATAGCAATTTTCACGTCTCCCAGTTGTAGAAGTGTCTGGTGGACAATTCGACAGTAGTGCCATTGGAGGATATTCAGGTCGATGACAGCCTGAATTATATCGAGTGGCCAATGGCAATCCTTGACAGGAAATCGAAGGATTTGAGGAACAAGAGAGTGGAGTTGGTTAAGGTGCGGTGGCGGCACCGCAAGGGCTCGGAATGGACCTAGGAGCCAGAGGACGAGATAAGGGAGCATTACCCTGAGCTTTTTTAGGACCGAGCAGCAGACTTCGAGGACGAAGTCTAAGATAAGTGGGGGAGATTTGTAACACCCGATTCCTGGTATGTCTTTAATTCAAGTATTTTTTTTTATGTTTTTCTCTAGGACTCGACGAGTTGTAGGCCCAACTAGTCGAGTAGAGTCGAGATCCACTGGAAGTATAAGTAGCCTACTCGACGAGTCGGGAGACCGACTCGGCGAGTAGACGCTGTTTGAATGAAACCCTAAATTGAGGGTTTGCACCCTATTTAAACACATTATAACCCCTTAACTCAGCCCCCATCGTCAAGAGCAAACCCTAACTCGAAACCCTAGCCGTTTTTAGTGTGTTGTTGAGCCTTGTGGTGTTACTTTGTGTGATTTAAGCTTGAAGAAGAATAGGAGGCTTGTGAGATCAAGGGAGAACAAGAAGATCCAGATTTTTGAGCATATTTACAACCTATTACAGGTATAAAGTTGAAAACTTGTCTATTCATTGTCTAGATCTTGATTCTGGGCCTTTTTCTACATCTTTCTAAGCCCTAGAGAGGTTGTATCCGGGATAGAGTATCGGAAGTCAGTTTGTGCTTCATACCTAGGGTTATTGGGGGTCTTTATGGAATAAAGGTGCCCAACATGTTGCCATAACCACCCCATGCATCTTGTAGACCATCTTTTATGGTTTTTTTGAGCCAAAGACCCCATGCATGGACTTCAAATCCGTGACTTTACATATAAAAGGCACCCTAGGAGGTCAGATCTATGATTTGGATGCATTAAGTCCCACTAAAATCAACTGTATAGTTTTGGAAAAAGAGGGACTCGGCGAGTCGAGACGCTTTTTCCCCAAAAACGTCTTTTGGAAGTGGTTTTGGTTGAATGGAAGGAACACTTAGCTTGCTAGGGGTTTGCCTTGAACCTGAAAGTCATGGAACTCGACGAGTGCTAGAACACACTCGGGGATCCCAAGGAAATTTCCCAGTCTTTGAAGATGAACTCGACGAGTTGTTCTTACAACTCGGTGAGTCATAGACTGGACGCATTCATATGCTGAAGATGAACTTGATGAGTTCAAGGAAGAACTCGCCGGGTCGGTTGAAGATTGGCTGAAGTATTGTTGAAGGTGAACTCGTCGAGCTCTTTCTAGACTCGATGAGTAGGGACGGGTTTGTAGTATGTTGTGGGTAAGGGGACTCGGCGAGTTGGCAGGCCAACTTGGCGAGTCTGATCAACCAAAGAGTTGACTTGACCAGGGTTTGACTTTGACTTTGACTTTGTTTTGGATTCAAGTTGACCCTTGAAGGGGTTGCGAGCATAAGTTGATAACTTAGAAGGGTTGTCGTGTAAGGATTAAGGAGTCGAGGTGAGTTACCTTCCAGTAGTGGTGGGTTTAAGGCCACAATGCTGGCCCACCGACAAAAGTAATTGGTAGATAATTGTCTTCGTGATAATTATATTGGTATGCTTATGTGATATACTTATGAGATATGCTTATGTGTTACGCTTATGAGATATGATTATGTGATATGCTCATGAGATATGCCTATGTGATATGCTATGTGAGTTAGTGGTAGTAGCAAGGAATAAATTTTCCCTGACTCTGTCATTAGGACCGAAGGGTAGGTTAGTACCCTAGATATGCCTGACTATATGATTATATATTGTTATTGTATGATAGAGGTAGGGGTGAGATAGTCCCTGACGCCGATTGAGATAGACCAGAGGGTAGTCGGCACCCCAGAACGGCCTGACATGGGTAGGTCATGTAACGCCCGCAGATCCGGGCTAGTCAATTTTGAGTCAATGAGCGTCAAAAATGAGTTTTTTTATGAAAGATTATTTAGAATAAATAATCTTAACCAAGTTGTAGAATACATCTCAAGGGTTCCGTACATATAAAGAACGCCGAAATCCGAGTTATAACGAAGAAGTTATGGTCCGCCAAAGTTTTACGGCAAAACCGACACGGCACTGGGAGACGTAAATAGTGAATTTTTGATAAATTACTTTTTAGCCTTAGAAATATAAACAAAAGTTTTAGTATATGTTAAACCAAGAACATACAAAAAAAAGAATGCCCAAATCTGACTTCGTATGCGGAAGTTATGAATTTTCTAAGATTTGGCTTAGCAATGTACAACCAGAAACTTGAATTTTAGATCGAGCGGTTTTTGGCCTACGTGGCCTAAATGAGAGTTGAATATCTCATTAATTGGAACTCAACCCTAAAAAGACAGACGAAAACGGATTCAGTCGATAATTAGCCAACGGAGTAAAAATGAAAGTTGTAGATATTATTTTTACCTACACGTGGATATAAAGAACGTCAAAAATGGAGCTCGTATGTGAAAGTTACGGATTTTAGAAGTCGGAAGTGTGTTGTGCGAAAATGGGTGATGTGGCACAATATTGGCCATTACTTTCTCCCCAAGTCTTGCCACCAGATGGTGACATGTGGCACCAAGTTCAACCATATTTCACCCTATAAATAGAACCTCTCCCACCCTCATTTTTTTAAGACCTTTCCCATTCTTTCTTCTCTTTACTTTCTCTCTAGAACCTCTCTCTGGCCCCAAACACCCCCCCCCCCCGGAAAAGCCTAGGGAACCTCCCTAGCACTAGGCAGAAGCCCCGGAGTGCTCGACGGCTCTGAGAAGAAGAGCTTTTCAGCTCAGGAACGCTGCTCCAAGCAAAGCCCGGTTTTCTATAAAAACCCGTTGTAAGTAAGCTACGCCTACGCTATTTTTAATATAGCTTTTATTTAATTATAGTAACGTTATTAGGAACTTATGATAAGTACTTGGGCTATTATTATAGGTTATATAAGTATTGTTTAACGCTTATGTAATAGTAATAATATCTAGACTATTAATTAGTGTCGGCGAATAATAGACTAAACTCTAGTGGTAATAATACTAGGTTTCGTCGAAGGAAATTATTTTAAGAAGCGAAGCGCTGTCTGAGTTTGGAATCACCACGTTTTCAAGTGAGTGGATGGTCCCTTTCATCTTACACATATATATGAAGTGTTTTATATAAATTACGTGTTATGTGTTCATATTATCTGTATCCTTGCTATTTATGCTGGATGAACGATTTTATACAAGTTTTATATGATTTAAACTGTATATTTATTTATATCTACATAATATGTTGGGTAAAACATGGGTAGATGAAATATGAGTTGGATGATGAGTTGAGAAATGATATAGACCATGAGGTAAGGGTGAGAGGTGGACGATGTGAGAAGCCTTGTTCCTAAATGTTGGCCCCGTCATCTAGCAGAGTATGGATGACAATCACAGACTATTCTAGACAGTCCAGTGGAACACTAGCAGGCTCGCAACCTGTAGGTGTTGTGAACGATGTGTTCACCAGTGTACTCTAAAAACCCATTGAAATGTATTGCGAGTGGACTCTCGAAAAGGATACTGTCAATAAACGAGATAACCGTAGTAGTTGTGCTCGAAGGACAATATTGGCAGCTGCGCCTCACATAGAATGTCACAATTCTGGCAGTTGCGCCTAAGTGATAGAACTAGCAGCTGTGCTTGACAGCTGTGTCATTGACAACGATGGACTTCGTACCTATTCCTTAGGATAATCCTTAGAAATGAATGAATGAGAAATAGCTGATTCTTAGGGTAAATCCTTAAGAGTAAAGAAGATAATGGGGATGTGTAATTGGGTTAACTGTTTGATGATTAAACAAAATATTTATATTATTATGGGTTGAAAACCCTATGTACTCACTAGGTTACCCAACCCGACCCACTGAGTTTATTTATATCACAGGTGTTGATATGAAGTCACATTACACAGAGAGAATAAGGAGATATAAATCACTAGTGATAATGAATGTAAGTTCTGTTTATGCTTATGTTTCTGTATTGACGATGACATCCCAAATGTTTTAAAATGAAAAAAAAAATACTTTTCTTCGGAAATGACCTGATAACGTATTTATCATGTTTCAATGGGAACAAATTCCGCATATTTTTATTAAAAAGAGGTACTATGATTTTTATAAAGCATAAACAAAATCGATATTTTCTGGCCGTGAAAATGGGGATGTCATAGTTGGTATCAGAGCATTAGTTTAACGAACTAGGAATATGGATTTTTTTTTCTAGACTTAAACTTAGAATGCTAAGAGATGATCGTGAGGAGTGTGTCCAATATATTTTAGGTAGTACACCTGAATAGACACAAGCACTAGCTAATTTAGGGAAAATGCCTAACATGCTTTTATGTGTTAAATGATTTATGATATGCATTGTATGATCGGATATATGGTCTGTTGCCGACTGGATCCGGATACTTTATGTGTTTAGATTTCTAAACGTTTAAATACGGTGTTAGAACTGGCATGTAAATTTTCGGAGTAATAAGAAGGAATGCGCGTCTAAATCTTCCTTTATCTATATTCTCGTCTCGATACACCGAACGCCTGCTATCGTGTGCAGAATATCATGGTGAAGACTCGTTGTGAATTGAGTGAATGGAGGAAATGAGAAGGCATACGATAGTGAATGATACCTATCGGAAGATATCATAAGAGTGATATCTTGCCTTTAGAATGTGTCTAATAAATAATATGTCTAGTACGGGAGAAGTACATGTTCGATTAGCAGTAAGAAAGATTTTTGGTATAATCCATAAAGGTATCCCATCGTCTGACATTCCCATCACCAACCGAGTTGAAGCAGAATTGATGATTGAAGATACGCATGGAAAAAGTCTTAGTAGAGTATAGGAAAAAGTTATATGCTTGTTTGGACACGTTTTTATGTGTTAAAATTGTTTTTGTGATAATGACTTGGAGAACTACGAGACAATTTGGGACGGGTATGAGTATGTGTGAAAGGTAGTAGATGCCTATACTACCGGAAGCACAGGACTCACACTTGGATCAGGGAAAGTCACAAGGTTACCAAGAAGCTAGTAATTGATTCTGTTTTATTCAAGTATGTCGTTACCATCGTTTCGGTAATGACTAAGAAGATGATTGTTATTCCGACCCTAGTGGTTATACCAAATTGAGTCTGACTACGACGAGTTTGTTATGTGGTTCCGAGAACCAAGTTTGATGTAGCACCTGACTTAAGCCGAAAGATTTAATCAAAGCGATTTGTAGAGGTATCGCGATGGTTTCTTGTAGCTAGAAATGCTACCTTTTACGATGTGATTAGAACATGAAGAAATGTATAGTATATTCTGGAAGACTCTACGAGACCTGAGTCTAAGCGTGGGAACATACGATGATAGGTCATTAGAATATTACACATCGGTCCATTGTAGTAATAAAATAACTTATCATAAGTTTGTAAAAAAGAAGAAGCAGTCTCCAGTAAGGTTCGAGATTGTGACTTGAAGGTCATAATTTGGAGTCTAACGTGAGATAGGGAACAAGTGCAAGATCGAGCACCGCCTGCAGTCAGGAATTCTTTGAGTTAGATACTCGTTCAAAGAAACATCAAAGTTACGATTATTACTTAGGATGAAGAGATAACGTATGGAATCATTATACAAGCACTGTTTCGTTGATGATTTCGGGACATAAGGGGAGATAATTGTAACGCCCGCAGATCCGGGCTAGTCAATTTAGAGTCAATGAGCGTCAAAAATGAGTTTTTTTTTATGAAAGATTATTTAGAGTAAATAATCTTAACCAAGTTTTATAATACGTCTCAAGGGTTCCGTACATATAAAGAACGCCGAAATCCGAGTTATAACGAAGAAGTTATGGTCCGTCATAGTTTTACGGCAAAACCGGCACTGCACCGGGAGACGTAAATAGTGAATTTTTGATAAAGTAATCTTTAGCCTTAGAAATATAAACAAAAGTTTTAGTATATGTTAAACCAAGAACATACAAAAAAAGAACGCCAAAATCTGACTTCGTATGAGGAGTTATGAATTTTCTAAGATTTGGGTTAGCAGTACATAGCCCGAAACTCGAATTTTAGATCGAGCGGTTTTTGGCCTACGTGACCTAAATTAGAGTTGAATATCTAATTAATAGGAACTCAACGATAAAAATACAGACAAAAACGGAGTCCGTATGTAGAAGTTATGAATATTACGCGGACATTTAACAGTATAATCTCATCCTACTGTTAAATTTAAGATCGGTCGAGAATTAGCCGACATAGTCCAAATGAAAGTTCTAGATTTTATTTTTACCTACGCGTGGATATAAAGAACGTCAAAAACAAAGCTCGTATGTGAAAGTTACAGATTTTAGAAGTCGGAAGTGTGTTGTGCGAAAATGGGTGACGTGGCACAATCTTGATCATTGCTTTCTCCCCAAGTCTTGCCACCAGATGGTGACATGTGGCACCAAGTTCAACCATATTTCACCCTATAAATAGAACCTCTCCTACCCTCATTTTTTTAAGACCTTTCCCATTCTTTCTTCTCTTTACTTTCTCTCTAGAACCTCTCTCTAGCCCCAAACCCCCCCCCCCTCCCCCCCGAAAAGCCTAGGGAACCTCCCTAGCACTAGGCGGAAGCCCCGGAGTGCTCGACGGCTCCGAGAAGAAGAGCTTTTCAGCTCAGGAACGTTGCTCCAAGCAAACCCCGGTTTTCTATAAAAACCCGTTGTAAGTGAGCTACGCCTACGCTATGTTTAATATAGCTTTTATTTAATTATAGTAACATTATTAGGAACTTATGATAAGTACTTGGGCTATTATTATAGGTTATATAAGTATTGTTTAACGCTTATATAATAGTAATAATAGCCAGACTATTAATTATTCTCGGCGAATAATAGACTAAACTCTAGTGGTAATGATACTAGGTTTCGTCGAAGGAAATTATTTTAAGAAGCGAAGCGCTGTCTGAGTTCGGAATCACCACCTTTTCAAGTGAGTTCATGGTCCCTTTCATCTTACACATAGATCTGAAGTATTTTATATAAATTACATGTGATGTATGCATATTCTCTGTATACTTGCTATTTATGCTAGATGAACGATTTTATACAAGTTTTATATGATTTAAACTGTATATGTATTTATATCTACATAATATGTTGGGTAAAACATGGGTAGATGAAATATGAGTTGGATGATGAGTTGAGAAATGATATAGACCATGAGGTAAGGGTGAGAGGTGGACGATGTGAGAAGCCTTGTTCCTAAATGTTGGCCCCGTCATCTAGCAGAGTATGGATGACAATCACGGACTATTCTAGACAGTCTAGTGGAACACTAGCAGGCTTGCAACCTGTAGGTGTTGTGAACGATGTGTTTACCGGTTTACTCCAAAAATCCATTGACATGTATTGTGAGTGGACTCTCAAAAACGATATTGTCAATAAACAAGATAACCCTAGCAGCTGTCTCGAAGGACAATACTGGCAGCTGCGCCTCACATAAAATGTCACAATTCTGGTAGTTGGGCCTAAGTGATAGAACTAGCAGTTGTGCTTGACAGCTGTGTCATTGACAACGATGGACTTCTTACCTATTCCTTAGGATAATCCTTAGGAATGAATGAATGAGAAATAGCTATTTCTTAAGGTAGATCCTTAAGAGTAAAGAAGATAATGGGGATGGGTAATTGGGTTAGCTGTTTGATGATTAAACATAATAATTATATTATTGTGGGTTGAAAACCTTATGTACTCACCTGGTTTCCCAACCTGACCCAGTCAGTTTATTTATATCACAGGTGTTGATATGAAGTCACATTACGCGGAGAGATTAAGGAGTTATAAATCACTAGTGATAATGAATACAAGTTCTGTTTATGCTTATGTTTCTGTATTGACGATGACATCCCAAATGTTTTAAAATGAATAAAAATACTTTTCTTCGGAAATGTCCTGATAACTTATTTATCATGTTTCACTTGGAACAAATTCCGCACATTTTTATTAAAAAGAGGTACTCTGATTTTTATAAAGCATAAACAAAATTGGTCTTTTCGGGCCGTGAAAATGGGGATGTCACAGGTCAGCACCCCAGAATGGCTTGACATGGGTAGGTCAGCACCCAGAAAGGCTTGTCATGGGTAGGTTGGGCAACCCAAAAATGCCCGACAGTATGTATGCTATGTGATTGTATGGTATGTGTTATGATGGGGGAACTCACTAAGCTTTGTGCTTACAGTTTTAGTTTTGGTTTCAGGTACGTCTTCATCCAAGGGGAAGGAGCCGTCAGCGTAGCTGCGCATCACACACACATTTGATTTCTGCATTGAGTTTTCTGGGATTGTACTCTGATTTATACTACTGTTTGATGTTATGATTTTTAGACTTATTCATGATGGTTTACGATTTGATATGATATTGACAATATTTTTAGTAAATGAATATATAATTTACTTAATTACAAACAAAATTTTTGGACTCGAAAATTGGGATGTTACAGAAAACCTCTTCTTTTTTCCATGACCTAATTAACGAAGCTCTACAAACTACATGGCCTATTTGATATCTATAGAGACGCTTTGAATCAAATCTAACCATACCTTTGCCCAAAATTCTTCAAATATGGTCCGTCTTCATCTTTTATCTACACATATGGCCCACCAGGTTTGTCATCATCTTCATCTAGGAGTTGTTCAGTTGTTCAGTGAGGCCACACAGCTTCCTAGAATTAGTTGTTGGATAGGGCTTTGCTTAAGCAATAATCGTCGGTTAGGAATTGGATGATTTTGGTTGATGAGAGAGAAGATCAGGCTTTGCCGACCAGGATTTCTGGGTGGATTTCGATGGCTTGGTTTTGATTGGTCGGCTCTATGCTGTTATCTGTTAAATATTGCTTTCCTTTTCCTATTTCCATGACACCAACAAAGGCTTTCATCCCGATTAAACTTCTTAATGAGAACACGTATTGTTCTAGTGATAGTCTTCCATCTCCAAATGACCTACAAATTTGCAACCAAAAACATTACAACATCAAAACATGATGAGAAAATCATTAGTAGATATTTCAAAGATATTGCTGTCACATTATCTCTTCGTAAACTTCTGCAAAAACTGCATCTGGTCTCTTATCTCTTGATTATCTGTGTGTTCATATTGATCTTTTCCAAAATTCAGTCAGGTAAACATCGAATCACTTCACCTTCTTAAATCTTGGTTTTTTTCATTAATGATTCCATATATTTGTTATTATATTCGACTGATTTTAGGTTGAGGTTACTTGGGGCACACTTAATTCACTTAGTAATTCCATATACTATTTATTGTAGTCTGTGTTTTCTCTTAGTGATTCTTGTTGTCAAAATTTTGGTTACTCTAATTTCGTGGATATCTGAGCAATAACATTTTTTTTAGATTCACAAAGATTAATTGTTTGTTCGTCTTGTTGAGTCCCTGAGTAGATATATTTTTCCTTCTTTTAGACCTTTCTTTTGTAAATGATGTGATCCTATTCATAAATGGTATACTTTTCATCTTGGAAGTTCATTATAGTTCTAATAAGATTTGTCAACGTAGCTCAATAATGCTATTTTTTATGTAAATGCATAGCTAAAATTTTATAATTACCTTATCTGAAATTGAAACAAAACAATTGGTTACCAACTTTAAGGTTAACATTTATGGAAATTATGCTTCACATATAAACTTGTTTTTACTAGAAAAATATATATTGGTAGTTGTTGTTGGTTTTGTTGATTTTTTGTTATTTCAGATATAGGTTTTGGTGTTCTTTTACTATTATTCGTATAATAACATATATATGATTCCATATATCAGGCATGTTAGTTTTTACTTTTAGTAACTATAAAATAACATATATATATATGATTCAATATCCTTTAATAATTTTGATGTTGGGTTCATTGTGGAGGGCCCTAAGTTCATAATCACCAACTCTTGCTTCTACATTGTTCTCTCTAGTTACATCAATTCAGAGGTGTTCTGGCTTGTGGTGACTTCATGAGGTAAATGACCAAAATACCCTTTACAATCACATGGCAAGACTTTCCAAAATTTATTTTACAAAAAGTGTTTGTAATAAATTTAGGTTGTAAAACTTGTTGGCACCTGTTCCTGTACTTGGAAAATTCTCAGTATTTTCTAGTGCTCCCTAAAGATCTGTTAGTAATGGTATGATTCAATATAATCAAATGCAAATAAAAGCAAATCGTTTGATGGTTTATCTTTTTTTTAACTAAATTTTTTTCTCCAACAGGTTATGCAGAAGCATCAAAAGTACTTTGCCTTGACAGACAATGAGGGAAACCTCTTACCATATTTCATTGTTGTTGCAAAAAGAAATAAGGTTGTACTTAGGTTTGCTTGCTCTCCATTTTTTTCTTTTTAATTTTTTTATTTATATTAACCAGTGATTTGAGTAATTTCTTCAATGTAGAGCTCGATATGAAGACGCTAAATTCTTTTACGATTTGAGTAATTTTTTATTTATATTAACCGGTGATTTGAGTAATTTTTCTCCATTAGGTATACACACAAGAAACTTGCTGGCTGATCCAAGGTGTACATTAGTTGTGCAGGTTGGCATGTTATCTTACACAAATTCAAAAAACCATCTTTATATTTTTGGTCTTTCCACTTATACCCTTTTGTGATAGTTTTCTTGGTAAATACATGGATTAAGTGGCTTAAGGAACGCAAGAGTCAATATTTGTTGCTAATGTTTATCCCCTTCTCGAATATCAACATGTTCAAGTTCAAAAACATCAACTTTATTGAAGATTTCTTGACTTTGGGCAATTGAAATAAATATGATACATTATTATTTGTGTTGTAGGAATGGGCTATGAACATATAGGTAATGGGTTTTCCAGGGTACACCAACATCTAGGTTCACTCTAATTCTTGTTTTACTTTCATGGTGGCCTTTATGGTTTTATTTTGTTTCAATTTTGGTTCATTGATGTTAAATGTGATGACTAAGTTTTTTTTTTAATAAGACCTTTTTCCCTTAGAAGCCCAATGCTACTGGTTATTATTGGATGTCATTTAAAAATTCATGTAAATATTGAAAAAAATGACCAATAACAGATTGTTATTGGAATATATTTTATATTTCTAAAGTACATTGCCTTTTTTGGAGTATCTTATGTAACATCAAACATGTAAGTCAATGAGACTTAATGTTTTTTTTGTGAAGCTATGTTAATGTTTTTGACTTAATGTCTATTTCAGCCCTTACATCTCGTATACATAAAGATTAAAGATATATGCAAGATATAACTTAGTTTTGTTTTTAGGTATGCTTGGCTAACATCTTGGATATGTATTATGAAGATTTATTCACCATCCCTGATAAAAAAAATTGCCATACAATGCAGCTTCCATGATTACTAACATCTTTGGATTTGTTGGTTTATGCGAATATAATAGTTGCATTATTCAAATTTGCAGGTCTTGTTGATATGCATAGTGTCAAGTAAAGTAGCTCGGATGCTATGAAGGTAGGCAACAAGTTCTTTTAGTTCGACTATTATTTGTTGATGACTTTCATCTCTTTCACATTTGATGTATTACATTTGTCTACTATTGGAACGTTTATTTGTATGAATTAACTTTTATGCAATGGATTGTATTTTTTTGTATATGGTATTTTATTTTCTATTATGAGACATTAAATGCAAATTTAATTTGAAAATTAGTAAATCTACAAATATCTCTTTTAAACATTTAAATTTACGATACGCAAAAATGTGTGTCGTCTTCATTTATGATATGGTCTTTCTTGACAGACACTTTAATGATACACATTTCGTGTCATAAATGTGTGTTGTAATTGTACATCGTAAGGTTACGACATGCAAATGTGTGTCGTATTCCTTTATGACATGGCATTCCTTGACACGCATTTGCGTGTCACCTGTACCCTTTTATGACACGCAATGCATGTCATTAAAGGGTTTTCCTAGTAGTGCTCTCATACATGTCTTAATCCATTAAGACTTCACTTGTGATTTTAGCCAAAAACTCATATTTTGGAAAAAAAAACCTAACTTGGCCATCCTTTGCTCAAATACTTGTCAAACTACCCGAATCAAACTAATAAACACTCAACATAACTAGATTATAACATATAAACCTTGTTCATTTCCATTTCTAGTGTTTCAAAACCCTAGAATCAATCATGGATTTCAACCATAATATCTTCATACAAACCATGGATTAAGCTTCTAAACACTTAAATGATCATTATTATCAAGTTTACTTGGAGAAATCTTGCATTAAAACCTCAAATCCAAAATCTACCAGTAAAGCCATCAAAAGCTTAAAAGTGAAGAAAACAACAACTACAAGAGTTTGAGATGATCTTACATAATCCAAAACAAGCCAAATCGCCACTTGAACACTTCTTAATCATCAGATCACTGGATGATAGCTCTACTGGAAATGGGAGCCGATAATGAACAAATAAGCCCTAACATCGGTTTTTAATCATGTTCGAAACCGAACCACGGCTAAGACCTCATCGTGCACGGTTGGTTAAATAAGCACGAGGTCTCCCTTTTTCCACGTTGTAGTGACCATTCCCAATAAAAACCCACTTTTCCCACTGTGTCGTGGAACCCATACACCACATTGCTCAACCAAAGTACATTGCATGCGACCTACAATGGTGTATAACTCAAATCATCGCCTCGCTCACCACGACACAACAAGCTCCTTACCGCGTCGTGGTGAGCCTAAATTCAACATTTCTATTCCTCTTTCAATTCCATTTTATTCCATTCAAGAAATCATACCATTTCTCGGATCAATATCAAACATAAGTGAATGGCTTTCATTTTGCAGAAGCACCTAATGTCTGTCTTTTGGAATTTCAAGAATCCGACCACATCTTTCAAATAAATGAATAATTTTCGATTTTAAGATCTTCATTTAATCCTATTTAATGATACATCCAAGTACTTTGTCTAACAATTATGTGATTATATTTTAATTCCAATAAACATGCTTTGGGGCGCAAAATAAGAAATTGACCAAGTGCTTTACTGTCACATAGGAGGGTAATTATGTAACCCGTATTTATTACAACCCGTTTCCCATTTGGGTGTCATATTTTCTTCTCTGACTCGACCCGAAACAAACCTACCTATAAAAGGATTTTAATCCAAACGGTTTCCTATTTACACTCTTTTATCTCTCTTTGCCTTAGAATTCTCTTTTTACTCTGTGGTCTATATCCAAGCTTCAAAAACTCATTAATGGCGTCCAAAGTTTCCATGTCCCCTTCAAAGAAGAAATCCTCCAAAGGATGTACCTCATCTTCTTCGACTGAACCCATTTTGAGGGACACTACTAAACTCTTTTCACTTGACCCTCAAGATTATGATGAATCTGTTCGTGTGATGATCTAATATCCCATCGTTATTCAACTCACTAAAGTTCCAAACCCTAATTTCCCTACATAATTATTATATAAAGCATTCAAGAGAGTGAACATTGACAATGATGTTCTTGAGTGCTACATCACAAATTATAGGATCGTTCCTATCAATGTTTTAAAAACCAGTTTTTTAGTTGAATCGGTCTCGTGACCGGTTTCCAGTTCAACCGGTTTTCTAATTTTTTTTTTATGTTTTTTATTTTTTTCCTGCACACACACACATACACAAATATATATATATATATATATATATATATATATATATATATATATATATATATATATATATATAACCAATAATTTAACATCCACGCGTTCAAACAATAAAAATGCATATGACAAAAAATTGTAGATCAATCCAAACACATTAATAAACACATTCCCATAAGTTTTATATCAATCCAAATACATCCAAAAAACATAAAAGATAATAACTAAAAAAATATAGTTTTAGCTTAAAAGTAACGCATCAAGATTAAATCAAATCATGGATCTTCAGACATTGGAGTGTTATATGCATCAATCTCATGATCGCTTAATAAATGAAATTCACTGTCAACTTCATCATTATTAAAAACAAGGCCAGTTTCTTTTTCTATAATATAAAAGAACAATGTTAATGTCACAAAATAGATTAATAATAAACTAAAATTATAACACTACATTAATATTTATGGTAAAAAAATGTCACCTTGTGTTTGAGAAACTGGTTCATGCTCTTCTTCGTCAAGCATATTTTCTAAATCATTGTAATCAAGTTCTCCTTCCAGCTCTTTCTCAACCACCAAAAATCCGTCTTATCAATACATTCATAGTCAATAGGATCGTAAGACCTTTTATCAACCTTGAGTCTACAAAATCATTCACAAAAAAAAGTTGTAAAAATAAAATGACATTATTATTAATTAAATATTTTATTATAATATAATGTACCTATTTTTTAAACGCAAGTTGTAGTGCACAAATACAAGATCATTTAGTCTTTGATGTTCCAACCTATTCCTCTTTTTTGTGTGAATCCTTTTAAAGACACTCCAATTTCGTTCACAACCGGAAGACGATGCGGTTTGACTTAGTATTCTAATAGCAAACTTTTGTAATATTGGAGTATCTCCGCCAAATAACTTCCACCACTCATCTACAAATAAAATGGTAAGAAAAAAAATATATTTCACAATAATATAGTTAATAATAGTATACAAAAGTTAAATGTTACCTGGACGTGTACTAGTACGAGAAGCAATGACACTATATCTACCAAAAGCACCTTCACTGTCACGAAACTTGCCAAGAGAGTGTAAGATCTAAAATGCTTGTACCGGAAAAATTCTTCTCAACCATATCGAGAACACCTTGAAACACCATTCTCTTAGAACAAACATTCTCATGATTATACTAAAAAACTGGATTTAACCAATACGCTGCACAATGAATACTTTTTCTTATCATTTTATCCCAACGACGATCAATTATGTCAGTATAAGGCTTGTATAATTCTTTCTTTTTCTTAAATAATTCCTTTACACCTCTTCTTGCCCGATACATTCCCTCATAAACATAACCCAATGCAGGTTTTTCATCTGAATCACATAACCGCAAAAGCCTTAACAAAGTATTCATTACTTTTACCGTAACCAAACAATTTTTCCAAAAGTTTTCATTCAAGACAATATCTTTACATTCAGCCGCATTTCTCAATTTCAACATCTTCTTAAAGTCGTTAGATATGACCATTGCTTGTAAATCGGCTTTATGGTCATACAAACTTTTCAATGCAATAAACGCAATACCAAAACGGGTAGCATCTGGACAGATGAAATCTGTCCAACCCTCTCTTTTTCTTAACCAATTCAAGTGCCACTTATGATTGTAAATAAAAACAGTAACCCTGGATGCAAAGAGTGACCAAACTTTTTACATTATCTAATTCCGAAACATCCTTTAATATAAGATTAAGACAATGTGCTGCACATGGAGACCAAGTAATAGAAGGATATCTTTCACATAGGTTACTACCAGCAAGTTTGTAATTGGCAACATTATCAGTAACAATTTGAACCACATTCTTGTGTCCTACCATTTCAACAATCTCAGCAAACAAATTACACAAATTTGAAGCATTACTCTCTCTATATCATATGCATCAACAGATTTAAGAAATGATATTCCTTTCGGACAATAAACCAAAAAATTAATCAAATGGCGTTGCCTAGTATCCCTCCACCCATCACTCATGATTGTGCAACCACTTTCAATCCATTGACTTCTATATGAATCAATTAATATTGTAACATACTTCTTTGCCTCTGACAATAAATTGACCCTCAAAGCATGATAATTAGGTTCTTTGTACCTATGACCAATACCCGCTATTTTATCTACCATATGTTGAAAATAAGAAGAGTTACAAGCATTCATAGGTACACATGCATCATAGAACCACATCGCAATTGCTAAATCGACATCATGTATTTTTTGCTTAGTTTGCATGGCAGATTTAATAGTGGGTTGAGAAGGATCATTTATACCTTTTGTGAAGAAAGGATGAAAACTTGATGTACCTTTCCGTTTTCCTTCATTATTAGGTCATGCTTTGACATTTCGATTTTGTGTTTCTTCCGTCTCTTCATCGTCATCCGAGATAGTAACAGTGTTTATGCCATCACCACTAGCTTTACGTTTTTCCCTTTGTTCCATTTCTTTCAAAAGACCTTGCATTAAGAAATGGACTTCTGGAGATACTTTAGTACAAGGTGATATGTCACCAATAACACCGACAAGATGTTTCTTAGCTCTGCTTACGCCACCACCATGCCAAATTTTTTGACAAAAATTACATATGTAACTCTTGTTTCCTTTATCATCCTTAGCTAGAGTTATATGTTCCCATGCTTTATCCGTCTTCGTTCTTACATTTGATTGAACGAAAGGTTGTGATTGAGATTGTGTTTCCATTGGTTGTTTGTCTCTAGAATCCATGTTGATCTGTATTATAAAACCATAAGCAATTTCAAAATCAGAATAATAAACATAAATTAAAATTTAATAAGTTTAAACAGTGGGTTATCGTTCATAAGTCATAACCAAAATTAATAAACTAAAACAGTGGGTAATCATTCATAACCAAAATTAGTTAGAATAATGTATGGTGAAAGTAAAGAGGATTGGAATTATGTATTGATTTATTTCAGTTGACTTAATTAAAGTCATGTATAATGTATGAACTATGGATCGTAGGTTCATGTATTAAAATTGAATCAAAATTGAACTCAAAAAAACATATGTGCTCAATTCTTACCTGTAGTTGGTTGCAGCTTTCGACAATGAATGTTATATTAAAAAAAGCAACGTGATTATGGAAGATTAAATATTGAACTATTGATTACGTCGACCATAGAGATGACGACAGACAAGAACTTGACCTACTGTGCGTAACATTCAATCTAAATTGGCTATATTTGCTGCAGCCCACATTCCATATTTTAGCCCAAAAATGTTTACCCACCGGTTTAAACGGTATTTAGCAAGTTCATTACAATCGGTTCAGCCGGAAAATAACAATAACCGGCCGGTTCACACCGGCATGAAATTTAACATAAAACCGGTCCTAATTAAACCGGACACTACACCGGTTCCCGGTTCGAACCGGTTTTTAAAACCTTGGTTCCTATCACAAAATAAACTTTCCTCAAGGCCATTGGGGGTTCCCTAAATCCTGAGGATTTCCATGTTGTATTGTATTCACTCCTAAAAAATTTCAAGAGTTCTTGACTCAATTTGGCTTCAAAGGGGAGTACTTGTCCAACGAATTCAAGAAATTAGCATTTTCTGGAATGTGGACGATATTAATGCATATGATCATGAAGAGTCTCTCCGATAAGCATGGAGGCTCACACTCCATGAGAAAAGGCTGGTTGTATATTGTTTACAATATCTTCATGGGAAGAACAAACATCGTTAATCTGCTTGAAGTCTTGTGTCACGACTTTCAGAAATTTGCGGTTCGTTGGAAAAATAGTGAGATTTAAAGTCCGAGGTTTTGGGCACTGGCATTTTAACAATTTTATTCGGACAGACAAGAACCAGTTCCTCTGATGATGGATTTGCCTACGGTATATTGTTCTTTTAAAGTTATAAAATCTTATAAACTTTTAAATAATAACTTCTTTGGAGCCATCCGATGTCTCCATAACACATGTTGAAATTTATCCCTACTGACTCTCCTTTAAAGAAACACCATCTTGAAGTTTCGGTTTTAGTTAACCCACCAAACCATGCCCAGCTTCAGAGGTTAACCCATTGGAAGAGAATAGACATGTCACTTATGGTGCTCAGGTCAAGATGCCTGCCAAGAAGCAAAATATTCCCCCTTCAAAAGCCAAAGCCATAAAGATATCCAAAACAGTGCTTCCTCTCAACAGGATCCCCCGATTGGTTTCTGACCTGACTTTGGGTCTCTACCTACCCAACCAACCCATTCTTCCAGAGTACCCTTCGAAGTCTCAATGTCATAGACATAGGCACACACTCATGGGGATTCTACACGTAATCTCCCCCCACCGTCCCAAAAGGGTGATGCTGGCGTTGAACAAAGTACCTTGGAGCCACCTGGAACACACTCACGAGTCTCTTTTGAGCATTTTCCTTCTACACTAGCAAAATTTATGGCTTCCTTCATAGATCTTAAGCTTTCCGAACTCGGAGTTGTCCTTTCAATTTCAGAAGCCCCAACTGAACTGATACCCACCACGAGTAAAGGAGTTTTGGGTGATAGTAACTTGGATTGGAATGATTTTCTTGACAGTGCTCAGATCATACATCCAGAGCTCACACGAGATCAAATTGAGTACACCTTGACTAGAATGCGACTCAAAGTGATCAATATATCATTCCAAAGGATATATAGATTTTGATGCTTATATTTTTTTTACATCAATACTGAGCTTAACGTTTTCGATGATGCTCCTAATCCACTAGGTGATCTATCGCTAAATGTTACAGTCAATATTCCGAGTGCATATGTGCCCAATCCTAAGAAAATTTCAGATGAGCCTCCTCGGAAGGTTGTTGCTGGTGAAGAACCTAGTGCAGATGTTCCCGATAAAACTCCTTCAGATGATACTCCTCAGTCTAATCAAGAAGAAAAAGGAGATGTTTCTGAATCCACTCTGTTTTTGGATGATCCTCCTAATGGTACATATGATGAAGTTATATTTCAAATCATGTTTGATGATACAAACATTAAGATCTCCAACGTTCTTCCTTCAATTTCAAACTTTAAGGTCCATCAAGCTTCATCCTCAAAACCCTAAATTGAATTTGACTTCCAATTGTCTTCTAATGACATGGACATGGGTGATGGTGGAGATGACGATCAAGTGAAAGCACCTATAGTTGGTGGTGGTAATCCTAATGATAATGGGGATGATAAAGATCAATAATGGATGAACTTAAGCGAAGGATCCAATTCTGATACTGGATCATGGGATGAGAATATATCAGATCCCTTTGCTCTATTTGAGATGCGTGAAAAGCTTGAGAGTGTTGATGCTAAGGTTGAAATTGTCAATGCTCAAGTTGGAGCTATGGACTCGAAACTAGATTTCATTATTAAATCCATTTTCGATGTCACGTATGCCTCCCCGTCCATTCAAAACCAAGAACAATAGCTAGACCAGTTGATCTCGCTCTGAATCAAGCACTCAATAGAAGAGTCTGAACAATGCTACTCCAATCTTATCGAACATGATGAAGACAATGTTCGGAAAATGCCTACATTTCACGATGAGCTAGTCAAGGCGACAACCGAGCTTGTCAAGCAAACCCATGTCCGAAACAAGAAGTAGATTCAACGCTTGGAAAGAGAAATCCACTTAAAGAACCTATTGAACCTCATCTTACAGCAGTTCCTCATCAAATTTATTTGGTCTGCCAAACATTTCGTGGACGTTCCAAATTACAAATTTGATGAAGTCATTCAAATCATTTTAGACATCCTTAACATTGTGAAAGTTCAAACCCCTACCATTAATGCCAATGACAAGCTCTCCAAGATGGTCAATCTCAGCTTTTAGAAGGTATTCGACAAGATTAACGAGATCAAGGGAACAATGTTGCTTGCACCGATGGTAGGGCCTTCCGATGCAAGAGGGGGAGAAGTCTTTGTGACAAGCTGGAAGAGAAGCTCAGATTTTCAACTCCGATATGAAACCACCGATTAGGAAGAAGGAGAAGAAATGTATGTGGATGAAAAAGTCTTCCTGGAAATACAATTTTTGAATGAGCCACCCTCTTTTAGAAAAACCATTTCCGGTGAAGAAAAAAAAAGAATTGGTCTTCCTGGCCATCAAATTTGGTTGATTCCTTCAAGCACAACAGGGAGATGGAAAATATCGAAATGAAGCTAATTGTTGATGCTTTTCAAGTGACTCAATCGATTCCACCTCCAATCCCTTCTCCCAAGATTGTTCAAATCAATGAAGGATCCCCAATCAATAAGGATGATGATCTTCCTACCCCGTAACCGGTCTTACCAATTTCCGAAGTGATTATGACTCTAGTTGCCCAGTAAATTATTCAAGTGACCCCTGGAGCTTCAATCAAAGATAGACATAAAGGAATTATGTTCTCCTAAATTAGACCAATGAAACTGTTGAAAAAGTTTGAGGGTTGGTCTCAAGACCAAATCAGTGAAGCTATAGAGAAAAGTCTGCGGATCCAAGATTTAAAGGATTCATTGAATCCTATGATTGGAATCTCTCCATATTATTAGGAACGAAGATTGCATGAAAATCAAATGGTTCTATTTGTGAGTTATGCTCTTTTGTATTTTGATTTTGAACAACTTGATCTGTCAATCTCTCCCTATGGAAGATATTATGTGAAGTTTACTCCACTGCATCCATTCGGCGATCACGAAATTCTAGTTAGGACTGACTGAGAATGCATGCTTGCCTTCTACTCCACTAATTGTCTTTCTAAGAAATAAGCTTGATTAAAATGAAGAATTACACGAATTAGTAGATATGGAATGAAAGTGCTAAGAAATTCGGACAAGATTGCATTCTTTACAACTACTACATCAAACGGAACTCTTTGAAGAAGATCACAATATCTGATGCTGACTTTCAGATTATTGACCCCAACTATGTTCCTATGATAGTTGCTTATCTTTAGGACAAGCAAACTTCTAAACTTGGCATCAGGGCTTACAATGCTGCTCTAAATTTTCTAAAAGACTATATTGTTTAATTCTATCATTCATCAGATGTTGAGTTTGCGCCTTTCATCGGAACTAAGAAGCTCCATGCTCCGATTAACACAAAGCTTGAAGAAGTTGGTCTACTCAATGAAATTACTATCATAGATCTAGAGCTCAGATATGTGTACAATAAGAAGAAATCAATCAAGAAGGAATTTTTCAAAGTTAGGCAAAAACATCTGGTTCACACCAATATGCTTCAGAAAATCATCTCTAAATCTGCCAAGTCTCAATCATCCAAAGAAGCAAAGCAAGAACTGATCAAGCAACTCACATGGTGGATTGAAATTAGAATTTAGTTTCACAAGGCATATTTTTTCTCCTTTGGAGACAAGATGTAAAGGCTCGTTGATTTCCAAGGTCACTTAGTGGGAGTTGTTAGTTCAAGTCAAGTGATCCTTAGGCAATCAAAGTTACCTAGATTCCAAGATTACTATAGATCTGAAGTAGTTTACTTTCAATTTGTTAGAGATTTCAAGTTGAATTGAAGACTGGGTGATCCGATATTAGTATTATTTTGTCATTTTGTGTTATGTCTTATTAGATGTAAAACATGTAGGAGACAAGGTCAACCACAACAATATGTCAGGTAGTTGATCTACAGTTAAATTTTAGTACAAGTGTCTGATGTGCGTGTAATGCACTAGTTTTAATCCTACTAATTTAAACCAAAATAAACACACGAAAGGCAGTGTACCTATCGATTAACATTATAGTTCAAGCAAGTAGGGTATCGAACACAGAGAACGGTAACAATTAAGATTAACTACTAGAATTACCTAAATAAAAACAAGTAATAAAAGATGGGTTTCTTTAGTTTTACAAGACTAGAAACTTAAATAAGCAAATAACACTTAAACAAAACAATTAACAACTAAAGAGAATAGAAGGCAACTAGATTTAATAATAGAAAATACATCTGTTCAGATTCGACTCATTTATTCCTATGGTTGATTTTTGGCAAGTGCAATGGATTAATATATCATTGGCTATCGATTTCTAATGTGATTAGGTTCATGTTCACTATTACTAATCCTTAGCAAACAAGTTAATTCAAACAGTGGCCCATTGATTAAACTAACAAGTTTCCTAGTGTTCAGTTCAAATCAAGTAAGACTTGTAATATTAGTTAACTAAATTTGCCAATTCAATTAACTCGTGTATGGTTGTTCATCACACATGATTACACATTAATTTACTTATTTTATAGTTAACCCTAGGTTCATATTCACTAATACTAGGATTACAATATTATTTTCACAAAACTATGTGATTCAAGCAATTAAGAAGATGTTCACGCAACTTAATAACATTAATTAACTTAAAATAATTACCACTAACACATAAGGGTCTTTAACAAGCTTAACAAGACAATTCACCAAATCAAATTAATCCAAGTCATAAAATCACACCATATTCATAAATTCATCTACTTTAAACAGAAGTTAAAAGCTTTTAGCTCATATCTACAACCATTAACAACCTAAAATCGAAATCTAGTGATTCAAACATGGTTTATACAAAAGAATAAGTTAAAGAATAGTGTTTATTGCCTTTGATCTCTTCCAAATTGAACTCCAAGCAGAATTCTCGAAAACCTGAGCTTCAAGAACCCTTCTGATCGTCAATGAGCCGCCAAAAATCTCCACAAAGTGTTAGGGATTCGGGTTTAAACGATATATATATATATATATATATATATATATATATATATATCCAAAAATCAACCCAACTCATCGAGTTTTTTAGACTAACTCGACGAGTTTTTCTTACAATCCGCGTGTACGGCAAGGCATGAAAGAAATACGAATATTCCATTCTACTCGTCGAGTTTTTCTTCTTTAAGCTTTAATTCCTCAAACTTCAATTCCTAAGCTTCCAATTGCTAGTTTTGCTTCCTTTTTCACTCGAGCATGTCTTTAAGGCTGAAAATATAATTTTAACATAATTAAGTACCTTTTGTTCAAAAATCGAGACAAAATAGCCAAAATGTGTTAAAATATTATACAAAATATATGATTAAATATGCATATATGAAAATACCTCACACTGGACTTTTTCTTGCCCCCAAGCAAAACTGAAATTTAACACACTAACATCACATAAGACAATCCCAATCAAACCCAGCCATTATGCCAAGATCGCAAAGTCTAAATTTTTTCCTAAGTACCCCCTTAATCCTAAATACTCAAAACCTTCATAAACACTCGCCCACTTCTTTTGAACAATGCTCATTTTATGCATCCCTCTGAATCCATTTGTATAAAACTTTCTTAACCTCAAGTCATTTTTGGTTAAATCCCCAAGCACACATACGATAAAATAACCTAGAAAATAAAATTACAATGAAAATAATAATACTTGATAACTTTGAATCTTAAATACTTTGTAGCTTTTCTTTTTGATATCTCTTCTTTGTCATCATAGCTTTGTAAATTCTTTCTTTCAAACATTGCATCACTCTTTTTTTTCTTTTTCATTTTGTTTTTCAACACTCACTTTTTCACTTAAACTGAAAACCTAAAAAAAATATATGCTTACGCAAGGGGATTTAACTTCATCATTTATTGGTTAAATGTATTAGTCTCATGTGCAATGACTATTTAAGCTTTCCTGGATACATTTCTGGTACACGATGCTAAACATATTGCATCCTTCAAACTAAGTGAGATTATGTTTTTGTCCCATGATTTCACAAGAATAAAGGGGGCCACAAATGCACTAGAACGTACATTGGATCAACTAAATGTTTGGGTCCTCATAGAATCATCAAACCCAATACTAGCATGGAATCCTAATTGCTTTTACCAAGATTTTCTAAGTCCTAATTGCTTTTACCAAAAAGAAAATTAATTTGCTTTTTATGGATTAATTCTTTTTATTGGATTATTATATATTCATAAATATTATTTATAATATATAATATTTATATATTAATAAATATTAATTTATTGGATTATTAATTTCTTTTAGTTATTTTTTAATTTATTTTTATTGGATTAATTCTTTTTTTTAAAATACCACTACCATCCCAATTTATTAAAAAAAATCTCATCCATCCCACCACTATCGGACATAAGCCGGGTCATTTTTTATCATTCAGCATAGTCAGTCAGATGTACAATCAAACAACATGGTTTCTTTCCCAGTCAGAAAATTTTTCCAAACAACACTTTCCCAGATAGAAACTATCAACGGGACCTTAGTCCAATTATTTGGAATTGTACAGTATCATACAATAAATCAGCAAATAT